>NC_054372.1:69032839-69354505 GCF_017654675.1 Xenopus laevis | reverse complement strand
ATCCTCTGCTAAAACACATGTAGAGACAATTATCAGAAAATTATCACTATTGTCTATTTTTGTAGCCATGACAAGTAGCTGCTACAAGTGGGTTCTCCTATATGGTTTGCCTTATGAGACATGGGAAATTCCTTCTGGCCCAGGGGCGTTATGTGGTATTGCCTGGTGTATAAAAAAGGTAAGCATATCAGATGTAGATATCTTTTACACCCACTCCATGAAGTAGAAGCAATGAAACTAAGAAATGTCAAGAGGCGTCAGTAAATTGGAATAGTAGCAGAGCACCTCAGTGTTAGTTGGGGAGACCATTTGAATAAACACTAGATGACATACACCTATAAGTGTGAAGCAAATAAAATCAGTTTAGCATTAAGAGCTATAAAAAAACAAAGCCAAAGTTATTTTTACAATTGCAACAAAGTGCATGTGGATCATAGTGATGACTCTTACTATTATGTAAGGGCCAACCTGAAAGAGATACATGCAAAGATCTGGCATGCAAAGTGTGGTGACAATTGTTTTCGACTGCACCCAGTCAAGCCCCTACATAGCACATCCATTTTACACCCCCAAAACATGGCAGTATAATTACCACAGAAAATTGCTAAAGAGTAAACTACTCCAGACATGCCAATTTAATCACTTGTAAAATGTATATATATATATATATATATATATATATATATATATATATATATATATATATATATATATATATATATATATATATATATATATATATATATATAACCCCCTTCCAAGTGCTGTAAGGGTACCTTTCTGGGTATATATTTTTCCTGATACATAGAGAAATGTGATATAGCTGGTGTGCTGTGGCTACGGCAACTAACAAAGTGTTCTTGTTGAAAGTTATGCCTCTTAGCAATTTACTTTTCTATGCTAAATGCCTCCAATTCCTCACCAAGTATCCTATTAGATATTACAAATTCTACATCTAACATTTTTTCATAAAAATTGCATTTGGGTCTAATTTTATTACTCTAAAGCTTGGAGTCAAGAGATGAATGTGTAGATCTTTCACCAGTCTGGCTACACACAAGGACACAATTACCCGAATCTGATCATTCAGCAATTGGATCAGGAAGTCAAGGTCAATGTCTGTACACAAGTGCTCAAGTGCTAGTAAACTGTATGGGTTTGCCAAGATTGTCTGTCAGTGTCTGCATCATTCCCAGTAGCTTTTTATCACAAATCAGGGATTTTAGACCCAAACATTTTGGCAGATTTTTTGTTAGAAAATGTGATAAAGCCTGCTCATGTGAATGCAGCTTCAGTAAAGAAAGTAAATACACATCTTTTGTATTTTAAAACATAGGTATTTTGAATATATTGAATAATATACTGTAGATGATACAGGCATATGTGATAAACTGCTTTTCTAGCAGTGGGTTAAATGATTGTGTTCTGTTAGCTTATGTAAAGCAGTCAGCTTTACGCCTGCCGCCGATGGGGGCGACAGGCGTTGCCGCCGACCCCTTCGACCCGCTAGACCACCAGGGTGAGTAGCCGTTGTTACAGTGACGATTAAAAGCAGACAAAAGAACTTGGTCCTCCCATATATTTCTGGGGTGTTCAAAAAACTTAGAAGGATCTTTAATAAACACTGCATACTGGTCTGCTTTAAATCCAGTAACACACTGAGGCCGCAACTGGTTCATCCAAAACATGAATTTGTGCTGAAACCCATTCTGTGTATATTTACCCAGGCTAAACAGTGCTCTCTCATTGCAGAGACATAAGTAAGTGAAAGCCACACTTGAAAAAAACCTGCATTATTCAGAGAAAACAATCGTTTGATCCTTTACACCAGGGGTGTCCAAACTTTTGGCTCGCAGGGCCACATTCGAAAAAGAAAAATTGTCTGGGGCCACACATGAAATACACAAACACGTTTGATTTGTAAAAGTAAAGGAAATACACAGAAAAGAACTACAATGGCAGTTGGATAACCAGATGGAGCTATACACTGGAAAATGGGACACCTGGATATTAAATAGACTTATTATTATATTATTATTACTAACTGGGCAATGGGACTCCTCCTCTCTCCTCCTATATCCTTTGCAACATGACGTTTCCTCGGGAACCAAGCTGGGCCACATTCATATGCATCCCGGGCCGCATGTGCCCCTCGGGCCGCAGTTTGGACACCCCTGCTTTACACACTAGTGGTGCTGGGAGGTCCAGTAGTTGTGCAGGTACAGACACAGGCAGAGGATGATGTTTTGATTTGGGAAGGTTAATTACAGCTATAAACTCAATTACTTGTTTCATAGTCAAATGGCACTTCATGCAAGCACATACAGTGCAGTGCCAATCTGATACGTAATGCACCAGAATAGAGTTTCAGTGCCAATGTCATGTAAATTGTCTCAGTTCCATCAATAATGCCCCTAGAAGACAAGGCTGGATAGATACACAGTGTCAGAGATCAGATCACATGGGAGAATAAATAGGGGGAGGGTCACACACATGTACATGTCAGGCACACACATACACAAGACATTAGATGATTAGGACAAATCTGGAGCTTCCAATGACAACAAACTTTAGTGCTATTACCTTATTCCAAGCAGTGTCGGACTGGCCCACAGGGATACCAGGAAAACTCCCCGTGTGCCCAGGTGTCAGTGGGCCTCTTGCTTCTAACCATTTAGCATATTTCATGATCCTTACCTATTCCTTTGTGGGGAAAAATGCTTGATAATGGAAAAAAATAGTAAGCAGATATAAAAGACTATAAGAATAAAGAGGTTCAGAGGAGGAATAATACTTTGGAAAGTGGGCCCACGATCTAAAGTTTTCTGGTGGGCCCCTGGCATCCCAGTCCGACACCAAGTCTGCTGCTGCCTGCAGAAACTGCTCATCTTCCCCCCAGTTTAAGCCCTGGTATAGCTGCACAGAGATTGGCTAGGATGCAGAGTGAATCCTTCCAGTCTATCCAATCGTGTATAGCTTCACAGTGATTGGCTTTCCTGCTGGGTCAATCCCTCTAGTCTACCCAATCGGTATTCAGTTGTACCGGGACTTAGACACAGATCTACAGGCAGTGGCTTCAAACAGCTTTAGTTCAGGTCAGAGACTCCAAGAGGGGGCAAGTGCCCTCCCTTGTCCCTATTTGTGGATGTCCATGAGGATCTCTGTCTCCCTGCTGCCAGATCTGTGCATGTTCTCTCTTTTCCTTGACCTCCTCCTTCCCAGCATCCTGTACCCAGTCACATATTGTATTTTGTACTTTTCAAAGTTGTCTTAATAGATCATTCGTTTTAAAGGGGTAGTTCAACTTTTTATGAACATGGGGTGGCACATTTATTAAGGCTCGAATTTCGAATTCATGTGAATTTTTTTAAACTCCCATAAATTCGAAATTCGACTAGTTGAAAGTATTGGTAAAATGGAATTTGTTAAACTCGAATTAATTTAAACGACCCAAAAACTCGAAGGCTTCAAACCACCAAATTGATTCCTGGACCTCTCCCATTGATTTATACAGTAATTAGACAGGTTTTAGGTGGCTACTAGTTAAATTCGAGTTCTTAAAGGGTCAGAGTATGATAAATCTCGAATTTCGAATTAAAACTCAAATCGAGTTTGGATAATTCACAATTGGAATTTTTAGGATTGTCTTCATCAGCACTACAGTCTGGTATTTCAGCAGCTTTTTGCTCACTAGGGTGTTATGTTCTATAGCAACCAGGCAATGACTTCAGTAAGAGACTGTAGTAAGTATAGGTGGGCCCTGACTAGGAAGATAAGTAATAAAAAGTCACAAAATTAAAATTGCTCCCTTATAGAGTTGTTTCTGCAACAGAATCTCAAAGGACACCATGGTATGATCACTATTCCCTAAATGCTCACCCACACAAATGCTAGAGATAAGTTTGGTATTATAAATTATTATAAGATCCAAAAGAGAATGATTCCTAGTAGGTTCTTGAATGAGCTGAAATAAAATGTTGTCATTCAGCATATTTACAAACTTGCTAGCTTTTTTTGAATTGGCAACCCCATTACCCCATTTAATGTCCTGGATAATTAAAGTCACCCATAATAATAACTTGACCTAGTTGACCTATACAAGGTGATTTGTAGCATACACCAAGGATAATTTTCTTTGTAACCCACTCAAAATCTCTACCAGAGGGATTCCACACCCTCACCAGCGCCATCAATGGTTATCTCTTTTGTGCATGTCTTGAATTCAGGCTTTACATACAAACACACTCCTCCCCCCCTTTTTAAACCCTCTGTCCCTCCTAAAAAGAGTGTAACCATTTAAATTCACAGCCCATTCACGTTTCATCGCACCAAGTCTCAGTGATACCAATTATATCATAATTTTTAGAGCATGCAATGAACTCTAGCACTCCCATTTTGCCAGCATACAGAAGAGGTTACTAGTTTTCCTTTTGTAATCTGCATTTCTTAATCGAGAATTATATCTTAAGTTAGTATTAGCCTGTTTTCCTTGTAACAGAGGGACCTCCTTAGCTTGTAAACTGTATGCCCTCCTCACTCCTCCCTCATGACCCCCACTGGCCCATCTACCCTAGCTTCCCCATACTTTTTTCGCTCACCCCTCATGCCTAGTTTAAATACTCCTCCAACCTCTTAGCCATAGGCATGTCCAGCTGTAGACCTCCAATGGCTTCCTAATAAAAAGAGCTGTCTAGATTTTGCTCTCTGTTGGCTATAAACATATTCTAACTCATGTTTATTGGCCAGATTCATATTATATTACCACCACCTTTATATGCTTGAAAACTATTACTGACTGGTGCATGTTTGGCATTATTTAAGACTAATTAAAACTAAAATACATATACTGTAGACCCATACTGTCATTTGGTTTCAGGGAGAGATAAACTTATTCAATGCAAACTCCTGCACAGAGTATATATTACACCTCAGAGATTACATCAAATAGGGAGAAGGGAAAATGATGCAATCAGACCCCTGCTCACTGGATACATATGTGGTGGGATTGCCCACTTATTAAAAAGTACTGGGATAAAATAGCTAGGTACATGGTTAATGATCTGGGACTACCACCGACGACAGAACCACAGCAGGTATGACTGGATGCCATTGGTGATCTCCCAAATACAAGTAAGGGCACTCGTACTTTGATTAAAATTTTACACCATTATGGCAGGAAAACAATTCTTATGCACTGGATGGGTAGGGATAATCCCACCATGAAAAAGTGGAGGAGACAGGTAAATTCCGGTACTTCCATTATATAAGCTAACATTTGAAAAAAGGGGCAACATGACTAAATTTACAAAGATTTGGGAGCCATGGTTAACACAGGAAGGATTAGATGTAGACTAATTTCATCAAGAGAATTAGGGAAGAGTAATGGGAAACGGTACCCCCCCCTATGTTTTGTCTCCTATGTGCTTGTTATTACATACTGTGCTGTAATTTTAAGTACAATTTCACTGTTGATGTATGTGATTGTTTGTACGAAAATAATAAAAATAATTTTGGAAAATACATATACTGTAGACATAATGAAAACATGCTTGGTATGTTCATACTGAAAGTAATAGCAACTTGCTCAGATGTTATGAAACAGAACAGATTTGCACGATGGTCTTTAAAGAACAAAAGAAAGGCTGCTACACCAATGTAAATATTACATATAGCCTCTTTTATCATCATGTTAGTCATCCAGTCGAGACTGTGTGCCATGTTTAGACTATGATAATATTTATATAGCCACCCATTGGGAGCTAGATTTATCATGGGTGACCAAGCATCCCTGCAAAGCTCCAATTTTTTAAACCCAGACCTAACCAAGACCTGCGACCTGGGATCGCAACACATATTTTTACCCACTTGCACTGGCTACCTCATGTGCTACTGCCTTATCCACTGCTACCCGTAGCTGTTGCTACAAACCAGAAGTGATGTCAACAAAAGTGGGTGGGGTAAAACAGTTTTAAAAACTTGTTATAGATAAGACCTGCAACTAGGGTTGCCACCTTTTCAATTTGGTGAATGCAGGCAGGGGGTGGGGCAGATGATATCAGGGGCGGGGCAAATTATGTCAGAGGGCAGGCTGGTGATGTTGGGGGAGGGGCTGGTGACATCAGGGGGTGGGACTGATGGCTGCAGCCTGCCTAAAATCTACAGACCCACCAACCAGCATCTATACTCACATTAGAAAACTCAGTTCACATCTTTTTGAGGGAAACCTGTGGGTACCTGAAGGACTCTAATTCCTAGGGGCACATTTACTTAGCTCGAGTGAAGGAATAGAATAAAAAAAACTTCGAATTTCGGCTACTTTGACCTTCGAATCGAAAGATTCAAACTAAAAATCGTTCGACCATTCGATAAACTTCGACCCCCTACTTCGCCACCTAAAACCTAATGAACATCAATGTTAGCCAATGGGGAAGGTCGCCATAGGCTTTATAGGCAATTTCTGATTGAAGAAAAATCGCTTGATCGATGGATTAAAATCCTTCGAATCGTTCGATTCGAAGGATTTAATTGTTGTTAAATCGAACGAATTGCGGTAAATCCTTCGACTTCGATATTCGAAGTTCAAGGATTTAACTTCGACAGTCGAATATCGAGGGTTAATTAACCCTCGATATTCGACCCTAAATTAATCTGACCCTTAGTGTAGTTAAAGAACATATCACTGATAACTCACTCTGTGTAAAAAGTCTTCTATCTATGTATGAACAGTATGTATGAACAGTATCACAAAGACCCCCAGAACATAGTTTACAAAGCAAATTTCTATATGAAACTGGATCAAAACCTGATAAAATCCAAACAGATCACACCTGCTGCAACCTCACAATCTGATTTCCTACTAGCTACAAGTCATTAAGCAAGTCAGTTTATTTGACATGATCAGTTCTTCATTAAGCCGTGCTAATTACTAGTTATCATACATACTTTTGAATGTTGTTAATGAACAAACTTTCGAATAAGATGCCCCGTATCAGTGTCAAACTTACAGGCTGGTAACTGACGGATTTAGATACTTCCTTTTTAACTATTGGAATAACATAAGCTTTCCTTCATTGAATTGTTGTACTGTATGTTCCCTAAAGACCTGATGCCTAGGCTGTAAGCCAAATGAAACATATTATAATTACCTCCATACCAGGTTTTTTTTAATACTAAAACCACATGCATACTATATGACAAATGCATAATCACATATACATCATTCAGTGAAGGAATTAATAATGTAGAAAAACACACAAGCTGTTTTGCAGAACATGGAATGTCCCTGCAAGTTGGCATCGTCAGGTAACATCAATCAGCTTCAGATTTGTAGAGAAGTATACAATTAGCATTAGGAGTAAGATGGAAATAGAGATGTGTATACACAGGTTTTGTTCTGAATACAGAGACTTTTCCATACAAAATAAGTATACCTTAGGGTTAGTTGGTTAGTTTTTGTGTATGTAAAAGGTAATATAAGCAACTTTTGAATCAATCTTTATTTTGGGATTTTGAAAAATAGTTTTTTATTCTGAGTTATTTTAATGTATATTCTTATTCATCTTCCTCTGTGTCATTCTAACTGTTATCTTGTTGCTACAGTCAGCAGTCAGCCAGATAAATCTTAAAGGGACAGTATACTCTCAATCTCCCCTGCAAAATCTTGGATGTCATAGGTAGTGATGGGCGAATTTATTCGCCAGGCATGAATTTGTGACGAATTCCCGCGATTCGCTGCCGGCAAATAAATTTGCGAAACCACAGCGAAAATTTCAAGCTTCAAAAAGAAATCAAGAAAAAAAAATTATACATTCAACAGTAAGGGGGTTATTTATTAAAGTCTGTTTTTTTCTGGTCAGAGTTTTAAAAGGGAAAAAACTTTTTTTTCAGAGGAAAAAAAAACCTTGAATTTTATGTGATTTATTAAACACGATGCTACTAAAAGTCCAAATAAAAAAGTACTCCATCTCAAACTTGCCACGGTCATATAGAAGTTAAAGGCAGATGTCCCTTTTACAGTTGGAAGATATTATAATCTGTGCTGGATTTCGTACAATAATCGTAATAATTTGTGGTTTTTGGGCAATAACCCCCCAAAAAAAATCACACAATTTGGATCTTTATACGATTTTATTGAGTCTTTTCCCACACAAGGTTTTTTCTAGTAAATTTATTGATAAATACGGTAAAAATTTGCACGGGAGTTTAGTAATTTCAAGACTTTTTCTGATTTTAGTAAATAACCGCCCAAATCAAATATTTTAAGTTAAACATTACCTTTAAGATTCATTTTTAAAAAAAGGGCACAGTTCTTACCTGGTAATATAATTTGTTTCCTTTATTATGGCCATGGAATTTTGAACTGGAGATTGCCTGGCCATTTTAAGGTGAAGTCCAGATCAGCTGCAGATCTAAAACAAGATTCAACATTAATGGGGAATTATGCAGGCAAATTGTGTATCTGGAATAGTATATTTAGATTTAGTAGGGATTGGGAATACACTGCTTTACCCATTTTGTGCTTTGTTATAATTCATAGTAAGTGTCTCAAATAAATAAAACTATCCAAACTATGGAGCCATGGAATAAATGAGTGGCTATAAGGGGAACTGAAAAGTCAAACTAAATGGAAATGTGAATTAGGACATTACCCAGATGCATGCGATTTGCTTTATATCTGCAGCTTTTTGTATGTAGCAAGGGGGGCACATGTGCTATTAAGCCCCCATTTATGTTTAGAAATAGCTGAACATTGGTAGAAATGGGACTACATATCCCAATTATGTATGTTGTATATGCATGTATATTTGTAATTATAAAGCACAACTTGCTCTGTTTTATTCTAAGAGCAACTGAAACAAATCAACATATAACTTAATTTGGGTTTTTCAGGCCTCCTACACTGGATCGTAGTCAGATCAATTGGACTGGCTGGAAAACCGTTTTTGGCTATGCCTGCTTTTACCAATGGCTGTAGTCCTCTCCCAATTGGGCAAGATCCAGTTTTATAGAAGATATTAATATAAATATGAAAAAGGCTTTATCTAGTTTATACAATACAATTTTAAGATACATTTATATAATAAAAGGAGTGAAGAATAACATTTAGCAATTATGATCAAGGCAGCTGGAACTTGTGGGTTGGAGAATAACAAATTTAAATTTTACAAGACTTTGTACAACATGGGGAGGCACATTTATTAAGGTCAAATTTCAAATTCATGTGAGTTTTTTTTTAACTCTAATAAATATACTCAAAATTCAATAGGAGAGTTATTTAATAAAAAAGTGGAGCATCTAAAACTTGCACTAATTTTACCAACTCAAAAACTCAAATAGAATTTGAATAAACTCGATTTGAGTTTTTTCTCTGAAAACCTCAAATGTCAGGAAGGCTAGTAACATGTCCAAATTGGTCCCTGAACCTCTCCGATTGACTTATACATGAAATCGGCAGGTTTTAGTTGGCGAATAGTCGAATTCAAATTTTTAAAGGGCCAGAATGTGATCTCGAAATTAAAATTAAAATTCGAATCAAGTTTGGATAATTCACAATTCGAATATGAAAGTTTTGACCATAAAAAATGTTCGAAAATTCTAAATTTCATTTAGACCCTTAATAAATCTGCCCCTAAGTACAGTACAACTGGACGATCTCTGAACGTTAATTCCTGCTATATGTGCATGCCATTCTAAATTAGGTGCATGGTTCTCTACTACATTTGAAGCCTTTATTCACTAGGGTAAACCATACTATATAAACAAGCTGTAAGAGTAATGCAACTGATATACACATTTAGGTAATGTAAGAACTCCAAATCAATGCATAAGTAGTATACATAATACAGGTTGTCTTTTGTGAAGAATGTTTTTTTTTTTAAAAATGAAAGTGGACTGGGCATGCTAGGACTGTTAAGGTAATCACAGAAATATGTATTTGAGTCCACAAACCTACTAGGAAAAGTCAGTTCATTTGTTGACATAATAGCACAGGGAGGTGCACCCAAGCAATTGAGAAAATTAACCAGGTGTGTGCCCCTCAAACCCTCTTGGAACAACATAATAGCACATACCTGTACAGAACAAATGGAACAGAGATGAATTGAATATGCATTCCAATTTGCATGTCAAATGTTGTCCCTTGTTAAATTATCTTTGCTGTGTTCAGTATTTGCATGTTCCTCTTTATTGAGCAAGACAATTTTCTTATTTTTATATTGGTAGGCAAATTTAAATACTCTGTTGGTTTCCATCATCGCACATTATAGTTAATGAAGTGTTAACTTATTATGAAGGCCCACACTTGTTTTAGTAGTATACTGTGGCCAGTTACAGTATGTAGTTAGAAACAATTTACACTTTAAATGGCATTTGTTGTTGCTCATTAGCTGTTGTTTGCGTAGCAAAATAAGATGCCATACTTTTTTTTACTAACATTAATGTTGTCTTTCCACCCAGGTGTGCATAGGTATCTGATTGATTACTATGGGTTTGCTAACTATGGTTAACGGATAATAGTAATGGGCGAATAAATTTGCCAGACACAAATTCCCTCTGAATTTCAACATTTTGCTACATGTGAATTAATTTGTGAAACTGTGTGCATAAAAATTGTTGCGTATCAAAATTATTCGGACACCCATTGACTTTAATGCATTTGGACCAAATAGTCGCACATTATATAAATTGACGGTTGCGTCAAAAAATGTGCGTCAAAAATTTTGACGCCCATTGACTTCATTGCGTTTTACGAATGGCACAGATTCGCCCATCACTAATGGGTAACAATGGGTAAGCAAACTGTGGCGTTTTTTTTCCTGGTTTCTGCAGGTTTTGTATTGGCAGCAATTATTAATGGAGTCTGCATTATCAACTAATTTATGCCCTTCAAACTGAATTATAGCGTTCATAATCAGGGCCATATTTTCTACATATGCTCCTAAGAATTTCTGGCTACAACAGTAGCATTTGGGGACATGGCAAACACCCCTCAAGTGCCATTATGGGAAAAAAACACTTTGAAAAAAATTCCACCCAGCCCCTACAAATAAATCCAGTGGTAGAGCAGTGCCCATGTGTGCATGGGCAAATGCTGTGCAACAATTGTGGAGGAGACCATGCCTAGGGAGGCACAGATATAAATATGGTGCTGCTTATTATATCTTAAAATGGACTTCAGACAAATCAGTCCATTTAATGATGTACCCAAAAGTAATCTTTAAAAATTAACATATAATAGTGCTGTCTTTCAAGTGTTAATTATGATACTTTCCATTACTGCTTTTATAGGGGTTGTTTACCTTCAAAACATTTTTTAGTTTAAAAGATCAGTTTATTCCACCAGAAATTAAGACTTTTTCAATTGCTTTCCATGTTTTATGTCTGACCATTCTTCCAAAATTAAAGTTTAATATTCCTTTGTCTGGTGCTTCAGTCTGGCAGCTCAGTAAGTCAGGTGCAATTTCTGAACTGTTACAATTTGCTACATTAGTTGATACATTTCTCAGCATTATCTGTGCAATATTAGCAACTATTGCCTCAGTTATAACAGCTGCCTTTAAAGGGATTGTTCACCTTTGAGTTTAGCTTTAAAGTGATATTCTGAGACACATTAAAATTGGTTTTCATTTTTTTTATTAATTGTGGTTCTTGAATTGTAGCTTTTTATTCAGCAGTTCTCCAGTTTGACAATCTGGTTGCTAGGGTCCAAATTGCCCTAGCAACAATGCATTGACTTGCATAAGAGACTGAAATACAGGGTCGGACTGGGGGGCCTGGGGCCCACTGGGACTAATGTCCAGGGCCCCCTCCGACCCCCCCCCGACCCCCCCTACGATGATGCGCCGAGTATGCATGCGCGAAGGCGCTGCTCGGCGTGCAAGTGTGTAGCCGCAGCTTGGCGAATCAATGAAAGGTGCTGCGCGCATGCGCAGCTAGCGCTGCGCGGCACATAGAAAAATATCAGATACAATCGGGACAGGGGACTGGCCCATTAAGGGTCGGGGCCCACCGGGTTATTTCCCGGTATCCTGTCGGGCCAGTCCGACACTGCTGAAATATGAGGGACCTCAATAGAAAAATAGAAAAATTTGAAAGCTGGAAAGAGTCAGTAGAAAAAGGTCAATTAATTAAAAAACTAAAAACTGAAAAGTTGCTTAGAATTGGGCATTCTTTAGTTAACCACCCCTTAAATGAAACAAAGGGATTCTGGTCAGCGTTGCCAAAGATAAGAAATGCATCAATTAAACATAGTTTAGAACAGTTAACATAAGCAGCGAAACTCCCCCCCCATCACAAGCTGAAAAAAGTCTAAATAAAGTATCAAAATAGTGAACTATCTTAAAACATCTAAACTGTAAAAGTTGTAGGAAGCTGAACAACTGCTTTAAAGGGTAATGTAATAAAAGTTGTTAGTAGAAAAAGATGCTCAGTGTGGAAAATATATTTTACCGTTATGCAGATTCAATAGCTTTTGTGAACCTGGAAAGTATTTAGCAACCCCTGTGGAAGAAAGATTGCAAATTGTATAGTTTGCACCAATATACAGTTAGGGGGTTATTTACTAAAACTCATTTTTTTCTCATATTTTACCAGACTCAACCTAGCTCCCATCCACAAAGTTGGCTTATTTAATAATATTTCAGACTTTAAAAAAAAGTATTTTTTGGACTTTTAGCAGCTTTGGGGCATAATGAATCGAACCTTTTTTTTCTATAAAAATGTGTTTTTCGACTTTTAATAAATAATCCCCTTAATCTATTAAAACCTGTTTTTGCATAATAGGAATATAATAAATGCACTATAAACAATAAGGGAGGTATTTATTAAAACTAAAATTTTTCTCATTATTTTATTTCAAAAAATCCAACCTTATTCCCAAGTAAGGCTTAATTTACTAAAACAAATCCAAACGGAAATTATATGTGAGGGAAAAGACACAACAAAATTGTCACCCGAAAACCACAGATATTTTAGATTTTCCAAGAAAACCAGCGTCAAACAGCACAAAACCTTCAAAAGTCTCAAAAAAATCTTCCAATTGTAGAAGATAGGCCCCTTAATGTTCTTTTTACATTTTTCCCTTTATATTCTGCCTAGGATTCTTTCTAGTTTTACCCAGTACACAGAGGCAGCAGCAGGTGCCTTTCACACTACAAATTAAGCTCAACTTTGTTTTCAAGAAACAAGGCTGAAAAAGCTGTTTCCTGGTAACCATCTATTGACCTGCAGGAATGTATGTACAAAAGGCAGGTACAAGTTAGTCTCACCCCTTTCTTTACAATTTAGTTACATTAAAACATGTTAATGTATCTGAAACAAGATGTGCCTTCAGTTTACTTAAATATATTTTTCATTATATTCAGGGGCAGATTTATCAAGGGTCGAATTTCGAAGTGATACATACTTCGAAATTCGACCCTCAAATTAAAATACTTCGAATATTGTAGTCAAAGTATTTTTCACTGAATTTGGCCATAGTTCGATTTTAACGTACGATCGAACGATTTTACTTCGATGTGTGAAGACTTAGAAAAATGGTCTAGAAGGTCCCCATAGGCTAACATAGCAGTTTGGCAGGTTTAATTTGGCGAAGTATTGAAGTCAAAGTTTTTGTAAAGAGACAGTACTTAGATTATCGAATATTCAAACTATTTTACTAATTCAAAGTCGTAGTATCCTATTCGATGGTGGAAGTATCCAAAAAATTACTTAGAATTTCGAATTTTTTTACTTCGAAAATTCCCTCGAATTCACTTCGACCCTTGATAAATCTGACCTCAGTATTAAGTTTCTGTTTACAAAGACAAAAAGATTCTTAATTCCTTTTGGGTGGAAATCTTCCTCCACTGGTAGAAGTGGCTGCTAGACAGTTTCTAGGCTCACAAAAGCTGTAATAAATTTACATCTTTTGAATAAAAGGTATACATTTTTGAATTGCAAATATTTTTCCTGTTAACTTTTATTACATTCTCCTGTTAATGTTTAGGTATATGCAAAAAATAGAAGTGTTTTAAAGAAAAGAAATGGCAGTATAATGTACTGTTGCCCTCCACTGATAGAACTGGTGTGTATAACTGTATATATATATATATATCTTGCCTAAGAAGTCATCCAAGCCACTCTTAAAGGCATAAGTGTAATCAGTAATTAGTAATTACTGGGAAGAGTAATGCACAAACTCACTGCCCTCGCTATGAAGAATAGGGTTGCCACCTTTCACTGCTCGGAGCTCTGGGTGGAACCAATTACATAATGGGGGCTGGATGGCAAAGTTGTGGTGGGGCAGTGATGTTGCATGGGTGGGTAAATGGGTGGAGCTATGGCATGGCGATTGCTGGTGGGCCAATCGGTACATCAATCTTAGGGAATCCTGCCAGGTTTTCCAAATTAGGAAACTGGACAGGTGGCAACAATAATGAAGAACCATTCTGAAAGCTTTATCTAACCTACACTTTTTTCCTGCTGCTCTCATGCTCTCTCTCTCTCTCTCTCTCTCTCTCTCCCTCCCTCTGGTAGGCTCATTGAAGAATCCAAGATGGCTCCTGATTCCTCAAAGGAATGCATGGCCATCTTTCATTTTTTTTCTTGAGAAGCAGGGAATTGTTATTTGATAGACCATGGGTTTTTTTCCCCCAGGATGCAAAAATAATGCTCCCCTGACCAATAAAGCTTCCCCCTTCATTTTATAGACCCGTGCTGACTGGCCTTGCTGATGATGTCACAAAATGGGAGGGGCAGGCAGGCATGCACCTATAAAACTGGAAGCTGGCAGTGTAAGGTTGTGGGCAGGGAGAGCAGGCAGAAGAGCTCAACTCAAATCCACCCGCTATCCACCAATGGGGCAGCATGGACAGCCCAAATCAGCCCGACCCACTGGTAAACCCAAGGTTACCGTGGGTATCGGGCCAGCCTGCAGATCACTAATACTCTGGTATTCAGGATAACAGGCCCCATACCGGAATGACAACTGTTAGTTGCAGAACAGGGAGATAAAAAGTACTTTCAGTTTCTACTTGGAAAACCACCTCCTTTGTTCTTTAAGCCATTGTGGGAAAAGAAGATAGTGAAGCAAATTATCCTTCCCTGCTAAAGCAGATCTAAACCCCCCCTCTCATCTTACTTGTAATGATCCTGAGCATTTTTGCAATTTAAATTTATGGAGACATCAATTTTAGACTGTTAATATCTGTTTTTTTTGTAAACAATTTTCTTTAAATGTCAGCAATGCTAGGGTTAACTATACCGGGAATGTATACAAATAGGGTCACCGAAAGAAACCTGTTTAGATAACAACATGGTATCAGCCGTCTAAAACGTCCAATATATAACACACTACAATTAGAAATTCATTGTCAATTGCAAAACTGCTCCCCACACCACTCTGAATAAATTTACGTCAATTGATTTTCTGGGTTTCGTGCTATTTTAATCCCCATGTACTGTACAATGAACCCCTCATTTTCTGTAAGTCTGAGACATGAACAGCAGTAAAGGGAAAGAAGGGGCTTGTTTGATTACCTCTCCAAAGGGGGGGGGGGGGTAGTTAAGGTAAACACAAATCAGTCATCCACTTGTTCATCGTAATGAAAAATACAAAGAAAATATGGGTGCAATTTAATTAAAACCCTGCTCAAGTTGAATATAGGTGTATATTGCCCCTTTAAATATGATAGCATGTTATAACACTTATTATTCACAGATCTGTATACACAATTTGTCAGGCCCTGTGAATGTCCTAAAGATCTTATAATTAAAGAGGTGGGATAGACTGAGTAAGTATACCCAGGTCACAAGGAATTGACAAAGGAATTAAATTAATATAGAATTATGCAGCATAACCACAGACAAATCACCAAAATCTTACTTTATGCAGTAAAAAAACAATACAATTATAGAACTATACCACCCATATTAACTATATATATATAACTATATAATTATATATAACTATACCATATGTGAGTATGCAGCCTGTAGATGTTATTTTATTTCAATTGCATACTTAAATGCCATGGAGCCAGCATGCTGATTCCATGCTTGTGTTAGCCTTACTTTCTGTCTACAGTACTATTTGTACAGATGCAGCCACTTTGGTTTGTCTGTTTGACACAGAATAACTAAACACAGATATCCCATTTATCTCATTTAACACAGAAAACTGCGTCACAACATCCCATCTAATTAAAGCATTCACCATTGTTCACAATGGTGCTTTGGTATGCTAATGGAAAGGTTAAATGCATTAAATGAGTTAAGATGACTTTAGATAACGCAGTTTCTTCAATTAACCATGAGTCATGACGCATTTATCTCACAAATCCAAGTGGCTTCATCTGTACAACCTTGGTTTAGTCATTCAACTTTAAAGTCATTTCATTCAATAAGGACAAATATGTGTAACAGCAAAGCACTAGCAGCAGTTAAGTTGAGATTTTGCAGTATCTGGTAAAAGTCGCTGTAGGCAAAAGCTACTTAAATCACTCTTACCTTTGTTCTCCAGAGAAGCAAAGAATGCATTTTACTTTTCTCTTCACATTGCCACCAAAACAACATGACAGTGTTCAACTGACCTGCTTGCTCACTCAGTTTATAAAAGACAAAGGGAAGTTAAACATTACTTATCCAGCCACAAAGTTGTTGGGCACCTAAGCCACTCCTTTCTGCCTTCTGCCTCAGTGCATTTCGGGAGTGTTTACATGACAGCAGTTGACAGAAACACTCCCTATTCACATTTCTATAGTGCACACCTGAGGACGGGGCGTTTCCTGCTGGTCTGAAAGGCAAGTCTTTAGCTACAGGGCATTGCCGCAGATAAAGGATCAGATCAGCACAAAGAACCCTTGCTATCCTCATTAGTGAAGGGCGTTAACAAATGTAAAACTTTAGACTAATAAATTTGAACAAATTGTAGCACACTTTCACTGTCTAGTTGAAAAATATATTTAAATTCAATACAATAAGACAATTGCTTATCATTAGGGTAACTCTTCACTATGCACAAAATCATCAGCAGAAGCATTTTTTTGTTTTTTTCTGATGCTACTATTTTCATGATCATAAGAAGGGTCTACAGCGTCTTTTAATATGTGCACATTTGTAATACATTAAATTACACACACACATACACAATTTTGTATCAATTGCAGGGTAAAAAAAAGTGCCAATGTCACTCAACTGCACCTGCAATGATATTTAATGTCAGCAAACCAATTTTTGTAATATGGTTTCAATAAATGTGTTTTTAACAAATTTCTGGATCTTGCATTGTAAAAAACAAACAAACAATCACTGAGTACCACTTGAGGTTGTTAAACTGGATCCTGTTGAAATGTGTATAATGTAGTATTCCCCTGGGGGGATTGAGTGCATTCTATTTCCAGTAAGTGTGCAGTATCTATTCTTAGAAAGACAAAACTGGTCCTTTGCACACCTTTATATATGTTAGGCACCACAGGGGTTTTGTAATAAAAACTGCAAATGTTGCTGCAGGTATAATACTCTATTATTATTGCAACCAAACAGCAGTTATATATTACTGTTTATTGGTTGCTATAGATTACTGCACTTGGGCAAACTTTGTGCCTTCTATTACATACATTCCATGTCCTTCAATGAAAGGAGAACGAAAGGTGAACTAAAAGTATTGCTGAATAGAAAGGCATCCTTGTATTTAACTTACTGCGCTTTGTTATATGTGTGCACTCTGTAGCAAGCTGCTTCAAGATAGGGAGGCTCTCATTTGGGTGACGTCACCAAAATTAGTCTCTGTCCACTGCCTCGGGCAGCCTTGAGTCTCAGTGCGCGAATGCGTCAATAACAAATCGATCCTCATCGCTACAATGGCTCGCTTGTAGTTAGCTCAGGGCAAGGATCATTCGATCATGCGCACAAGTAAAATGTAGGCTTTGAATGTAGCGTTTACCTAACAAAGATGGCGAGGCATTCGGAGACAAAGGTTGTAAGGTTGCTAAAAACGTAGCGATCGGCTAGAACAGTGTGTGAACTGTTGAAGTGGTTAGTTGTTACCTTTTGTTCTTCTTGAAGCAGCTCCCTAGTGCAGCTCAACAATAGATTGCACAGTCCTAGTGATATTTAAGGCCAATGTCTTATTGCTCACCACAGACTTAAAATTGTGCCATTACCAAACAGGGCGCATGCCACTTATTATTCCATGCTGGACTGGCTAAATGTGGTACCTGCAGTAGACAGAGTAACTACTTTCTTCCATATATAGTAAAGCATCTGCCATGCATACTTCCTGCATATGCCAACTGCCAAGCAACTTTCAGGTGTATGTAAGATGCAGGCCTAATGGGTGACCAGCAGAAGTTATAATCTAACATGGAAAAATTAAATAATATTAAAAATCTGTACATTCTAAATTGTAAAAGTGCAATTATCCATAGCCATTCATCAGATTGTTGAGAAAGGGGTTCCTGTGACTTGAAACATGAGACCAATAAAAATTAGCAGCTAAGTAGTGCATTTTGTGTTTCTCCCTTCATATTTTTTGCATATACCGGGTTCTAATAGGTTCGACCTAGTGAGAATTGAGAATTTGTTTAACATTTACATACGTGCTAGAAATCTGTTTATTGGTAATCATATTGTTAATAGATGGATCAAAACAAATTGATTAGTTTCTGTAGGTAACTGCACTGTAATTGATGTGCTCTGTTTAAAAAACAAAATGCTGTAAATGATGAATGATGTCAATGCAAGCAATGATTTCTATATGTAAAGTGAAAGTAATCAATAATATATTGTGAAAATGTAAGCTGCCAAGAGCTTGCAAAGAGAGAGATTGCTGAGTTAAAAAGAGATTTTTAATGATTCCGTAGCCCAAAACATCACCCTACAGCATAGTATTAATATGCGCAGTTTAAACTCTGCAACTGCAAGAATATACTGCAAGCACAGTGTCTCTAATAACTGCTAGTTTCATGTGACTCTTGAAATCCCTGCTATGCTAAGCCCCTGCAAACTCCTGCCTTATACAGTGTTTTCATGCAAGGAATGTACGCCCTAAAGCCTACGCATAATATAAGAAGAAAATAGCATGTTGCTTCAAGTTAGGAATCTGACAACTCTACACTAGGAATTTGACAGTTCTTGAATGGAAATTGATGTTATAGTATTGTATTTTGTCAATTTCTAAAATCTTAATGAGCTATTGTTCAAAGTCATTGTGTTTTATTTTAAAGATTGAAAGACAGTTGGGATATGGGAGTAAAATACTGTACACACCTGGCAATATCAAACAATGAAAGCTTTCTAAAGGTATGTCCAATACAGTAAACAGTAAAGTATATCAACACCCACATATCAATGCTGCAGTGTATTCTACTGCACCTTGTAAAACTAAATTCTGTGGCTGATAACCACCCATTGGTGTTAGGGTACTTCAAGCTTTCAGTAGTACATACCTTATACAGTATTTATGGTATGTCACCAAAATAACTATTCAGTGGATGAGGGCAAAATGTGGCAACCCTAACTGGGGCGCCCAGCCAGCTTGATCCGGCATAGCACGGGCGACATAAGCTGTTGATAGACCGAGTTGGCAGCTTATTGGGCAGTGTATGGGGCCCTTTTTTAAGATTGATCCTGTTGGATCAAGGACCACATCCTCAGTCCGACCACCTGTATTCGAGTTAACATTTCAAATGGGCAGTCCCTTGCTTTTTTTTAGTGTTTGCATTAATAAATTACATTTCATATTATTTATTATGTCATATTTGAATATTGTTAATTATAAATGCATTTACTTGCAGTAGAAATGTGTAACTTATGGAGTAGTTATTTGTACTTGCAGTGGGACCCATGGTAAATGATCCCTCCCATGTTTTGTTAGAGTTTTGTAAATTAGAGGTTTTTTTTATGCAGTTAGGTGTATCTTCGCTAAAATGTGTGTTAATCACATTAAAAATGCTGAAAAATCGCTGTGTGTAAGTAAGGGTAGGACTTCACGGACAATTTTGTGCAAAAACGCAGGCGTCAAATCGGATGCGACGGATATAAGGTAAGTGAATGCATTGTCGGATGGTGTTGCATCGTTGATCGGATGCGACAGTGCTTTGAGAAAGGCTAGAGTGCTAGCCGAAACGTCAGCTTCTGTTTGCTAAATAAAAACACTTTTATTGGACTAATATGACCTGAGAGTGCTCGCTTTGGTTCTGCATATATAAATACACACACATGCTATAAATGGAATGTATAGCAACTGTGACATATTGCAGTATTTGTGGCACACACATAACAGTTCAGTGTGTATGTATGATCAAATAGTTGTGAATAATTAAATGCAGACTGCTATAGAGAAGTATTCCTACATACTATAACTAGTAATATATATATATATATATATATATATATATATATATATATATATATATACACATACACATGCTATAAATGGCATATATAGCAACTGTGACATATTGCAATATTTGCGGCACACACATAACAGTTCCGATTTTTATGAAGTGACACTTTTCATAGTGAAAATATGCAACTATGTTTAAACATATATAACAAGTGGGATTAAGAAAATAATGTAAACCTTACATCAAATCAGCCATAAGCTATGGGCGTCAAATTTTTTGTCATATGATATGGTGCGTCAAATTTTGTTTGTCGCTCAACAATTTTTTTACCCATTGGAGTCTACAGTATATGGGTGTCATTTATGTAGTTAAATTCAGTGAAAAACTTCGATTATCACCACTCACCAATAAGGGTTAGTCCACACGAGCAGATTTTTTGCAACTTCGGGAGACTTCAGAAAACTAAGCGCCGCGTGTGCTTTAGCGCAGGCGACTTTTCACTATAGTGGACTGGAAGACCAGAAGAAGAGGTGATTAGTCGACAGGCGACTAAATCTCCCCCAATCTACTCGTGTGGACTAGCCCTAAGAGACATTTTGTGCCTTATGCTACCAAAAAAGTCCTCCTCTTTAAACAAAACAGGGATTGTTTGTCCATATATTGTAATATATTTAAGCCGGCCAACTACAGCAAAGTCATCCCTGGTATGGCCAGTCCTACACTCAATGTTTGTCTGATTCATTAAGAATTCCATTGCTTCATTATTCATTTTACACAGGGACTAAGTTTTAGCTGCAACTTACTCGTTTACAAAAACTCCCAAAGTTGGTTGACCTTTTATCGGCCACCACTGGGATCACCTGACTGTAGCTGGAAAGGGTGGGAGCTACAAAATAAAGCTGGCCACTGCTACTGTATAAACTATAACAAACAAGGGAAAGTTGTGCTCGCCAATAATTTTTAAACCATTAGGTGACTCCCTGCAACTCCTGGTACCTTACACCTTTCTCTTAGAGGATCCAGACCACAGAGCTTTTCTTGCAGCCATAAACGTGTTTATTAACATTGAATCAACTTAATAAATTCAATTTATTTAAAGGTTACTTGAAGGTTTACAATAATTGTGACATATACTGCCAATATAGTGGCATGGAGCAGCTGATCCCAAAATACTGTAGCCTTATACATAAAATATGATTCCCCTAACAAAGCAAACTAAGTTTATGTTGCAAGATTCATTTCGCAATAAACTCTTACTTAATTTCGAAGGAATGTTAAAACAGAATCACCAGATGTGTATATACTTGTAAATATGTTCCCCTTTGTAACTGAACATCAGAACTCGTTACAGTGGAACAGCAAAGCACCGAGGGTGAAATTGTGCCGAATATTTGCTTAAAGGAGGTTTTAATATTTTAAAATGAGTACCAAAATCATTGTTGCCAGTCTTGCTTTGTGCCTGCTTTACACTACTCTTACTCAAGGTAGGTTATATGTATTTGTAGTTGATGTTATATAATCCTGCAGGGACTGGTTTAGAGTAAATTATATTTGAATCTGTATCTAAAAATGAATTTACTGTATATTTTACAAATGTAAACCCTTATGGTTCATGGATTTTTCATATGACATGTTTTTATTTTGTTCTAGCTATGACACTGTCAGGAACAGGGCTGAAGCCAAACTGTCAGTGTCTGGAAACTGTCTCTACATTCATCCATCCTCGATTTCGTCAAAACGTGGAGCTTAATTATGAATGTGAAAGTGTAGAGGTTATGTAAATATTGCACTTTAACTATGCATGCTTATTAAAAAGGATAGTGAAAAATGTTATTGGGAACTAATTGCCAGAAGGGATAATGAATAATAACCCCCACTGAGAATATCCTGGAGGACTTCACATTGTGAAGGACCTAATATGGAATGCTGCATGTACTGCATGTAAAATGTACAGCTATTAATCAGAACTGATATATGATCTTCTTCTGGTTGTTTGATAAAAGAAAAGTTATTGTTTGCATTAGAACCACTCATGACAATGTAGGGGCAGGGGTGCTTCAGCTATGACCAAAATGAAACCTTGTTTCAAGTGGCCCTTTACCAAGGGAATTTTTTGTTTAAATTCAAATTTGGCTCTTCTAGTGTGATTATGCTCTTTGTACTAGTGATGACCACCTTGACACAAGTGGTAAGCATGGGGGGGGGGAGCAACCTGTATTGTACAGGTATCATACTAGAAATAGGGTTATACTTACAAGATTGATTAATCTATAGTACATAATGTATATATTGTTAATGATTGTTATGGCTATTCCATGGATTTCTGCTTCTTAGTGTTTCCTTTCATTTAAACAGTGAGATTATTGCAGGTTAATGGTGGTCATATTATTGGATTGATAGACCTTTTTGTCCATTATCTTTAGAATCAATCTTACAACAGAAACACGTGTGTGTGTGGATCCCTCTGCAAAATGGGTAAAAAGGATGATCCAGAATATATCAGAATAGAATATCAGGTAGAGTATTATCTACATGATAAGTAGACCTGTCATATATATTGTCTTATATTATCAGCCTAGTGCAGATCTCAAGAATAAATGACATTATCGTATGATATGACCTAAATATTTTACCAGTTGTTGGTCAGGGAAAGACAGAAAACAAAACAGTAAACTCATCAGGAAATTTCCACAAAAACAAGGATGAAGGCAACACCATGCAGACACCTATCCCATTTTTTTGAGGTGGTGCTCAGTGTAGGGCATTTCCAAATGTCAGTGAATGGGGGCAGTGAGCAACTTTAACCATCTGAAAAACACCCAGGACACACATATGGCAAAATTTAATATTAGTCACTAGTTCCCACTAGTCACTTTTTCTCCCATTGAAGTCTACGGGGCGTCATTTTAAAAGCGAAACTTGGCAAAAATTTGGCTCATCACTAATATTAACATCTTCAGATAGTTCAAGGGACCTCTGCCATTGACTTCTACATGGACTTGGCAGGTTTTAGGTGGAGGATAGTCGAATTAGAGGTGTAATAAATCTCACATTCTAATTTATATTCAAGTTGGTGGTTTTAAATTCAAATTTGTGAGTTCTGACCAAAACAAAATTTTAATTTACCATTTGAACCTTAGTAAATCTGCCCGAGTGTAGGCCAGGGCACTAGATGAGCATTGACAGAAGCACAGAGGAATTTCAACTGCCACTATTTTCCTCTCAATGACAATGCTGATGAAACCACATGTGCTATAGAGCAAAAGCGAGTGGACGTTTTTCACAAGAACACTGCACCAGCTGAATGAACAGAATAAGATTACTTTGACAGTATACCATTTATCTTTTTGTGGAAGCTTGGAGTGAGGGTTTCATGAGTGATAGAGATGTGACTGAATATCAAAGGGAAACTCATGGCAAGAACACAAATGATTGCCTTGCAATTGTGCCATGTGACTACTATTTTTACCTAAACCCAACAACACAATCAGCAGGAATAAACTATTATAATAGTGTACACAGTATAAGCTACAGGTTAGGGACCCCCTTATACAGAATGCTCGGGACCTGGGGATTTCCAGATAATGGATCTTTCTGTAATTTGGATCTTCATACCTTAAGTCTACTAGAAAATTCTAAATATAAAGTAATAAATATATTTCAATAAACCCAATAGGCTTGTTTGCTTCCAATAAAAATTAACTATACAGTATCTTAGTTGGGATCAAGTACAAGGTACTGTTTTATTATTACAGAAAAAAAGGAAATCATTTCTAAACATTTGGATTATTTGGATAAAATGGAGTCTATGGGAGACAGACATCTCATAATAAGAAACTTTCTGGATACGGGTTTCTGGATAACCAATCCCATTCCTGTACAAAAATTGCTTTACTTTACAAAAAAATGGTTGTGAGGGCTTCCTCATCATGGTCCATGAATCCAAAATATATTAATAATAATATTAATAATCATATTTTTCTTTTTTTATTGTAGGAAAGAAAGATAAATACAGCAAAGAAGAAAAGCTTGTCATCTAAAGAAGAAGACACAAATGCTGGAATTATCTTCTGTTTACACAAGAATGCAAGTACAAGAGGACAAGCCATTGTTTTGCCTTATTATCCCGCTTTCACTTTATTTCATCATGGTCTTCATGCTGTAGCAGAGCTAACAACAGAAAATTGCAGCTTTTACTTTTAGACAGATCGCCTGTGGCACATTTATTTTTTACATAAAGTTGTGTATGTATTACTGCAAATACATTTTCCTTAACCACTTGCTAAACTGCTTTACTATTCAATAACATATATATAAATAAAATCCAGCTGCAATATATATTTTAGTTGCCCATTGTAGTTTTAATGGCGCTACACGATATGCCAAATGCAAAGCTTGTGGATGGTAATAGTCAGTATTTTCTAGGAGGAGTATTGGTTGGGAGGAATATTTTCATTTTACCTGACCACAACTCTAGCTAGGTAAAAGGATGTGGGGATCTGAGATAGGACTGGGGCACATATTCATTTTTAAATGGCCCCAACACTATTTGGGTAAAGGGGTTTAGGGTAATAGGATGGACTTGATACATCAGTGGCTTAACTATAGAGGTAGCAGACCTCAAAGGGGGGGGGGGCATGGGGAAAAAGGAGGAACAGACCACAGCATATGCTTCCTCTATAGTGTTCAAATGGCCTCCCCACCGCTCTTCTTATTTTAATTGACACACACACGCCTGAGCATGCATGCGTCTTGATACTCCCCTGTACTACATAATTATTTATAACACAATTAGAACATTATATAAAGCCATATTGGTGGAAAAACATTCATATTGTATGAATTGAATGTTACATTCTTTTTAGATAATTTATTGAATGTTAATCCAGATTAAGGAAAGATCCCTTATCTGGAAAATCCCAAAGCATTCCCAATAAGAAATCCTATACCTATACAAGCAAATGGCATAACCCTGCTTGTCCAGTCTTCGGGGCAAATTCACTAACCGGCGAAAATTTACACTTCGCCAGGCGTAAATTCGCCTGGACAACGCTAATTCACGAGGATCCGAAGTTGCGCACAGGGTACCGAACACTGGCGAAATTAGGCTCAGAAGTTCGAAGTTACGCTAGTGTTGGCTAATTTGTATACGGCGTGCAGTTAAAGTACAATGGCCGTATATGCTGCAGCAAATACATTACACAAGGCCAGGGAACCTTAATAAAATTATGTTAAGTTGTTATAATGCCCTACACGTGTGTCCACAGTATAGTTTAGGTGCCATATTTTAGCAAATATCGGGGGGAAGGAGGGTACCCCCAAAAAAATGTATGATCACTTTCACCCTTTAAATATGAAAAAACGCCAGCCTGGTCTGAGGTGTCAAAGGCAAGTCTGGCGATAAAGGTAACGGTCATTAAAATCAAAAACCTAGGAAATTTGTGTAGTAATGCTCTGTCGCCAAACCGAAAATTCGGCTAGCGTTAGAGTGCGAAGTTGCGCCAGAGTCTATCTCCTTGGCGAAATTACGCCAGCTACCGTTAGTAAATTGGCGAAGTACCGAAATGACGTCATGCTGGGGAATTTTCACCAGCGTTAGCCACTTCGCCCTTTAGTAAATTTCCCCTTAGAGAGCCTATTCAGGTCTAGATCACTATACAGTGTGTATATATATATATATATATATATATATATATATATATACATACACAATATGTTAATGTAAATAAGCAGTCCTACATTCTAGCAGGTGGTTATTTAAGCCAATCTGTGGCTAAAAACAATGTTATTTAAAGGAATACTGTCATGTGAAAATATATTTTTTTAAATGTACCAGTTAATAGTGCTGAACTGAACTGAACTGAAATCTGTTTTTCAAAAGAGCAAACAGATTTTTTTGTATTTAATTTTGAAATCTGACATGGGGCTAGACATATTGCCAGTTTCCCAGGTGCCCTCAGTCATGTGACTTGTGCTCTGATAAACTTCATTTACTCATTGCTGCTGCACTGCAAGTTGGAGTGACATCACCTCCTTCCTTCCCCCACCCAGCAGCCCATCATCAGAACAATGGGAAAGTAACCAAATAACAGCTCCCTGGTGGATATAAGAACATCAATCAATAGTAAAATTCCATGCTTCAATATAGCTGACTTCTTTCACCTTAATTCTGATTCTTCATATATATTAAGTAGGAGAAACAATAGCCTGTCAGAAATCAGTTCCATAGTGCAACACTGACTCTTTCTGAAAGAACATGACCACGCAAAATGACCTGAGATGCCTGTCTGCACACCAATATTACAACAAAAAATACACTTGTTCAGTTAGGAATGAAATTTTACATGGTAGAGTGAATTATTTGCAGTGAAAACAGTGTCATTTAGAAATAAAAACTACACCATAAAGATCACCATAGAATCCCTTTAAGAGCCCCTTTTGTTCCTCCTGGGTCATTGATGGAATGATGCAGTAGGCTTAGTTTGCTAGTGTTTGAAACTCGAGTTATGGAGGTTATAAACTCACATGAATTTGAAATTTGAATATTGATAAATGTGCCTCTTAATGTTTCCTTAATGTTTTCAGAGATACATACCATAGAAGCTGTAGATCATCTCTGCAAAAACTCTCTCAGTTCTCTCCTCTGTTATGTGATTAGGGACACACTATGTGTAAGAGATGCAGGCTGCCGAATAAGAAAGTTCAGGACTGAATCTGCACTGAGCATGTCCTCTCTCTCCTGCTTCATTTAGAAATTAAGCATAAACCAATCTGAAAATTTATTAAAACAATTTACATTAACCAGATTGGAATTACACCAACATCTTAATACTCAAACCAAACGAATACTGTCAAAGATAGGCCAAAATCATTTTTGAACATGGAACCAAAACAAGGAAAACTACTTGCAAGGGCCTTGAAAAGCAAACGACTATTTTCTCATTTCAGACAAATTAAATATGCTCAAGGTAAAATGCACCGGTCATCAAAAAAGATAGTTGATGTATTCAAGACATATGGTCAGAAAATGGTAAAATGCTCCTGGAAAAGATTAAAAATTATTTGACCTCTAATGTAATCTCTAATATCCAAGACCTTTATAAAACAGATCTAATGGAACCCATCACAGTGTACTTCACTGTGATGGGTTCCACTAGTTCTTGCTAGTCCACATTTCACTTATTCCACAGCCAGATAAAGATTATTCTCTATGTGGGAACTACAGACCAATCTCTTTGCTAAATTAAGATTTGAAATTAAGCATAAACCAATCTGAAAATTTATTAAAACAATTTACATTAACCAGATTGGAATTACACCAACATCTTAATACTCAAACCAAACGAATACTGTCAAAGATAGGCCAAAATCATTTTTGAACATGGAACCAAAACAAGGAAAACTACTTGCAAGGGCCTTGAAAAGCAAACGACTATTTTCTCATTTCAGACAAATTAAATATGCTCAAGGTAAAATGCACCGGTCATCAAAAAAGATAGTTGATGTATTCAAGACATATGGTCAGAAAATGGTAAAATGCTCCTGGAAAAGATTAAAAATTATTTGACCTCTAATGTAATCTCTAATATCCAAGACCTTTATAAAACAGATCTAATGGAACCCATCACAGTGTACTTCACTGTGATGGGTTCCACTAGTTCTTGCTAGTCCACATTTCACTTATTCCACAGCCAGATAAAGATTATTCTCTATGTGGGAACTACAGACCAATCTCTTTGCTAAATTAAGATTTGATGATATTTACTAAAATAGTTAGTAAAATATTAGCACACATATTGAACCAATTCTCCCCCATTGTATCCATAGAGATCAAGTGGGATGTGTGCAAGAGAGGGAAGCAAAATAAAATACTATTAAAGTAATTAACTGGATTCTGTGAAATACTTAACAGAAAATGCATTCTCTGCTTCTATCCAATGAGAAAGAGAAGGTGTTTGATTGTGTCAATTAGGACTTTCTGGGTCTAGCCCTATTAGCAATGGGAGTGCCATTTAAAGAGAAAATATGGAGCTATACACCATTCCATCAGTACGGGTGAATGGAATATATCCCATAACGGGATGAGGCAAGGATGCCCGCTTTTTCCTCTACTTACTATATGTGAACTGTATGGAATACCTTCTAGTAACAACACGCAAAAATGTAGATAAGAATTACACACAGCTGCTCAAGATTATAAATTGGCAGTTTTTGCCTTCTTTTAGTGTCCAATCCTGTCATAGCTCAACCAAATATTATAAAAGAACTCTCCACATATGGTCAGGTATCCAATTCCAAAATTAATATGGTAAAATCAGTATCAATATTGAATATGGTATTAATAAGTCTCCCCCCAGAAATTAAAAAGCAAATACAAATCTCCTGCCCATTTAAATGGTACGAAATTTAAATATTTAGGGATCCAGATCTCGGAAGACCCCCAAAAACTCTTCGAGCTTAACTATGTCCCTCTTCTTTTTTTTTTAAAGGCGTTATTATCAAATGGTGAACTTTCACTATCACCCTTTGATACGCCTTTAAAAATCCCATAGAAAGGTTTTCACTCTGCAGACTGTGGAGATCTCTAACTTCACTCTTTGATAAGAGACCAACAAGTGCAAAATGTTTTACAGCTAAAAGGTACTCAGGCCAGGCCAATTTTGAAAAAATGATGTACATTAGCAACCCCAATGAGACATGCTATCATTAATATATAAAATACTTGTTGAAAGAAAATACCCTCTCTATCCATCCTTTACTACAATCTGGGAAAAGGAATTGAACATTACACGACGAGGAATGGAAGAAAATCTTTAAAATGGTAAATATATGACCTTTTAGTAATAGATCACAGGAATCTTTCTACAAACTACTGTTATGATGGTACAGAACACCAAAGGTTCTTAAAAAGATGGGGGTTGATGAATAATTATGCATGCTGGAGATGTGATAAAGACCCGGGCACACTGGAGCACATATGGCTAACATGTTCCCTACTTCACTCCTATTGGACTTAAGTTTTTGACACTTGCTCTATTGTTATTTAAGAACAGGTAACTAGAAATTCCCTAGCTATACTACTTTCTCAAAAAAAAAGGAACTGTTATCATATAGTAGCCAAAGAACAGATTCCCTTGTTATGGAGGAATAAAATGACACCAAGTACAGAAAGATGGTTCCAAACCATGAATAATATCTGCCTAATGGAAGAACTCTCTAAATGATAAATACACAAATTATATAGCCATTTGGCTGCCTTGGAGAGACTATATATTCAATACAACCCAATAGAATTAATGTATAACCCAATAAGGATTCTCTAATCATGTATTAACACATACATTAAAAATCAGAAACTGAAAAATAAAAAGATCTCCTCTGCACCTAATATGAAAACAAAAAAGAGAAAATGTTATACCACACATTTATAAGCGATAACAATATGTTATACTAACAATTTACTTTGAGTTGTAACCATTAGAGGGAAATATAACGATGTTACTTACTAAACAAATCTTATCTTATGAATGCTGTTAAAAGAAAAAATCACCTAAGTAACTACAATGTACACTGTAAAGAATTGCTGTACCTTGTTTGATAAAGCAGATTTTTTTTTTAATTATAAAGGCAATTAGTCATGAGCTTTGGTTTTATTTCTTTCACAAAATAAAAATTAAATTAAAGGACCAAAAAACTTAAACTGATGTAAACTTGCTCAAAATACCTCTCTGGATATTTCAATTGATATTCATTGTGTATATATATATATATATATTGCACAGTGGACACCACTACTACCATGCATCTATGGCAACCCTCCCATCCCACCTGCCCCTTGCTTACATTTGCAGCAGAACAGCCCCCTACTGTCATTTTAGTCAAGTGCTGCGCTACTGTCTGTAAAATTCTGGCCCTGTACTTGCAGAATTGCATATGTACATTGTTATCACATATGCTGCTATTGCACATATGATAGTTGTGCTCACCACTAATTTTTTAAAGCATTAAGCGGAGGTGCCAATGACAAATACAAAAGGTCCTCTGCACTTAATCCATTATCACTACGTATATTCAGGACATTGAAACATTTTGTGCCTTAAGCTACTAAAGATGCCTTACCCTTTGAACAAAACAGGGATTGTTTGTCCATATGTTGCAATATATTTAAGATGACCAACTACGTCAAAGTCATCCTCAGTGTGGCCAGTTCCTACACATGCTGCTTATTATTTGAGTTTTGTGGTCACAACCTCATTGCTCCTCTGCTTAATGTTTGTAAAAATTAGTGGTGCGCCCAACTTTCCCTTGTTTGTTATAATTTATACAGGAGCAGTGGCCAGCTCCCACCCTTCCCAACTATAGTCAGGTGATCCCACTGGTGGCCAGTAAAAGGCAACCAAGTTTGAGAGTTTTACTTTGAAAGCAGCAAGTAAGTTGCGGGTAAAACGTAGTCCCTTTATAAAATGTATAATGAAGCAATTGAATTCTTAATGAATCAGATGCAAGTTGAATGTAGGATCTGGTCACAGCAGGGATGACTTATACGTAGTTGGCCAGTTTAAACGCCATCTTAAATATATTGCAATATATGGACAAACAATCCCTGTTTTGTTTAAAGAGTAAGGCATTTTTAGTAGCTTAAGGCACAACATGTTTTGAAAAATAAACATAATTTTAAGCAACTTTGCAATATACATCAATTAAAAAATATGCAGACTTTTCTTGATTTTTAATGGTTTCTGACAGTTCCCTAAGCCTAGCCCCCTGCTCTTCTGCTGATCTTTCTGACTGCTTTGCTGAGCTAGCTGACCACTGTTACTATGTATCAACAGCCAGCTGAAACTTAATTAAAATAAGAGGATTTTTGGCAGAAAGCCCAAAACACTCAGCAGCTGCACTTAGATACATTATATACATTAGTAACAATTTAAGATATAGAAATAAACTATTTTAACTAATAAGATAAGCAAGTCTCTTGGGGAAACTGAGACACAGCAGAAGGGCAATTGTACCTTCATTAGCAAAACTGCTATAACATATAAAACATAAAACTCCCAGAAATGTATTAGAAATTTCACAACCTGCTAAAGTTTGTAAAATGGACATGGTAGTTAGGGAGGTGTGGCCATAAAATGGGTGTGGTCAATTTTTTTGTCACCCTGCACCCTGCAGATCTTTTTTCCCTTTATTAAAATATGCTTCTGTGCCAGCCCAAGGCAACCAAAGCCCTTTAGCATTGAAGATCTGTAACACTGATTATGCCCCAGTATCTCGCCATCTTCTTTTCTGCTGATTCCCTGGACATGCTCTGGGTTGCTGTCAGTTACCTGGGCTTAGGGACCAACTCACAAAATAAAGTATATAATATAGTAATAGCATTGGTGATGAGGGAATGGGGCCTGCTAATGGAAGTGGCCCCTGTGACAGCAGGGGCAATAGCTGCATCAGCAGGATATACAAGTATGTTGCTCATTGGGGGGAGGCAGGGGGTCATAGAAAATTAGCACTGCATCACTTAATAAATGTATATTGTTACCTTGTTGATAAATTAGTCATTATTTTTATTTGGGACCAAATTAACCTACCTGTATATTTATGAGCAGAAACCCTCCAAGGCATGAGGAGGAACATACTGTACAAACGTCTCACAGATTCTGTGAGAGGTTCTAGTCCTTTTTTGAGTTCTATGAAATATTTGGTTATGGTTGCATATTTCATTACAAGGACACAAATAAGTAACGTGCATGCCTCTTCCTATTATTTCCTGAGTGAGAGTTAAAGCACCTTTTTTTGGCTATGCCATGTTTGTAGCATGAGGCTTTAAATGAATTGACTTTTTGGAAGCCTTTTAGTGATGCCTAGTGGATGAAAATTGTTTTGTCTTCGTAAACTATTCCTACAGTATCTGTATTTAAAGATCTGTGGCAAAATTTCCATTTTCCGTAGCAATCTGCACATCAAGAAAATTAAAACTTGTCGGTCCTCTGTCCATCATAAATGTGTTGGCATTATGAACAACAATATATAATGGGAAAAATAATAATAAATATATTAGAAATTCATCAAAAAGTTGTTGCCACCCTTGTTTTTCAACCTATGATTTCATCCAGATTTCTTTCCCATATTTTAATATGTTGACATACATTAGTATGTCATAGAATATATTCATGTTTAAAGCTGTGTATGAATATGTTGGCGTTAACAACTGCCATGTTGTCACTCATACTTGTACATCAGACATGTAAGTATAACTCAGATCCAAGCCTAAAAAATGATTTCCTATGTGGCATTCCTTGATTCGGGGGCAACCAAAACTAACTGTGAAGGGGCTGTAAATGCCCCACTGAAAATATCTGTGCTGTGATCATTCAATGCATACCCCCCATCCGCATCAGAGCACTGATATATATATATATATATATATATATATATATATTGTCTTCCAGTCTCTTTGGAGTCTTCCAGTCTCTCCCAAGTAGTGGAGGGTTCCTCTTGAAGCGAAAGGCGGTTATAGGCTGAAGCATGAGCCGTGACCGGAACCTTGGCATTTGTTCTGGGTTTTGGGATACCATAAGTGCCAGAAGATTCACTAATGTGAGACAGGCCTTCCGTTTCCTAGGTGTTAACCGGGGTTTCTTTGTAACCTCTCAGACTATTACACGCCTTGCAGTTGAAGTTATTGTTGTTGGACCAGTTCTGGGTACGGTAACAACACACAAGGAAATAAATGGTCGCTATCCCCTTGATCAGATAAGCCTGGTACACAATATTAGAGGATCCGGCAACCTCACAATCAGTATGGGAAGGAAATATTGGCACACAAGGCATCCAAGTTGCTGGGAGTACCCTGCCAGTTTATTGTGCGGAAATTCAATGTTTCCGGGACATGCCCCTTTGTCAAGGGTAACAACAGCCTTGAATTTCCTCCATTTGTACACAATCTGACTGTTGATTGGTGGAGTCCAAACTCTTTAGAGATAGTCTTGTAACTTTTTCCAGCTTTATGGGCATCAACAACCAGTGGCGTAACTAGATGTTATTGGGCCCCACAGCAAATGAATTTTAGAGCCCCCCAAATAAGCAGAGGTTGTCCTGTTTAAATAATACATATTAAAATGGCTCATTAATTAGGGCTTCATGGGCCCCCTATACCTCCTGCCTCCCCCCTGCAGGGTCTGCTTCCTCTGTAGCTATGCCCATGTCAACAACTCTTTTCCTGAGGTCATGTAATATTACCTGGGGGGGGTGGCACTGACTGATTGGTTGTTAACCCTGGCCTGTGTTGTATGTATTAGTGATCAGGCTTTGCTGGATCTATGTTAAATAAAACAGGGTCTCCCACTCACACCTGATTTTTATCCCAGTGACTGAAAACACCAGCCATTGATTTCACCTTCAAATTATATGATAATCCAAAGGATTAATTTACTTTTGCCACATCCAAATATGTATTGGATAATCTTTTTTACAATATTCATATAAAAACCAGAAAATTTTAAAGGGTTCACATACTTTGAAGCACCACTTTGTGTACATACAGTTTATTTATGTAGGGACCCATAGGGTTAAATGCCCTTATGCCTTCCTCCTTTCCCTAGTTGCTGGGCAAAAGCCCATTATCTAGTTATATTTACATATCCAGTGTTATTGGCCAAGAGGTGTAATGACCACTTCCTACCACGCTTCCACCATATAGTGGTCAACCGGCTGGGTACCTGTATTTGCAAAGAAATGTTCAATCTCTTTATCTTTCCTCATTTGTGGGGTGCGCTATGCAGTCACTGAGGTGTTAAGGCGGTTTTGTATCCTCATTTCTTTCTCTTTATATTGTAAAAGCTTATAGTAGGCCTTCTCTGGGATGGAGCTCCCTTTTGGTGCGTCTGCTCACGTTGGCATCTAGTCACCCCCCCCCCCCACTAGTGTACTTTCATCTGACACAGTTGCCGCTGATGCATGAAAATTGACACAGTTGTTCTTACATTTTGAAGTGAATTGGATACAATTATTGAAAATGTTTCAAATCTGAAAGACTTCATTTCTGCGTTTAGAGTGAGAGTGACATGTGCCCAAATTCCTTTACTGCATTTGCGCTACTCCTATTGAGCAGGCCGCTGTATGAACCTGGAATTCCACCTGGTTCAGAGGATGCAGTAGCTTCAAGGTTCCCCTATGTAAATAAGTGCAATAGTGCTTTATCTGGAGCAATGGTATTTGCATTTGCAAATGTGGTGCAGTAAATGAATGACCCCTTATATATTGGTTGTTATGTTTTTTATCACAGTAACCTTCTAGGCTTATATTCTGAAATATAACCTATTTCTCTAATTACAGCTAGCTATTGCACGTGTCATGCATATTATCCTACTAACAGCTCATCTCCTTGTTATAGACAATTGCTGTCACATATTTATGAAAGGCAATTTTCTTTTACCATTAATTGCACTTATAGCATTTATCTTCTAGCCAAAGTTGAAAGAACAACAATGAACATGCATCGCATTGCCATAGGTAAATACACAGTGAGCCTCTTCTACATACTGTATATTTGCAGATCCTTCAGCAACACTAAGAACCGGAATTGCGCATCAGTTATCCTGAGTACAACACTTAGGGCCCATTCACTAAGTTCGGGTGGAGGAATAGAATAAAAAATACTTTGAATTTCGAAGTGTTCGACCATCAAATGGGCTACTTCGACCTTCGACTATGACTTCGAATCGAATGATTCGAACTAAAAATCGTTTGACTATTCGACCATTCGATAGTCGAAGTACTGTCTCTTTAAAAAAAAAACTTCGACCCCCTAGTTCGCCACCTAAAAGCTACCGAAGTCCATGTTAGCCTATGGGGAAGGTCCCCATAGGCTTTCCAAGTTTTTTCTGATCAAAGGATAATCCTTCGATCGATGGATTAAAATCCTTCGATCGAACGATTATTCCTTCGATCGTTCGATCGAACGAATTGCGCAAAATCCTTCGACTTCGATATTCGAAGTCAAAGGATTTTATTTCGGCAGTCAAATATCGAGGGTTAATTAACCCTCGATATTCGACCCTTAATACATCTGCCCCTTATACGTGTACAAATTACATGAAAGTTAAAGATTGTAGCCAGACCCTGGGTAGTCATGTGCTATTGCACTGCTGCCTGTGGTCAAATTAAATATCCTTTCTATCCTATCCATTTGAAATCAACTAATATATACTGTAAATGGGTCAATGAATTGTGTCTCTATGATTTATTCTATGCATATACACAATGAATGATTAATGATTGAAAACACAGAATGTATTTAATTATTTATTTGAAATATACAAATATACAAATTACAAATGTATTGGACAATAAAGCATAAACAAAGCATTAAAATGTTGCTGAAGAATAGAGAGAAGCGCCTTCCAAATCTTGGTTCCTTTTACCAACGATATTTCATGATCACCACGTTCATGGCACAGAAGATCACGATCACTGAAAAATATATAAACTTCACTGAATCATAAACTTCGCTGGCTGGATAATATTTGCTTGCTGGGAGCTATAAGTTGCTTTAGGAATATAAGATGGTGCTTTGCTGTATGGCAGTGATCCCCAACCAGTAGCTCGTGAGCAACATGTTGCTCTCAAACCCTTTGGATGTTGCTCCCAGTGGGCCTCAAACAGGTGCTTATTTTTGAATTTCAGGCTTGGAGGCAAGTTTTAGTTGCATTAAAACCAGTTGCACTGCCAAACAGAGCCTCAATGTAGGTTGACAATCCACATAGGGGCTACCAAATGGCCAACCATAACCCTTATTTGGCACCCCAGGAACATCTTTCATGCTAGTATTGCTCCCCAACTCCTTTTACTTCTGAATGTTGCTCATGGGTTCTAAATGTTGGGGATCCCTGCTGTATGGGATATCATACAGTTTTAGGACTCTTTCTTTTCCTTCCATTCCTGATCTGTTTGGTACCAATGTATTATCTCCTTTGTTGTCCATTCTTGGTATCTGCAATAATTAAAAAGAAAAATTTGTTGGCAACATATACTGTATACCGAGCTTTCCCAAAATAATTAATATTAATTAATTGATACACTATTTACTGTAGTATTTACAATAGTAATAGTAAATTACTGTAAGTGCTGATTATTTGACAATCTTACCTTGAATAAGCATGATCTGTCTATTGTAATCCTCTTTTTGGCTTCTGGTTGGCTGTTAATTGGCTTTTGAGCACTTGAACTTGCTGTGGGGAAAGTAGATGGTGTCTTGCTAGTTGTAATTTCAGAAAATGGCCTTTTAAGGCCCTTTCTTTGACTTTCCTCCTTTTTGTTCTGTACCATTAATTCTTCTTTCTTCACGTCAGTTTTTTTGGAAATTTGCTATGATAGAATAAATGTCAGTTACTTAAACATAACAAAATTCGTAGCAGCATTTAACATTAGTTCCCCAGCAATATTCTTGAATTGCAATAAAAACTTGATGCAAATATTAATGAGTCCATAAAGCTCTGAATGTATTTTTTAATATTAGTGTTTATTATAGTTTAACAAAGTGATTTAATGGATAATAATCAAGTTTCCAAGATTGCTGTATTTCCCCACCTTGCAGTTAAAAACAAAAACTCATCTGTAGTGATTCCGTGTTTCACCGTAAGGGAATTCATTTGTGAAACTGTGGCGATAATTCGCTGGCGAAAAATTTGCTGTATCAAAAAAAATTGACGTGTGTCTACATTGGCTCGCGCATCAAAACTATTCAGACGCCCATTGACTTTAATGCATTTTGACCAAATAGTCGTGTGTACAAAAATTGTCGATCCCGGTAAAATTGACCGCATCAAAATTGACGCACGTCAAAATGATTTTGATGCCAACTAACTTCAATACGTTTCGCAAATTTTTCACCGTTTTGCAAACGGCACAGATTCGCCCATCACTACCCAGCTCCAGAGTATGTGGAAGTGGTTATTGTTTCAAACAAAAAGTCAACATTACCTTTAACGTAGTGTCAGTCCCAATGCTTGCTGATTTGATTATCATTGGCTTTTGTACATTCAAAGTAGCTTGTGTGGAAGAAGATGGTTCTTTTCTTCTCTGGTCATTACTAGATCTTTAAAACAGCAAAGAATAAAAAATAAGTAGTTTGTCAATTTTTAAAATTGTATGTTATCCAGAAAGCTTAGAATTACAGGAAAGGCCATCTCCCATAGACTCCATTGTAATTATATAATTCAAATTTTAAAAAAAATCATTTTCATTTTCTATGTAATCATAAAACAGAACCTTGTATGTGATCCCGACTAATATGTAATTAATCCGTTTTGGTGGCAAACCAATTCTATTGGGTTTAATTAATGTTTAAATGATTTTAGTAGACTTAAGGAACATCCACATAACAGAAACCCCAGGTCCCAAGCATTCTGGATAAAATGTCCCATATCTGTATATCCTCTCTAGAGGGAACAGAGAAAAAAATGCACATACCTGATATAGAACAACAGGTAGGCCTGCTGCCTCAAAACTGTTATTTTGTCCACAAGGGTCACAGATTGATTGTTCATGTTGTACCATTTGCCATTTGGAGCCTGTAACAGATACAGATAAATATCTTTATATCCTTCAGATACAATTTAAGTGGTACAGGTTTTAGCATTTGCTGGCATTTGACATTTGAGTACAGATACATTACTATTTACAATCTAACATCTTACCTTCACATAACAGTAATAATGTCCACTGTTGCAAGTCGTCCCAGCATGAACAAGTACGGCATATAGACCGTAGGTAATTGGCTCTCCATTTGGCTCAGAGGTATGAGGCCGAATATCAATACACTCTGGATAGGCTACCATCTGCAAAAATGTAATCATAAGAGAAAACCAGTTATTCTTTTCATCAGACTCCTTTTTCATTTTTATACTATACTATACTATACTATATGTGTAATGAAGTATGTGTCAAAATATGAACCTATGCATGAAAGTAATAACTGTTAGCGAGGAATACCAAACATATTTCCATATTAATAAATATAAACCCTCTATAAAAAGCAACCAATAAAACAAAATATCAAGAATAACAAAACCTGTATAGAATCTGTATTATCTACCACAACTCTAAAAATTGAGTGACAGTAATGAATGTTATAAAATGTTGGCAGTCAAATTATTTATTTCACATCATATTGTTATACATCATCTCAAAGGCCTTAAGGATTTTCTTCCTTCTGTTTTAGGCCCTCACTGCTTTTCAGCCCTCTCGCCACTTTATAATTTTTCCTTAAAAAGTTTCTGCCTCAGCAATAATATGTATATACTGTATGTCTTTAATCATATCATTTACATCTGCAATAACATTAGACAGATCAATTTTTGATCTCTGAGAGTGTAATAACTAGTGCTAGTACTTACTTTAGAAATCTTGTTAGCGCTGAACACATCAAATCTATTCAGGCACAAGGTCAGCACATTGGGTGGCCGCTTCATTGAAAATGTCTTAGTAGCAGTCACTGTTTCATTGCATCTATAAAAGGATTTAATGACAGTGTTATGTGATTGGTAAAAACATTTACTGACATCAGATGTTAATATAATAAAGTTTATTCACATTCAGGGATGGGCGAATTTTTTCGTCTCGTTTCGCCTCAAAAATGACGCCCATAGACTTGTATGGCGGCGTGTGTCAAAAAAAAAAAAAAGAAGATGTGCGTCAAAACAATTTCGCTGCGCGACAAATTTTTTTTACGCCCATAGACTTTAATGGGCGTCTGCGACATTTCGCTGGCGGCAAATTTTTGGCGAAACAAAACGAGTCAAATTCGCCCATCCCTATTCACATTTACATTTCTGGAGACATGCGGACATATACTTATAAAATGACATGCTTTTTCATTATTTTAACTTTTGTATCATTGGCTTTTAACAGCTTGTAGTTCCAATAACAATCTGACACTGCTAGCTGTAGCGCATTGTTATTCATCTTTTTCAGTCAATACTATTTTAAACATTTTAATAAGGTATACAAGTTGGTAGATCCATTAATAATTTGGAAAACAAAAGTTGATATGGGACACACAATTATGAATGGTGTAAAATACATCCAAAATAGGGGTCACATATATGGTAAGAAAAATAAACGTACTTGCTGCATTTATAGCAACGTTCGAGTACTTCTGGCTTTACATATTCCTTCATGGCCTCCATAATACTGTTTGAATTCTATAATTATAAAAAGTATAGGACATTAGTACTCTGTCAGACAAGTTACAATATTGAATATTTAAACATATCTGGAACTTGTATGGTTAGAAGTGCCTTACCTTAATGTGCAACTGTAAATCCATAAACTGGTCAAAGGTGTTAGATTCACCTGAACAGGCGAGACATTTCACTGCAAGAGAATAAATATTAAATCAATATTTTGAAATGGACATAAAACAAAAATGTACAAAAAAAATATTATGATGGTGCATCTATTTTTATTTTTGAAAATAACATTATGTAGAACTTCAATCTAAATATACTGCTGTCTGTATTTTGACAAAAAGAGACCAGAGCTGTAGCCCTGTTTTCCCATTAGTTATCTTTATAAATATAAAATATATTTATTTTCCAGTAACTCTACTATACATCAATGGAATTTATGATCATCTGAGAACTATGCTCTTTTCTGAAATATTCCTTTTCATAATCTACAAAAACAAATAATTTTAAATCTTACCTTGAGAACGCAAGTATCCTCCAAATAACTGATGGATTAAGGATGTGCCTTTTGTGCTTATGTCTAGGCTAAAAGAACAATAAAACCCATGTTACACAATAACATATACACAGTTACATCTTGTATTTCTATTGTAATTTCCTTTTAATATTGTAGAATATTAAATCAATTACCAGTACCTGTCATAGTCTCTCAGGCAAGCCTGTTGCAGTGCATCAATGGCATAACGCAAGAATTCATGGGCATCTTCTTGGCGTCCCTGTACGAAATGCCCAGCAATATCTAATGAGAAGAAAAAAAATAAAGTTATCTTATGTATACCATTCTTCTTAGAGTTTAGAATGAATTAAGAATGATTTCCTTTAACAATAAACTATTTGCAATGAATTATATTTGTTTGGGACATAGAAATATACTCACTATGAAGTCTATAGTAGACAGGAAGTGGCTTGATAACTCTTTCAGGATGACCAAGGACTTCAGTTATATGGTTCTGCATTACACACATCATGCAGAATCCTCTTTCCGCACCTATAAGATATATAGTGAATAAAGTACCCCCTCTTGTAAAATATAAGGATATTATAAGTCACCGAGGAGTTTCATGACCATATAAAAACACGAGGCCGAAGGCCGAGTGTTTTTATACAGGTCATGGAACTCCGAGGTAACTTATAATATCCTCATATTTTACAACTGGGGGTACTTTATTAATTATAATACACAAATTTTAGTGAGTCATGTGACAGAAATTACATCACTACTCACCGTTTATAACTGATGACATCACTACTCACCGTTTATAAGGATATAATTTACAAGATATTCATGGCTTTTGTGTATTATATAAGAATAACAATTGTTATAAGAGAAAGCTTCAGTGTTATTAAATGCACATAATATGCCTTTATAGATATTAATAAATGAAATCCATACTTACATGTCTTAGAATGTTCACGGGTAAGCAGATAATTTGCCAGCGGAGCTGTATATGTTAAGCACTGCAGAACTGAGTTCATGTAGCATGTGTTGCCCAAATTCCTAAGGCCTGCTGCAATGGGCTACATGTTCCTCCATTTCAGAAAGATTTTTTCAGATGGAAATAGAATTTTCTCTGGTGGTTTGATATCAGTCATGTTAATCACTATTAAAAAAAGAAAATAACAACATTATCAGTAGCAGCTTTAATAACTAGAATAACAATTACAATTTTAACAGTATTTTTATCTATTTATCTATTAATTCTTGAATATACTGGTAGGCCTATTTACTGGTTTTCGATTTAAATAACAAAACTTGACTGAAAAAAACTGTAAGCAAGTAAGAATCACATTGTTACATTGTTACAATAAGCTGGGAGGATAAAGTTGTTACATAATATTCCCAATGACTTCTATAGAAACTCACCAGTTGGTGAGTTATGAATGGCAAAATAAGTGTGATTTGCTCTTAGGTTTGCAAATATATATATATATATATATAGGATATGCAATATATAAATATAAATTTCCAGCTATTTTTTGTGTACTTCGACAAGGGAATAGTCCAAATTCGATTTCAATTTGAAAAAAATTTGAAAATTCGAATATCAAAATTTATGATGTACTGTCTCTTTAAAAATTCAAGCTTGACCATTCTCCATCTAAAACCTGCCGAATTGCTGTTTTAGCATATGACCTCCTAGAACCTATTTGGAGTCAATTGTGGACTTTGAAAAATCTAAGTTTTTTTCGGAAAAACTTCAAATTGAATTTGATCGAATGCGCTATTTCTTCAATTCGTACAATTCAAATCTGATAGAAAACTGACCTATTCCCTCAACAAAAAAAACTTAGATCTTTTGATAAATGGTAATTTTTAATTTGAATTTGAAGTTATGGGAGTTCAAAAAAATCTCCCATTACTTCGAAATTTGACCCTTGATAAATCTGCCCCTAAATAAACCCAATGGGCTCGTTTTGCTTCTGATAAGGATTAATTATATCTTAGTTTGGATCAAGTACAAAGTACTGTTTTATTATTACAGAGATAACGAAAATAATATTTAAAAATTTGGATTATTTGGATGAAATGGAGTCTATGGGAGATGACCTTTCCGTAATTCGGAGCTTCCTGGATAACAGGTTTTCGGATAATGGATGGGACAAAGAAGGCATGAATTGTACAAAAATCCAGTCTATTGTGTTGACAAAGGAACTAGATCAAAACATATCTCATAGCATGTCTGTAGTAATAAGTCAAATCAACTGGACTTACTGTGTTTTTTCTTAAAGAAATTTCGCCAGTCATCCGGTTGGCTATTTATTCCAGAAAGATCTTTGTACAAGTCATTTGAATTGAGATAGACAGTGGGATGACCGGCGTAATGTCTTCAAGAAAAACACAGCCAGTTGACTTATTACAATATAAAATAGATATACCATTACCTGGATGAATGAAAAGCTTCACAAACATATCTCATGGTCAGTTCCCACATGCCCGTTAAAATGGTCCAAAAATGTAAAATGCATAAAAAGAAAATTGGGAAATGCTCCAACTGGAAGGCATTAAAGCATGACAGAAATGTAAAAAAAAATCCAGAAACTTTAAATGAGGGAATATAGGGTTGTGGTTTGAGTAGATAGATAAAAACGTGCCTATATAAATATAGGATCTATATATATATATATATTGTGGGGGTTCACTCACTGGTAGGCTGCAAAAGAGGCGACTTCACACACCAGGATCGGTTTAAGGGCTTCCTGCCCGCGTTTATTTTCCAGCGGCTGCAGAAATTTCCCCTCGCAGGGGGAAGGTAACCGAAAAACAGCAGTTCAACAGAAAAAATCCAACCTTCTGGTTCACAAAATAAATGCTTTGCTTTCTTTCCTGAAGCTGAGCAATACCAGCAGTTTGTCTCAGACACATTCAGCACTGCTGCTCAGCATCAGGTGTACTAAATAGGCCTAGGGCCTCTTGAAAACCTGGCCTACGGATTTGGGAATCCGCCCCACCCTACTCATGCAGGTTCCCAGTAAGACCAGTCCCGGATCAACAATTAAAAAAACCTTGCAGAGAGACATAGTGTTTCTCTGCTAAGAGCACTACTGGTCTCACCTCCATAACAATATCTGAGAATCCGTGGCCCAACATACATACCATCAATCACTTTTCCCCAGGAAACTGGGGATCTTTTTGTCACGATACCACATATCCCCCCCCTCTGCTCAAGCCCGTAGGGCTGAGCACAGTATGCCACCAATGCATGTACCCTGGAGAGAGCATCTGCATTCCCTTGCATCTTTCCGGGTCTATGTTCTACTGAGAACTTGAAATTTTGAAGGGACAAGAACCATCTGGTGACCCTGGCGTTCTTTTCCCTATTTTGGGCCATCCATTTAAGTGGGGCATGGTCAGTGACAAGTTTGAACTGCCTCCCTAACAGATAGTATCTCAAGCTCTCCAGTGCCCACTTGATGGCCAGGCACTCTCCCTCTACAATGGCATACCTGCGTTCAGCGGGGGTTAGCTTCCTGCTTAGGTACGCTACTGGGTGTTCTTCCCCATTCACTACTTGTGACAGAACAGCCCCTAACCCAACTTCAGAAGCATCAGTCTGTACAAGAAACTCTTTCTTGAAGTCAGGAGCTATCAGCACAGGGTATCTGCACAGGGATGCCTTCAAGTTTAGAAAGGCTTCCTCTGCCTCTGGGGTCCATGTAACTGTTCCAGCTTTACACCCTTTTGTGAGGTCAGTAAGCGGGGCTGCTAGGGTGGCAAAATTGGGGACAAACCTCCTGTAATATCCCACTATCCCAAGAAAGGGCCTCACTTGCTTCTTGGATTTGGGCCGGGGCCACTCCTGAATTCCCTCAATTTTGGACACCTGTGGCTTGACTACCCCAAATAGCGGGCTTCTTCTAACCCCATTGCACATTTTTTGGGATTTGCTGTCAGACCCGCCTTCCAGATAGAGTCAAGGACCGCTTGTACCCGGGGCAAATGACTTTCCCAGTCTGGGCTAAAGATAACCACATCGTCTAGGTAAGCTGAAGCATATCCTCGATGTGGTTTGAGAATGCGGTCCATCATTCTCTGGAACGTTGCTGGGGCCCCATGTAAGCCAAACGGTAAGCGTTTATATTGCCACTGCCCCTCAGGAGTGGAAAACGCAGTCTTCTCTTTGGCCCCTTCAGTGAGGGGTACCTGCCAGTACCCCTTGGTAAGATCTAGGGTGGTAATGTAGCGGGCCTGCCCTAGCCTTTCTATCAATTCGTCAACCCGGGGCATTGGATATGCATCAAACTTGCTGACCTCATTTAACTTTCTGAAGTCATTGCAAAATCGGATGCTACCATCCGGTTTTGGGACAAGGACAATGGGGCTGGACCATTCACTATGGGACTCCTCAATTACATCCAGCGCCAACATCCTTCTAATCTCCTCTGTCACTGCCTGGCATCGTGCCTCGGGTATCCTATAAGGTTTAACATTGACTTTAACCCCAGGTCCAGTTATAATGTCATGTTTAATAATATCAGTAAGCCCAGGCTGGTCTGAGAATATTTGTCTATTCCGGATCAGAAACTCTTTCATCTCCTGCTTCTGACTGTTAGTGAGGGTCTCAGCCACTTTTACCTCAGGCACCTGTGGGATCTTTACCTCTACAACTGCAGGACAGGCGGACAGCGATTTCCTATCCTTCCAGGGCTTAATTAAGTTAACATGGTAGAGCTGCTCTTTTTTCCGCTTGTCTGGTTGGGACACCTTATAATTAACGTCCCCTACGCGTTCTATAATCTCGTAGGGGCCTTGCCATTTGGCCAGGAACTTACTTTCCACCGTAGGAACCAGGACTAACACCCTGTCCCCAGGATGGAAAGTTCGAACACGAGCCGATCTATTATATATGCGGCTTTGAGCTTGCTGGGCCTGAAGCATATTTTCTCTCACAAGGGGCATTACCTTTGCAAGACGGTCCTGCATGTCTGCAACATGCTCTACCACACTTTTGTGTGGGGTGGCTTCAGACTCCCATGTCTCCTTTGCCACGTCCAACAGCCCTCGTGGGTGGCGGCCATACAGCAACTCAAAGGGTGAAAACCCTTCTAGAGGCCTGTGGGACTTCTCTAATGGCAAACATGAGATATGGAAGTAAACAATCCCACTTTTTTTAACATCCCCTTAAGGGTCTTGTTGAACCTTTCCACCAACTGTCAGTTTGGGGATGATGTGCGTAACTGTTTTATTTGGAGAAACCTGCACAATTCCTTCATCACCCTAGACATGAAGGGAGTCCCCTGATCTGTAAGGATCTCTTTTGGAATTCCTGTGCGGGTGAACATGTGGAACAGCTCTCGAGCTATGGTCTTTGAAGAGGTGTTCCTTAAGGGGACAGCCTCTGGATACCGAGTGGCGTAGTCCATGACTACCAAAATATACTGATGCCCCCTAGCAGATTTTATTAGTGGCCCTACCAAGTCCATGGCAATACGATCAAATGGGATTTCGATTACAGGTAAGGGAACTAATGGGCTGTGAAAATGGGGCATTGGGGCTGATTTCTGACACTCTGGGCATGATTCACAATAGTTCTTTACATCTGCATGTACCCCTGGCCAAAAGAACCGCTGTAGCATTCGGTCTTTGGTTTTCTCATACGCTAGGTGGCCACCTAGTGGATGAGAATGGGCCAGATTGAGAACTGTTCTCCTATATGTCTGCGGGACCACTAGCTGTTCCACAATCTCTCCTTGAACCTTATCCACATGGTAAAGCAAGTCATTTTGTACAGCAAGGTGGGGAAATACACAATCTACCCCAGGATTTTCGGGGTTCCCATTTTTAACCTTGACATTTTCCCAAGCTTTAGTGAGTGTCGGGTCCCTTAGCTGGGCAGTTCCGAAGTTATCCCGGGAGACCTCTAGCTCAGGCATGCTAGGTTCCTCAATGGTCTCTGCAGTTACTTCAGATTCACCAGCTAATACAGCTAAGGGAAACAACTCACTATCTTCCAACCCATCCTCGGTACCACTTACAATAACACCTGACATGGGTGGTTCTGTTTTCTCTCCCCCAGACACTCTATTGTCCTTAACAGTTTCTATAGAAGTATCCAGTTCAATAGGGTGGGGTCTCACCTCACCATGCTCAAAACTTTTCTCAGTCTCTGGAGCTTGCTCCTGGCACAGTTCACGAAATAAGGGAAAGTCTCTGCCCAAAATTACACTGTGCAAGAGTATGGGAGACACTGCCACTTCATGGCACACAGTCCCTGCGGGGGTCACAAAAGTCACCAAGGCTGTGGGGTATTTCTTACAGTCCCCATGTACACACACCACTCCTACTTGACGCTGCGTTAAAGGACAGTCCTTCAGGAGCTGTGTGTTTACCAGCGTGACTAAGCTACCTGTGTCTAATAATGCATTCACAGTGCGCTTACCAATCTGGACGACACAAGTTGGTACATCAGGATCCGCAACGAGACCTGGTCGAGCGAACAGAGACAACTTCCCCTCAGTTCCACACTCCATGGGTTCTGGATCAGCAGGGCAGTTGGCGGCAATATGTCCCCACTCTCTGCACCTCCAGCACTGGGGAGCTGGCGGGGGCTGTCTCCACGGGGTCTTCCTCTTGTCGAGTCTCTACCTGGATTACCTGGGTCCTCTGGGCTGGGCTTTTCCACTGTAGCCGACTTCTTGGATCGGTCCACTGCAGGAGTACTCTTCGAGGTGGACACCGCCCGCGTAGTGAAGTCCTCAGCGACAAGGTATCGCTCCACCAGTTCCACCAACTGGTCTGCTGTATTTGGGTCGGCTTGGCTTACCCACCGGCGTAATGCAGGTGGAAGCGCTCTCCGATATCGGTCCATTGTGACCCTTTCCACAATCTGAGGCGCAGAAAGCAAGTCCGCCTGCAGCTAGCGTTTCACAAGGTTAATGAGATCATACATCTGGGAGCGGGGTGATCCCTTAACCTTAAATTCCCAACTGTGGACACGCTGTGCCCTCACAGAGGTGGTTACTCCGAGTCTCCGCAGGATTTCAGACTTCAGCTTGTCATAGTCCCTTGCGTCCTCAGATGACAGGTCATAAAAAGCTTTCTGGGAATCCCCCATTAGTAGTGGTGCAACAATCATTGCCCATTGCTCCCTCGACCAGGCTTGCTGCTCCGCCGTCCTCTCAAAGGTACAGAGGAAGGCCTCCACATCATCCTGCCCAGTCATTCTCCGCAGGAGGTGGCTGCCTGGGATGGAGCGTGGCACTCCGGGGACTAGGGCAGCATCCCCAGAGACCCTGGCTGTCAGTTGTTTTACCACCTCAATTTGCAGCTGCCGATCTTTCTCTGCAGCCTGCGCCAGTGCAGTGATCTGGGCCTCCAACAGACGATTTGCCTCCTGCTGGGTGGCGTTACACTGCTGCTGTAGCAACTGGCTCTCCTGGTGGGCCTTCTGTAAAGTTGCAGTGCACTGCAGCAAAGCCTTGAGGACATCCTCCATTTCACAACTTTTAAGTGCACTGTCTCTTTAAATCCCACTTATAAGCTACAGTATACAGTCCGCACAATACCCACAGGAGACTTACTGTGATTAGGCAACTTCCGTGTGTGGCAATCGCTGCCCGCATCCGAAACGCCAATTGTGGGGGTTCACTCGCTGGTAGGCTGCAAAAGAGGCGACTTCACACACCAGGATCGGTTTAAGGGCTTCCTGCCCGCGTTTATTTTCCAGCGGCTGCAGAAATTTCCCCTCGCAGGGGGAAGGTAACCGAAAAACAGCAGTTCAACAGAAAAAATCCAACCTTCTGGTTCACAAAATAAATGCTTTGCTTTCTCTCCTGAAGCTGAGCAATACCAGCAGTTTGTCTCACACACATTCAGCCCTGCTGCTCAGCATCAGGTGTACTATATAGGCCTAGGGCCTCTTGAAAACCTGGCCTACGGATTTGGGAATCCGCCCCACCCTACTCTTGCGGGTTCCCAGTAAGACCAGTCCCGGATCAACAATTACAAAAACCTTGCAGAGAGACATAGTGTTTCTCTGCTAAGAGCACTACTGGTCTCACCTCAGTAACAATATCTGAGAATCCGTGGCCCAACATACATTCCATCAATCACTTTTCCACAGGAAACTGGGGATCTTTTTGTCACCATACCACGATATATATATACTGTGTATATACTGTATATATATATACTGTGTGTGTGTGTATATATATATATATATATATATATATATATATATATATATATATATATATATATATATTTCTATAGATTATAGTATGTTCTTTGAAACTGCCTATTTTTGCAAAACTACTAAAATCCCATTTGCCTCATCTGTCTACTCAATTAAATACTTTTCTTTAGTTAATGCTTGTTAAATAAAGACTTTTCTGGTTAAGAACCACTGGCACCTTTTTTGTATAAAGTTAAAAGACAAATTCATAAAATCCATTGGTATCTTAGCTGGCTAGCTGGAGTTAGTGCCTGGAACATGTAAGGCCATTGACAATGCCCCTTGCAGTGTGTAAAGTAAAAAAAAATGCACTGATACACAGAGGTGCAGACATATACCTGTTTCCTCAATGTAAGAGGCAGAGATGTTGCTGTACCTGTAGCCCGCTAGAGGCTGCCAGAGAACAGAGTGGAGTTATCAGTTAAGCTTTAGGTGATTTATGAAATTTGGACCAAGAGTATAAATGATAAACTAAAGAGAGTGATACTTTGTTTTTGTGAAAGACGGCAAGGCAAACTGTATGCTGTGAAGAACAGACATTAAGTGCATGTCATGGATAATTTATAGGGAGAGCACAAAGTTCTGATCTCACATTGCTTATGCATAATTAGATGTGTGAAAAAAATATAAAGTTTTATTCATGAACGCATTGTTCAAATTGAGAAACAGCATAAGTAGTATGTGTTCACTGCAACCTTTGCAGTATTTTACCAAGGCAAATGAAAATCGTCAATAGCATGTGTGCCAAATACTGCTAAATTCAAGGTGCTGGCAGAGTAGAAATATGCTTGGGATTATCATTAGGAAATGATGATTAATGTGCTCTAGGTTATTATAAGGCTGCATAAGACTTTATTACAAGCTGTGTTGATTTCAGTTTTTTTTTATCACTGAGATAGGGTGGAGTTCATTGTGCTCTGTTTTCAATAACTCCAGTATTCAACTATGGTTAACCAGTGAGTTGAAAAATCAGTTACAAATCCAACAGATTCTAACCAGTCTATATAATTTAAAAAATGTACATTAATGAAAAACATTTTCCAAATGAAACATTGCCGATGTCTTCCTGGTGATACTTTTTCTCAGATTTAGCTATTTTAGGCCTTTTCATTCACTATGCCAGCTGTTCTCTGAAGTGCTCTGTATACAGCTGCATAATTTACCTGCAGTGGAACTACTGCAATCTAATCTGAGCATGTATTGTATGTGCCCTCAAACCTAAATGAGAGATGAACAGTGTTCTAGGGCAATGCAAGGTGTAGAAGATAGCTGTCCACCTAAAAACACACATCCCATTCTTATGAGTAAGTGAATAACCAAAATAAATGAAGTTATTCAATTTGTACTGCATATACCCCCCATTTGCCTGCACCATCATATTTCCATGAGCCAACAGTCAAAGTAAATTCCTGAGGGAGGGGGCAGAGTGGGTTAGAGGAGGGGATGCTACAGCCTTACAGTTAACATTTTAACAACCAGAGTGCAAGGTATCTAAAGATTTCAAAAAGACTATTCACTGATTAAATTTAGGGGGGTTTACATGTCCTTTAAATACTAGAGCTGGGTAACTTATGAGGGCAAAATCCCACAAAGTCCTGACTTCTAGAACCCCTATTTAGACTGATGAGAGGCATTTAAGGGCATTTAAAGGTGATGTAAAGGCAAAAAAATAAAATCCCATTTTTACTAATGAAAAATAAATCTCTCTCCAATATACAATTTATACTAATAAAAAAAAAAGTGTACCATTTTTATAATAAACCTGACTATATGTAGTGAAATTCCCCCTTTGTTTTACTTACTCTGACTGCTGAAGATAGGAAACTTCAGAAGGCCCTAACTGCTCCGCATGGAAAGGATCATACTTTCAAACTGTAGGGGGTATCTACCCCTTACCTTAAATCCCAGAACTCGAACAACTTTGTTTGTTTCCCTGTAGAGCAGCAGGTGACCTTGTGGAGATTTGTATCCGCAGACCCAGTGTATATTCTCATTATTAATCAGTCTTGCTATATCGCCTTCTATGACAGATATTATTTGACTTGTGCTGTTTTGATAATTTATGACGATCCCTAAGCTTAACCTCCCAACTAAAGCCCAGACCACACTGGGCATGTGCGTAGTCTTGGTCTTGCAAAGATGGTTAACAAAGTAACAAGACGAGAGCCCCTTGTGGCCAACTTTGAAAACATAAATCATTTGTTTAACTAGGCTTGTGGTGCAGTAAGTTCATATTTATGTTTAGTATACAAAATACAGCATTTCTAGCAATATTCTATTTTAGACTTTAGTTCCCCTTTAAAGGAGAACTAAAGCTTAACTAAAGAAGTACGGCAGAAATGTTGTTCCAACCGAGAACAACCACAACAATTTAGAAGGGAAAATCTGTGCCTCCAAAGATGCCCCAGTAGAAGTGCTGATTCACTGCACATTTTCTGGCCTGCTGTCACTTACCTGAGCTTAGGGACCAACTCACAAACTACTGAATACAGTATACAATCAAAGAAATGTCCCAAAATAAGGCTGATTAGTAAATAATTCATATTATTTGTACAAGGCAGCCCAGAAACCAACACAATTAGCACCAGAATGTAATTATTAGCCCTGTAGTATCAGCTTATATGATAGGCAAACCTCAATTTCTGCTTGATGATTTGTGAAAACTAGTGATAGGCGAATCTGTCCCGGCAACAATTTTTACACGAGCGACAATTTTAACACACGTGACTTTTTTGTCCAAATGCATTAAAGACAATGGGCATCAAAATAATTTTGACATGCGACAATTTTTGCACAAGCACTTTTCATTTTTGTAATTAGTTTTTTCTCTTCTGTAATAAATATATGATTTAATTTTTCCTAAATTTTCTATATGTGAGTTTTGGAGACCCACATGGTGGTCTCCCGTTTGGATTATATATATATATATATATATATATATATATATATATATATATATATATATATATATATATATCTTTAAAGGAGAAGGAAAGGTTAAAACTAAGTAAGCCTTATCAGAAAGGTCCATCTAAATATACCAGTAAACCCCCCAAGTAATGTTGCTCTGAGTCCCCTGTCAAAAGAAATACTGCATTTCTTTCCTTCTATTGTGTACACATGGGCTTCTGTATTAGACTTCCTGCCTTCAGCTTAAACCTCATTGCCCTGGGCAAGAGCATGCTCAGTTTGCTCCTCTCCCCCCACCCCTCCCTTCTCTACTGTAATCTGAGCCCAGAGCAGGGAGAGACTCAGGCAGGAAGTGATGTCACACCACATTAATACTGCAGCTCCTATTCTAAACAAACAGAGAGTTTCTAGAGCTTTTTACTCAGGTATGGTAAAACATTCTACAGAATAAATATAGCATTCTAGCTTGCACTATTGCAGCTAATCTATTGGCAATAAAATGCCTCCGTAGCTTTCCTTCTCCTTTAAGGGTGTGCACTCTCTTTTCTAATTTTTAGTAATTTTTACACAAGCAACTTTTTGGTCACAGAGAAATCTTTTGCCGGGGAATTTTCACAGCAGTTTCGCAAAACAATTTAAATGCTTGCTGAATAAATTTGCCCATCATTAGTGGCAACCTCTTAACATCTGCTCCGAGCACACTGAGCATTTGAGTTTCTTGAACTAAACCAAGATGGGAAACTCCTGGGACAACTTTGAAGGCCCGGATCATTAATACTATAAAGATGGTGAAGCTTTAGACTGGCTCAATAAGAACAATATATTAAGATCGCATTTTTAGCCATAGTCATTTCTAGGGTTTAGTTCTCCTTTAAATCACATGAGCTTTAGTCATGGGCTTATATTAATGCAGTTTCCACCTCACCATTAAATAGTGTCATCCATCCTAAATAGAAGGTGTATTCTGCCCTTAGAGGAAATCCTCTATTATATATAATTATCTCCTAGTAAATCTTCTTTCTTGGCAATTAGCACACTATATTCTGTAGGTCTGTAAGATGGGTATTGACCTACAGCTGACTTTCAGATGAACCAAAAAAACAATAAGGCACAAAGAAGTGAGATTCTTTATTACACAATCACTCATTTTTGTGATAAAGTTACGTTTCCAATGGCATATTATCAGACATATCATCATCAGGAAAAGGTAGAAGGGAAAGTAGCACCTGGATCATATATCATCAGTTTTTGGGGTTGTTTTCTCTGGAGAAGAGGCACTTGTGAGAGGACATGATTACTTGGTACAAGTACAGTATAATAGAGGACAGACTTTATTGTCAAAACATCACATGTTTCTACTCACATATTGAAGCACCTGAGGTAGTAAGATACTGATGATTATGCCACGTACAGTCATAGGTAAAGCAGGGTTCTGTGAAAGGACTGTGGAGACATCCTCATAGGTTTAAGGTTCACTTTTAGGGTTTCTAGCAGATGAGGTCTGGATCCCCTACAGCAGAAATGGATCAGGGAGTAGAACGTTACATGAATCCCTCTTCAGTACTGTAGTCCCTTCACTTAGGCTAGCAGAGCCTAAGGGAGAGCTACCTCTAGCTATCAATTCTAGATAATAGAGCCTATACCTGTACAAGGCCAAAATAAGGAATTATTTTTCGTAATTTTTGTAATTTAAGTATGCACATTGTATTTACATGAACATCTTTTCTAATGAGCTTGTTAGGCAACTAAAAAGTGTTAAAAACTAGAATTGAGTTATCGGCCCATGATTTTTTTTTGACAAAACATTAATTGTAGCATTAGAAATGCATTAGATATTTGACATAAAAAACTTTCATTGGAAGCAGTGTAGCAATTTGATGGTTATAAACTTGTAATTAAACCCCTTTTAAAATGTATGTATTGCAAATAGTTATTAGTAAAAAAGGGACTCTCCATCTGTGCACCACCTGTTACTGTTGAAAGTCTCCCTACTATAAAGCACAGCAGGCATGTGTCATATGTTGCAACTTTGGACAGTGGCGTAACTAGATATTACTGGGCCCCACAGCAAATTACTTTTTAGGCCCCAACATTGTCTAGAGGTTGGCCTATTTTTCCAATATTTATTGAACTTGTACAAAAATTAGGGCCTCAGGGGACACCTTTACCTCCTGATCCCGACTTATTTTCAATTGCCATTAAAATCTTTATACCTAATTAGTACTGAAATGTGCTCCCTTTATTAATGTAGCTGTAGCACTCCCAAACATTTCCTTTTAATGGTGACCTTAAAATGGTCTTGGAGACCTGTTCAAGTGCCAGCCTACAAAAACGAGTTAGGACCACCATATAGGGTTTTATTATGGTTGCTTACAACAATCATACAAAATCCATGGTTTTGAACATGAATAGATTATTAGTAAAAATGGATTTTACTAGGATTTTAACTGGTTTTAATGTATTTTAGGTGTAATTTATGCCAGCCACACTTCTGTTTTAATTTACTCACAGTATTAGAGGCGTAGCAGTTTATTTTGCAATGTGCCATTTTATTTTAGCCGGTCAATTTTTTGCCCACCCAATACAAATTCTACTACTTTGGGAATGACTAAAATTTTGTCTAAAAAATATGATGCCCATATTAGCTAAGCCATTTGCTTTAAAAGTTGGATTTAGACTCATAGTTTCATCCTTATCTGGCTGCTTTTGGAGGATATTCCAATCAAATGAGGGTTTTCTTGGCTTTGTAAATCTGGCTTTCTGGAGATTAACCTTTATAAGGCAATATAGCTTAATTAATGTTTATGAAGTACATTAGCTGTTTTGACATTCTTATGTTTTCAAAATATTTCCATGAGAATCATTATTAAAGACTTCTAACAAGGAGAACAATTTGTGCTCTTAAAGGAGAAGGAAAGGTTAAAACTAAATAAGCTTTATCACAAAGGTCTATATGAATACACCAGTAAACCCTCAAAGCAATGCTGCTCAGAGTCAAAAGAAACACATTTATTTTCTTTCGTATACGCATGGGCTTCTGTATCAGTTCTCTATATTGTCTATTCCTATTTATCTCTATTGTTTACCTCTATGCATTTTAGCAAATATATAGATATTTGCATTTCTCTTGCAAGGGCAAAATATTTGTTTGCTAACTACTTTCAAAATCGTAGTTTTGTGACCACTAGGAAGGAGCAGATTAATGATGACTGGAGCCCTAGTGTGTGCTCCATCCGTTCCGTAAACCTTCCCAAAAGATCCAGCTCCTCCTCAGACTCAACTGAGATTCAACCCTTTCCACAGTGGTGGATCTACCCTTGGAACAATGCAAAACTGTTGTTCTCCAGTAGTGTTATGTGTTTAATCGAAGATTAATGAAGGGTTTAAATGAAGGGTAATTAGTAAGCTGTGTTTAACAGAATTGTCAAAAGGTGACAAAAGGTTATAAAAGCAGGAAAAAGTCTAAAAATATCTTGCATATTTGGCAAAATTCTGGTTTTGCCATAGATATTGCTAGATTTTGGACTGGGTACCTGTGTCCTCATTTTAGAAGTGATCCAAATATTGGGAAACCTGATTTTCAACACATTTAAGTGCATCTGCTACTGATATTTTATATATTGAATAAATTATACAAAATACAGTTTCTTGGTCAAGCAGTTGACGACAGTTGTGTTTGGCAGCTGATTTGTTTACATTTCATGATCTTTTCCTAGGAAATTTGTTTGGCACTATTTCAGCAGCATCTGGTTCCTTTTCTATATTGAAAGCTATGGATAGGAAAGGCCATTAACCTTCTCAGGTCCTTATCGCTTAACCTTAAATACTCAATTCCTGCCCTCATTTATGGGAACTACTTTGGCTAAATATAATAAGAAAAGGTAAATAAGATAAGATACCACAAACCTTTGAATTGTCTTGCACAAAGTTAAAAATAATATGATTTGCAGTGTACATTTCCAGTGTACACAGATTCTTTAGGGAATTTGATGACTTGAAGAGCATTCCTTAAAGGAGAAACAAACCCTTAATAAAAGAAACCCTACCCTACATAGACCCCCCCTCCCTCCCCCCGGCCTAGCTGCTACCCTGGGCAAATGCCCCTAACTCTTAACTTACCCCTCCGTGCAGATTCTGTCCAGCTCACTGGCTAATGCGCAGATGTTGCGACATAGAAAATTGCTACGCTACGATGGCCTAATTCCGAAGATTTCCGAAGAGAAGAAGATGGCTGCCGTGAACTCCCTTGGACAAAATCTGCACGGAGGGGTATGTAAAGAGTTAGGGGCATTTGCCCGGGGGAGCAGCTAGGCTGGGGGGAAGGTGAGAGGCAGGTCTGGACTGAGAATTAAACTAGGCCCTGGCATTTCAGGTACACAGAGGCCCAAACAGCCCCCACCAGCCCACTAAATACTGACTTTATGGGACCTTATAGCAGCCCCAGAACCCACAGATTGCCAGTCCGGGCCTAGTGGGAGGGGAGTCTATGTAGGGTGGGGGGTAGGGTTTTTTTTTAATTAAGGCTTTGTTTCTCCTTTAAAGGGGAACGAGTCAAAAACATAACTTAAGCTTTTTGAAAAGTAAACATAATTTCAAGCAACTTTGCAATATACATCAATGAAAAAATATGCAGACTCATGATTTTTAATGTTTTGGAACATTTCCCTAAGCCTAGCCCCCTGGTCTGTCTGACTACTTTACTGAGCTGGCTGACTACTGTTACTTTGTATCAGCAGCCAGCTTAGCCTGCATCCTCCAAACCCCACAATTCCCTGCACATGTGGTTTCAATAAGGAATGGAACATCACAGTGCAATGCATTGTGGGTTATGTAGTTCCTGCATGCTATCTGTAAGCTGTGGATTAGTTGTTACAATTTGTAACATCAGTGTTAAGTCCCTCCTTCCCTGCCAGGATTTCAAATGATACAGAAAGAGAACTGTTAAACAGCTGGATTTCAGCATAGAAAATGGCATTTATTCATACTTATTGAAGAAACAGGTAACTGTGATGGGTATATTAGGGGTTTCTGTATTATGTGGTCCTCTTTATCAAATTTTGGTTTCAAAGCCGGGTTCCCCTTTAAAATAAATTCAGGTATGAAACATTGTTACTCAGGTTACATAACTAATTGTAGTTTAAATGATTTCACTTTTAATAGATGCAAACAGATATACAGGGTTTATACTGGGTATTTTGTACAGTTATGGTCTGTTTACCAGAAATACCACACCAAACATGTGGAGACCAATAGAAGTAAAAACACTAGTAATAATAGTTGTAAAGTTAAAAAGTATTTATTAGGACATACCTAGCCTAACACATTTCGTGCCTGATGGGGCACTAGCCTATGAGTCAGTGCACAAGACACATAAGGTTATGTATGTCTAAATAATTATTAACTTTACAACTTTACTACTGTTTCACTTTCTATTTGTCTTCACACTTTAGCAGTTTTCCTAGTATTGGCACCCTTACACTGGAGTTTCTGTGAAGAGACTGTAGGGACCCATAGGGGTTAAATCGCACCTATGCATTTAAATCCCTACCCTTCTTCCTTTCTCCCTAGTTACTAGGCAAAAGCCTATGTATCTAGTTTACATTTCACCTATTCAGTTATTGGCCAAGAGGTGTAATGACCACTTCCTACCACACTTCAATATAGTGTTTGGAAAGGGTTGGATCTTCCACTGCTGGTGTCCTAACCATCTGGATGTATTCTCTAGGAAAGTACGGTAGAGGGTACGGTTCAGACACGAAGAGCAGCTTTGTGCTCCATCGAGGATCTGTAGCAGGGAGTAGCTTCCCAAGTCTCCTTTGTTTCACCTTAAGAACCTCCCGGCCTCCATCATTATTCCTAATTATTACTGCACAGTAGCCTGTGAGTTGTAGTTCTACTACCTCCTTCCTGAAATCTTCCACTTAACGAAGGCCCTGACCTGAAGTGTTGAGTCACATGTAACCCATGCTCCTATCACTAGCTGGACATTAACCCCTTTTTGGTCTGCCTAGCCAAATTAGCGATATTATACTGTATATATATATATATATATATATATATATATATATATATATATATATATAAAATCTATATAATATATATATATATAATATATATATAAGCTGCGGGATCCACAACAGAAACTTTCTTCTCTTTAAGACAGTTCATTTACATACAGAGGTGACCATTTCAGGATACAAAACAAATCATAAAAATAAATCCTGCCCACTGTGTGCTACCTTCACACATGAAGAGTTCCCTTACTAAACTGGGCCCCTTGTGGACTACCTGTAAGCAAACACATAAGTTGGGTCACCCCTGTACTCACGATTCTCCTGGGGGATTGCTTAGTCTTCTAGCTTTTCTTAGTGAGACAGACTCTCTGTCCCTTGCTGTTACCTCTCTCTGCACCTTGCAGTGGCAAGTAATACCCCCAGCCCCTCTGGGAGTTCCTTACACAGGCAGGTATCCTTCATGCTCTGTGCCCTGCTCTGAGAGAGACTCTTAACAGCATCACTAGAACTGAATACCTTTTCACAGGACAGCCATCCTGTGGAAGGTGAGCACCAATCTGTGAGCTGGACTACTGGCTTGCCTGGCGGGGCCCCGGGAAAAAACCTGGTGGGCCCCTAGAACCTTAGTTTAGTTAAATTTGGAGGGTTTAACAAAATAATTAAATATGTACTGTGCGGTCCACTTGGGTTCCTAATAGACCCCACATCTACGCTAATCCTGGGAAACGAAGAGAAGCCTGAGGAACGACGTGAAGCCTGGGGGAACGTCTCTAACACTTGAAACTAGGACGCCTATTCGGTGCATTCTTCAAATTGTTTTAAGACATTCTGGTCCACCCTCGCCCGCTTCCATCACTTTTGCTGCTGCTGTCTGCCAGGAAGTCTTTGGAGCTGAGCTGCTTCAGACTCTCTCCGCACTGTGCCTGCACATAAATTTTACATTTCAGGCAGGAGGTAGCCAAATACATAACCTGTCCTGGAATCCCTGCTGCATGAACATTCTATTAGGTGCTGCTTTCTAACCAGTGTAAGCCTGCAATTATCTTCAGCAGAGCTTGGTGGTGACATAATTCCCTCTCCCATCTCCCAGGTGGCACATCATCCTATACCTAACTTGAGGACTTTACTGGCTACACTGAAGCCTCCAGTTGTGACCTCCCCTGCTGCAGTACAGGTACCAGGTACTGGTCTTTGTACTTTGGTCTAACTAAACAAAAATGAAGTTATTAAATATGGTATATAAATGTTCTTTGTGTCACTGTTACCTGGTGAGGATGAGCAGACAAAAAGTTGCACATTTTTTAACTTCCTAGGCAGTGCACCTTTAAGTTAACTTTTATTATTTTATAGAATGGACAATTCTTAGCAAAGTTTCAATTGGTCTTCATTTTTTTTATTTTGTATAGTTTTCAAATTATTTGCCTTCTTCTTCTGACTCAGACCAATGCATGGTTGCTAAGGTAATTAAGACCCTAACAACCAGCTAATCGATGGAATTTCAAACTGAAGAGTTGAACAAAATGCTAAGTAATTAAAAAAAAAAATATACAAATAAAGAATGAAGACCAATTGCAAATTGTCTTAGAATATCTCCCTCTGGATCATACTATTCTTCTGTCATGCTTTTTATGATGTAGTTTTTATTTCTAAATTACACTGCAAATAATTCACTCTACAATATAAAATGTAATTCCTGAACCAGCAAGTTTATTTAGTTGTAATACTGGTGTGTAGGTGCATCTCAGGTCATTATGCCTGGCCTGGTGCTTTCAGAAAGAGCCAGCACTTAAGGATGGAACTGCTTTCTGGCAGGTTGTTGTTTGTTGTCATGAAAAGGGGTAGGGACGGGAAAGCAGAAGTCAAAGGATAGAAAGGAAAGAAACAGAGTCGGTATTCGGAGAGCAGCAGCAGCACCACCACATATGTGATCTTAGGCCAGTGGGGAGACAATCCTGGAGGCTCACAGGGAAATGTAGTGTCAAATCCTTCGGGTTAACATTCAAAGGGACAGTCAACAGTCACTGGATGCTGGGCGTAGTAGACCACTTATATAGGATTAAGGGTATGCCAACTCTGTGCCCGTCCAAATAAGTGTGTATAGCTGCTAACATATTGGCGGTGCTTAATTGTTGTGGTGCTATTAATTGTAGAAGGCACCAAAATTGGGCATTGCTTAAGAACGGCCATCACACTGGAGCCAAGGCTTGGTCCACCACCTCAAATAAAATGAGGGGCTTTTAGAGACTCAGTCTGTCCAAACATTATGTGCGGCATTTCCGGTTGTAACTTGATTGTATTAGTAGCAAGTTGTATACTATATTAGTTGGAAATGTCTAAAGGACACGGATCAAAAACCGCCCAAGGGAAACAAGATCTGTGAAAGATCCTAAAAGAAAGCCAAGCATTGGAGAGACAGGTCAAATGTGCCGCGGATCCAGGGCTGTTACTGCAAGGTACACCAACAATCTCATGACTAAGCACCCTATGAGGACAAACAATATCATATTTAGAAATAAGGGGCTCGTGGGCTTAAATGTGTCAAGTCGATGGATCAATTTCAGCTCTGTTTGGAGTAGTAGCCTGTCGCGATTGCCACCCAGAACAGGCTTGGGAACGAAGTCAAGAATCATGCTTCTGAGAGAGGCTATCATATATCTTTGTTCAACCAAATGTTATGAAACAGGTGTATCACCACTTCCCTTGCTGACTGCAGATTTGTCGTTAGCCATCCTGTCTCTAATAGTCTTGCCCATTTATACAAGACCGCAGAGACACTTGATAAATAATATATTTGGAGGTGCAGGTCATTCTATGTTTGATGGTAATCAGCTTGCCCAAGTGTGAGTGGGTGAAGGTGGAGCCAGTCAACAATTGTCTGCAAGTGGTGCAGTCCATACAGTGGTAACAGCAAGTCCTTGTCTCGGATAGCCAGGTGGAAGTCAATAATTGTCTGCAAGTGGTGCAGTCCATACAGTGGTAACAGCCAGTCCTTGTCTCGGATAGCCAGGTGGAAGATGTGGAGGGTTGATAACCGTGTATGGGTCAGTATTTACTAGATGGCCTCTTAGGTTACGTCCCCTCTTGTAGGCCACTCTAAGGGGTAACTTGAATGGAGGTGGGAGAGTTTTGTCCTTTTGTATGATCGACCAGTGATTGTGAATGGCTCGTGTGAATGAACTGATAATGGACAAATATGTGGTGATGAAATAGAGTCGTTCCTCATTACCTGTTGGCATGGGGTTGTCCACAGTGACCAGAAGGTCATACTGTGAGTGTTGTGTTGCTCTCGCTCGGCTGTCAAGAAGTTCGTGGAGAGGGTACCCCCGTTGCTGGAAGCGATCGATGAGTTCCTTGAGTTTCAATGGGTATATGCATTGGGTTACTGGTACCTTTACCCTTCTGTAACACTTATAGTATCCTGAACACCTTGCTTCCATCCAAAGCAGTCAATCTGTATATCCAATAAGTAGGTGTGGATACAATACAGCGCAGAACGTCTGCTGCAAAAGATGCCTGTATTCACAAACAGGACATGTTTCGAGCTTGCTAGCTCTTTATCAGGTATATATACACTTGATAAAGAGCTAGCAAGCTCGAAACATGTCCTGTTTGGATTGGATATACAGAGTTCCTCGAGTTTGTCATTAAGCTGTACTGGGTCGGAATTTTTACGTATAACTTTAATCATTTGTGAATATGGGATACTCCTCAAGAGATGTGGCGTGTGGCAAGAGGAGTGATGGAGTAAAGTGTTGCTGTCTGTCTTTTTGCTGTAGATAGTGGTAGAGAGATGGGTTCCTTGTTTCATTAGAATGTCCAAAAATGGAAGTTCAGTTGCATCAACTTGTGCTGTGAATTTAATTGGAGTGGGTAGTGCATTGAGATCTTTCACCATCTGGAGGAATTGTTCTTTTGAGCCAGTCCATAGTATGAGTAGATTGTCAATGTAGCGCCAGATCCTATAGATGAATGATCCATACTGTGGCATAATGTGTGACTGTTCAAAATCTGGCATATATAGATTGGCAAATGACCCAAATTCATAGTTCAAATACTCCCAAATCTATTGCCGCTTTTACACTGATATTAATAGAGGAATCTCTAAAACTCAGGGATACTAACTATAGACCCAATGTGTCTACAAGTGAAAGAGAAGTTATAACAACTTTAACTAACAACCCAAATATAATCATACGCCCTGCATACAAGGGGGGGGGGGTGTGGTCATCCTGAACTACCCCAAATATAGGTCTGACTACACCCAGCATACAGCGTGCTATCGACTGTCCCTTCTAATGTTAACCAGAAGGATTTTACACTAATCCTCCTTGTGAGCCCCCAGGATTGTCTCTCCACTGGCCTAAGGTCACATATTTGGTGCTGCTGCTCTCCTAATACCGACTTTGTCTTTTTCTTTCCTTTCTATCCTTTCTGCTTTCCCGTCCCTACCCCTTTTCATGCCTTAGTCTGACTTTCTTTTCCCTGTTTACCAGTTGGCTTTACTTTATTTCCTTTGCCTAACTATGTCTTGCTTTTTATACTTCGCTTTAACTGGATCGCTGTATTACTGACCTACCCAGGACAGTTACTGACTTAGCACCTTACTGCCGATATATTGCAAGTTATGTTACATATATCTATACAGGTTCGCTAGCATTTTACAGAACTACCATACAGTGTTCTGAATGTTTGAACATATGACTTTCGACCAACTTCTACTGTACACTTATGGATACTATCAATACAGTAATTAGCACTGTGAGCACTTTGAGAAAGGCTAGATTGCTAGCTGAAACGTTAGCAGTTTTTTGCTTTAATAAACAACTTTTTTCTTCATAAGTCCTTTGAGTGCGTGCCCTTGGTCGGACTTAATACTTATTGCTTGGCTATTTGCACCCAGACGCTTTTGACTTAACACACTGAACGGTGTATATATATATATATATATATATATATATGTATATGTATATGTATATGTATATGTATATGTATATGTATATGTATATGTATATGTATATGTATATGTATATATATATATATATATATATATATATATGTATATGTATATGTATATGTATATATATATATATATATATATATATATATATATATATATATATATATATATATATACACGAATATATATATATATATATATATATATATATACACGAATATATAGATATATATAACAAAATTGCAGATGATACCCGCACTCCTTCACAACATCTCGTTTTGGTGCTTGGTCAAAAGTGGTATATAAAATTGTAGAAAGGACCAGCACTCCGTTTTCCAAAGAATTCAGTAGTTTATTTTAATATCACAGTAACAGGAGACACTGTGATATTAAAATAAACTACTGAATTCTTTGGAAAACGGAGTGCTGGTCCTTTCTACAATTTTATATATATATATATATATATACTTAGTCCATGTGAGTTCAGCACACCATATAGTAGAAAATGACCCAGGTGCTACTCTCATTAGCAGTATACAAATGTATGGTCTTGAGAAAGGTCTTAGGCAAAGACCGAAACGTTGACCTGTTTTTAAAGATGTATTAAATAAAGAAAGAGATTTTTTAACTTTCTAAAGGCTTCTGGTGTGCACCTCGCTTTTTTTTGCTATTTATATATATATATATATATATATATATATATATATATATATATATATATATATATATGCAGGGACGCCATGAGAAATCACGGGGCCCCGTACAAGAACCACCACGGCCCCCAAGCCCCACCCCAGATCCCGCCCACTCCACACTACAGTTAAAAGACCACATCAGTGCTAAAAAAGGTAACCCCCCCACACATACAAGTTATAAAAAGCTATTGATTGTCAGGCCCCCTTATAAGTTTAAAAAAACATTGGCGCCAGGGCCCCCCATAAATATTTTTTTTTTTTTTTTAAATTGGTGACCAGGCCCCCCTTACAAGTAAAAAAAAAATTAATGGCCTGGGCCACCCCACAGGTTATAAAAAGCCATTGGTGATCAGGGGCCCCCCTGCAAGTAAAAAAAAGAAATTGATAGCCTGCCCCCCCCACAAGTTATAAAAAGCCATTGGTGATCAGGGGCCCTCCTGCAAGTAAAAAAAAAAAATTGGCTAGATATCCCCAAATTTTTTAAAAAAATACTTGCCAGGGCTTTGTGTGTAAGGGGGGGCCAGACCATGCTCACTTACTTGATTTCAGCTCAGTGTGCTGCCAGTAGGACACTGCAGCTCTGTGCACGGAAGCTTTTCTACAATTAAGGGGATCCAATACCAATGCAGATTTACCTGGACTTATTCTTAATGGACCAATGAGGGTACAGGAAATCTTAATTGGGAAAAGCTTCCGTGCACAGAGCTGCAGTGTCCTACTGGCAGCACGCTGAGCTGAAATCAAGTAAGTGAGCATGGTCTGGCCCCCCCTTACACAGAAAATCCTGCGGGCCCGGGACAACTGTCCCCCCTGTGACCCCCTGATGGTGGCCCTGTATATATATATATATATATATATATATATATATATATATATATATAGTCAAATACAAGAGTCCTCTGCACTCAACCCATTATCAATATATTTAAGACAGCGACATTTGTGCATACTGCTACTGAAAAATGCCTTACCCTTTAAACAAAACAGGGATTGTTTGTCCATATATTGCAATATATTTAAGCTGGCCAACTACATCAAAGTCATCCCATATCTGGCCAGTCCTATGCTCAATTTTATCTGATTCATTAAGAATTCTATTGCTTCATTATACATTTTACAAAGGGACTAGGTTTTACCTGCAACTTACTTGCTGCTTTCAAAGTAAACCCCCATACTTGGCTGCCCTTTTATTAGACACCAGTGGGATCACCTGACTATAGCTGGGAAGGGTGGGAGCTACTGTGACAGGGTTAAACTCAGACCCCCCCCATGTAAGCAGGGACAGAGAGCACAGCACAATCCACACACAGGAAAGAACACTGCAAATGACAGAAAGTGGGTTTACATTAAAGGACTTAGCAGCTTACCTGCCAAGAAAAGAGTTTAAAATTTATGGCGGTCAAATTTCAGACTGGGACTCTGAAATTACATATAGCAGTGTATGCAAACAGATTGATGAAGGTATACAAGAAAGATACTCAGAGTCAGAAATCATTAGAACTGTGCTGAAAGCTGTGAAACCTGGAACTTTTAAGGAAATGCTGGTAAACAAGGAGGATCTTTCTGTTGCTGAGCTTAAAAGGTTTTTGCGCTCACATCTCCAGGACAGGAGCAGCACTGACTTGTTTCAGGAACTGATGAATGCTAAACAGCATGATAAAGAAACTCCGCAGCAGTTTGTGTATAGAATTATGGGACTAAAACAGAAAGTGGTCTTCTTGTTGGTCTTCTCAACAAGTTGGTGCTGCAGTTACTTATGATAAGAACTTGGTGCAAGGAGTGTTTCTTCACACGTTATATCAGGGGTTAAGTGAGAAATATAGTGACATTAGAAGAGAGATTAAGCCATATATTTCAGACTTATTAACAAGTGATGACGTGCTCCTAGAAACAGTCACTAAACTAGCCAGAATAGAAGCAGAGAGGCAAGTCAGATTAAGTAGCACAGGCAGATCCAAGCTGACTACCACAAATGTTATTCAGGTACAGGATGTAAGAGAGTCCATAAACCATACTAGTGATGATCAAACCTCATTGGTAAAATTAACAGCGCAAGTAGCTGCTCTTACAAAGCATGTACAATCTCTGCTACAGGCAGGCGCTGAAAAAAAGAATGAACCTGGACCTATGAAGGTATTAAATGACAGTGTTAAAACCAAGACGGTGTATAAATGTAAACAAAATGTGCATGAGGGTAAAGATAAATGTTGGCATTGTTTTAAATGTGGTCAGGATGGTCACAGTGCACGTGGCTGCATGAAACAGAAAAGGTTCTCGGGAAACGAGGAATGGTCACAGGTGAGGGACAACCAGTGATCAGTTCTCAAGACAAGTCCCAAACCATTAGACAACCCAGTGAAATGCCTCACCCACCAAAGAGTTGGGACAGAAGGAAAGTAGCCAGGCTCATAGGAAATAAATGTTTGCTTACTTGTAATTTGGGAGGTGTGTCCACAAAAGTACTTGTTGACACAGGGTCACAAATAAGTATTGCAGCTGCAAACTGGCTAAAACAATACCAAAAGCACACTACAGTACAACCTATTGAAAAATTGTTAGGAGAAAATGAATGCTTAACAATTAGAGCGGCAAATGGTTCTGTTGTTCCCTATGATGGGTGGGTTGAGCTGGAACTAAAAATTGAGAATAATGGTAAAAAGGTAACCATGTTTGTACCCATGCTAGTTAGCCAACACTGCTCGCTCACTCCAATCATAGGGTTTAATGCAATAGAAGAATTGATTAAAGAAAATGCTGACCGTGCTAACTCTGATGAAAATAGTGTCACAATACTATTAAGTGAGGCATTGCATGTAAAAAAAATGTAAAGCAAATGCTTTGGTGGGTCTTGTATTGTCATCCACAAGTAAAGATAAAGAGTTGGTACGTAGCATATATACGGGAAGTCAAAGCATTAAGGTTCGGAAAGGGACCTCATGTGAGATTCAGTGTAATATTCGCTCCTGGCCGGGAGAGGAAACAGTGCTGTTTGAGCCATTATTGCCCAGTCAATGTCCTGAGGGTTTGGAAGCATTCCCTATACTTGTGAAGATGCACAGAGGGCGAACAAAACAGATAAAAATTCCCGTTCAGAATACCACTAAGCATACTGTATACATTCAACCAAGGACTGAGTTAGGCATGATCAACCCAATTATGGAAGAGATCTCTGTGGATTATATTAAACCTGCAAAACAAGCGGTACAGAAAAAAAGTAAACATGAAGTATCCATGATGCAAGCAAAGGCCCAAAGCTCCCGGGGCAAGAAATGGAATCCGCCAGTGGATTTACAGCATCTCACGGAAGAAGAGCAGACGCTTGCTAGGCAGATGTTATCTGAGGAGTCTGACATTTTTGCAAGAGAGGAGGGAGAAATTGGGTGTATTCCTAATCTGAATCTGCAGATTAATTTAAGAGACAAGATACCAGTACAGAAGTCCTACAACTCCATACCAAGACCCTTATATCAGGAAGTGAAGGACTATATTCAGAAGCTAATGAAGAGGGGGTGGATACGCAAGTCAACATCATCTTACTCCTCACCTGTGGTATGTGTCCGGCAAAAAGATGGCAGCTTGAGACTGTGCATCGACTTCAGAGAGCTAAATAAGAAGACTGTACCCGATAAGCATCCCCTACCACGAGTTCAAGATCTTCTAGATAATCTGAGTGGATTCTCATGGTTCTCAATCTTGGATCAGGGAAGTGCTTACCATCAAGGCTTTATCTCTGAAGAGTCAAGACACATGACAGCATTTAGTACACCATGGGGGTTACATGAATGGGTGCGAATCCCTTTTGGCTTGACGAATGCCCCAGCAGCGTTCCAAAGGTGTATGGAAGAGACTCTGGAAGATTTGAGAGATGAATGTTGCTCGCCCTATCTAGATGATGTTCTGTGTTATTCTAAGACTTTTCCAGAACATATTGAAGTTCTAAGAAAGGTTTTTCAGAAAATGCGTGCATATGGAATCAAGTTGAGACCAAATAAGTGTGAACTTTTCAAAAGAGAAGTGAGGTTCCTAGGAAGACTTGTGTCAGGCAAAGGAATTCGAATGGACCCAAAGGATACAGAAGCAATTCAGGCAGTCAGAGAGAAAACACCAAGGACAGTGGAAGATGTGAGGAAACTACTGGGGTTCCTAAGTTATTACTGCTGTTTTATACAGAACTTCTCCAGAATTGCTAAACCTCTGTATGACTCGCTGCAAACAAAGAACGAATCTAAGAAAATAAGTAAAAATGATGTAGCGAATGAGAAACGGCATGTGAGGATAGGAAGAAAACAACAGTTACCATCAGGAACCTCCGTTCGGTGGACAGCAAAGCATCAGGAAACTGTTGACAAGATAACAGTGTTGCTAACCAAACCTCCAATTCTTGCTTATCCAGACTTTAATCTGCCATTTATCTTGCATACTGATGCATCACAAGATGGGCTAGGTGCAGTGCTTTACCAACATCAGGAGAATAAACTGCGTATTATTGGATTTGGTTCACGGACACTGACACCCACTGAAAAAAATTATCACCTACACTCAGGAAAACTGGAATTCTTGGCCTTGAAGTGGGCCATTTGTGATAAGTTTCGGGACTATCTGTACTATGCTCCCTCTTACAGACAATAACCCACTGACCTATGTTATCAGCTCAGCAAGACTAAATAGTGTGGGACACCGATGGGTAGGGGAGTTAGCTGATTTTCATTTTGATATTAAATATCGTCCAGGTAAGAAAAATGCGGATGCTGATACTCTGTCTAGAATGCCATTAAACACTGCTGAAGATGAATTCATAAACGTGATCACGCCACAGACTATCTCTGCTATATGGAAAGGAAGCAAGGCAGGGAGTGATGAAGCAGATCTTTGGGCCATGTCATTAGCCCTAGAACCACAAATTGAAGAAAAATTTCAAGATATTGACCCTCAGGAAATTATTACAAGGGATAAGCTCAGAACTGCTCAGTCAGAAGACAAAGCTATCCAAGTGGTAATGGATCTAAAAATGAAGAAGAAAGTACCCTCAAAGGAAGACAAAAGGAACCTGGACAGGAGTGGAAAACAACTTGTACATGATTGGGGCAAACTGAGTGTGAAAGAGAACCTCTTACTACGGCAGAACAAAATAGTGGTTCCAGAGAAATTAACTCCAATAGTGTTGAAACACTTACATAATGACATGGGCCACTGTGGAGTAGACAAAGTGATGCAGCTTGCAAGAGAAAGATTTTACTGGCCTTTCATGCAGAAACAGATAACGGACTATGTTACTAAAAGATGTAGCTGCCTTCAACAGAAGCGTCTGACAGTACCAGATAGGGCACCAATGGGTTCTATTAACACAAGTGCCCCCTTTGAACTTGTCTCAGTGGATTTCCTTCACCTAGAGAAGAGCAGAGGTGGCTATGAATACATACTGGTAGTCATGGATCATTTCACTCGCTTTGCCCAGGCATATCCTACTCGAAACAAAGCAGGAAAAACAGCTGCAGAGAAGATTTTCGACAATTTCATCCCTATATTTGGATATCCTGAAAAATTACATCATGATCAAGGCAAAGAATTTGAGAACCACCTCTTTAGAAGATTGAGGCAGTTGTCAGGAATAGCCCATTCTAGGACAACACTGTACCATCCACAAGGCAACCCAGTGGAGAGACTGAACAGAACACTTTTACAAATGCTCCGGACTTTAGAAGAGGAGAGAAAAGCTCAGTGGAAAGAGTATCTACCACACATTGTTCATGCATATAACTGTACCAGGCATGCTGCAACTGGCTACGCCCCTTACTACCTGCTATATGGTAGGGCACCTCGTCTACCAATAGATCTGATATTTGACCTGGATGATGAGAATGGAGCGGCATCACCTCTATGCGGAGAAATGGGCTTCAAAAATGAAGGAAGCTTACAGAATTGCCTCGGAGAACAGCCAAAAGTCATCTCAAAAGGGGAAGAGGTACTATGACAAGCATGTCAAAGGAGTTGCTCTGCAGCCTGGTGACCGTGTTCTTGTAAGAAATCTGTCAGAGAGGGGAGGGCCAGGAAAACTCCGCAATTACTGGGAGAAAGAAATATGCAGGGTGATTGAACAGATAGGGCCAGAACATATTTATAAAGTTGAATCAGAGAAAGGTAATAAACCAACCAGAGTGATTCATCACAATTTGCTGCTTCCTGTCAGAGTTACCCCTGGAAAATAAGCCAAAGGAATCACAGAAGAGGACTCTCACCAGACCAGTGGTTAGAGCTGAAGTAAACAACAATTCAGAGAACGCAGAGTCAGATTCCTCAGATGAAGGGTATTACTTCTGTCCTGAACTTTTCCAAAATAGCGAGCAAATCCGCAGCTACGAGCTGAGGCTGAAGAATTTTATCCTAGGGACTGTAATGACACACAAGAACAGCTGGAAAACCATAGAATGATAGAGGAAAATGCTCAAGACCTGCCTGTGGAATTGGTACAAGAACAGCTGGAAAGCCACAGCCTATCAGATAAGGAAGTCCAAGACTTGCCTGTAGAATCAACAGAAGGGAATAGAGCACCATCTTTACAACAAACAGAGTTACAATGTGACTACGACACAGTTATACCAAATGTCCCGGAAGAACAGAGAAAGGACAGTCCTCCACGACAATCAGACTATCCCCAGAGAACAAGGAAACCAAAGGAGATATTCACATATGAGACCCTTGGAAAACCCTCTTTTCAAAAATGGAATGTTCAGGCAAATGTGATCAAACAGCACTGTAATTCCCCAGAAACAGATAGGCCTAACTATATACCTTTTACAATACCCTCATGTTCATACTTTTTGCCAAGAACATATGCCGATTGCTATGATCTGAACTATGATTGAACTGTATTTATGAAATGTCAGGAGACATTTAATGGAAGAGGGGGAGTGTGTGACAGGGTTAAACTCAGACCTCCAAACAGCACAATGATAAGGCTGCCACTAGAGGGAGCTCTGTTATTATTGCAATGTTCTGAGGAGATCCCAGGGCCTGAGGCTCATATTAAAGTTGGACATCAACTGAGCCACATGTCTGTGTTGCTCCTCTGTTTAAAACAGGTTAGTGTTTATAAGTATAGGCAGAGTATGAATGTCTAGATAAAACATACTTGTGCCGGTTTGCTATGTTAGCCTCTGGGTTTATCTAGGCTTGTTCTTATGACGATAGGCAGAATATATATGTCGAGATCGAATATACTTGTTCCTTACTATGACAGCCTGTTGATTTGTCTGTTTTCTAGTTGTATATCATTGCATTATGATGATAAAAAAAAATCATATTAAAGTTGGACATCAACTGAGCCACATGTCTGTGTTGCTCCTCTGTTTAAAACAGATGCTGTTGGTTGCATTGTGGCCCTTGTCTGCACTTTCACTACGGAACGCCGGTAATACTACAACATGGAGCTGGTCACTGCTCCTGTATAACTAACAAACAAGGGAAAGTTGTGCTCACCACTATTTTTTAAAACCATTAGGCGGGGGTGCAATGAGGCTGTGACCACAAAATACATATAGTCAAATACAAGAGTCCTCTGCACTCAACCCATTATCAATATATTTAAGACAGCGACATTTATGCATACTGCTACTGAAAAATGCCTTACCCTTCAAACAAAACAGGGATTGTTTGTCCATATATTGCAATATATTTAAGCTAAGCTGGCCAAATACGTCAAAGTCATCCCATATCTGGCCAGTCCGGTATATATATACTGTATAAATATATGTGTGTATATATATATATATATATATATATATATATATATATATATATATATATATATATATATATATATAAAACTGCTACAAGAAGGTCCGCACTCTCAGGACTTATAAAAATCATAATATTTATTATAAATGACTAACGTTTCGGCTAGGTCCCTAGCCTTTCTCAAAGTAACAAACTGAACATTAAACCACCTTAAATATACACTGTGGCGGGAACAAACAGCTGGTAAAAGTCACATGATCAGTAATTCAGATACTATTAGTACATTCACTTTAAATACTTAAATTATCTAAAATCCACATATAAACTAAAACTAGACAATATATATTCCCTAGTTCATTTCAATTACAGTTAAAAACAAGACATTTGTAACCACTGATGTTTAACTATTTAGTTACTTTAACATGAAACAAATTAAAATATTGTTACAATAATGTCCAAAACTTAGAGTATATTTGGCACTATGTATCAATCTACCAAACTATTATGGGCTATTGCATCCATGGTTAATTTAATTCTGTTATAAAAGTTCTATTTCCCCATTCTTTGGGAGCTCTCTATATGATAAGGTGTCAATGGATGGACTATTATATATCCTTGTTTTAACACACCTGTTCCTATTTTGCTCTCTGGAGAAAGGAAACTAATCTGCTAGTTAGTGGGTCTTAGACATAACGTCAACCAAACGGTTTACAACTGTGTTTTATACGTATTGGATCCGTTTATAAAAGCTATAGCATGCAATGTGATCTCATAGGGAAAAGACCAGGGTTTGGAACCCATAATTTATACAATAATATTCATGTGTGGATGGTGTGGGAGTATGTCCCCCTATAAATCTTGAATGATATAGATATAGCCCCACTTATATGAATATATGTGCAATAGCCACATATGTGTAAGTTTAAATAACCCCGTGTCATGTTATGGGTTCCAAACCGTGGTCTTTTCCCTATGAGATCATATTGCATGCTTTTTTATAAATGGATCCAATACGTATAAAACACCATCTCCATGTACACAGTGGTTGTCATTCACTTCTGGGGGGAGGGTATTTAGCAGTTGGTCGCAGTCTGGTTTGTTATCCTTAAGAAAGAGCACAGTTGATGTTCAAAACGTTGGTTTTTTTCAATAAATCTTGATTTTTTCACAAGTATTCACATCCATAAATATTTGGACAGAGAACTTTTTTTCTTATTTTGGTTCTGTACATTACCACAATGAATTTTAAATGAAACATCTCAGATGCAGTTTAACTACAGACTTTCAGCTTTAATTCAGTGGGTTGAACAAAAAGATTGCATAAAAATGGAACTAAAGCCTTTTTTTAACACAATCACTTCATTTCAGTGGGTCAAAAGTAATTGGACAAATTAAAAACCTGAAAATAACAGTTCATTTCTAATACTTGGTAAAAAAAACACTTTGCTGGCGATGAGAACCTGAAGTCTTGAACTCATGGACATCACCAGATTCTGGGTTTCCTCATTTTTAATGCTCTGCCAGGCCTTTACTGCGGCTTTCAGTTGCTGTTTGTTTGTGGGCCTTTCTGTCCGAATTTTAGTCTTCAACAAGTGAAATGCATGCTCAATTGGGTTCAGATCAGGTGACTGACTTGGCCATTCAAGAATATTCCACTTCTTTGCTTTAATAAACTCCTGGGTTGCTTTGGCTGTATGTTTTGGCTCATTATAAAACCACCTCCCAATCAATTTGACTGCAATTATCAGAATTCATTCGGCTGCTTCTGTCCTGTGTCACATCATGGATAAACACTAGTGTCCCAGTGCCACTGGCAGCCATGCACGCCCAAGCCATCACACTGCCTCCGCCATGTTTTATAGATGATGTGGTATGCTTTGGATCATGAGCTGTTCCACGCCAACTCCATACTTTTTTCTTGCCATCATTCTGTTAGAGGTTGATCTTGATTTCATCTGTCCAAAGAAAATTTACAAATTAACAAATTTAGCAAAAAACCTCATCGCTAGAGAACGTTCGTCAGGCGAATTTTCACCTGGCGAATATATGGTTATTTATAAAAGTGTGAACATTACCCTTTTCATCAAAGTATAATTTACCAAGTTCAGGCAGATGAATTCCCATTATAAAGACAGATCAGCCACTTTTAAATTGCAATCAACATTGCCCTTTCCATGCCACTTTTCTCCATGGCGAAAATTCTCTAGCAAAAATTCTCTAGAAGTTTTCCCCACTAGTTTTGTATGGGGAAATTTACTGGAGAATTTTCACAGAGAGTTTTCGCCAGGAGAAAATTCACATTTCTCTTGAAAAAGTGAACTTTTTAGAAAATATGAAGATGTGTTGTAAAACTACACCTGGCGAAGTGAGGCAAACTTTGGTGAAGAGCAAATTCACACTTTAGTAAATGTGAACTTTCAAAACATATTCAAATGTTCTGCTCTGTCCCAACTATAGTGGGGTATTCGTGATTAGGGTGTTCTTGTAACATTTATTCATCAATGAACAAATCATCAATAGTGATGGGTGAATAAATTAGCCAGGCGTGAATTTGAGGTGAATTTCTTTGTTTCGCTGCCGGCGAATACATTCACGAAACTCCCATGAAAATTCACTATCGAAAAGATTTTTTGGAAAAGTCACTCACGTCAAAACCGCCACCCGTCAACACTATTTGGATGCCCATTGTCTTTAACGCCGGCGTCAAAATTGACGTGGGCATCAATTTTTGAGTTTCACAATTTTTTTGCCGCTTCTGGAGAAATTTGCCCATCACTGTTCATTAACCTTCATTCATTACATCTGATAATCCTCCAACATGCATATATATTTTTTTCATTAATTACGGAGATGTAAGGAGAGTCTTTTAGTTTAAGTTGCACAGTAAACTCCAGAGATACAGAATCTTACAAGTGGCATTAATGGGTGTTTTTTTGCTGCAACTTTTTTTCATGCAAAATACATTGGAGTGAATTGGCATATTTTTTATGGCAAATTTTACTATGGTTTAACTAAAATATTTGCAGATGAAATGCATAATTTCGAACTGTTACTCAGACTCTTTGCTAAGTATATCATTAAAGGGATACTGTCTTGGGAAAAATGTTATTCAAAACGCACCAGTTAATAGTGCTGCTCCAGCAGAATTCTGCACTGAAATCTGTTTCTCAAAAGAGCAAACAGCTTTTTTTATTTTAAAAAATATTTTGAAATCTGACATGGGGCTAGACATATTGTCAGTTTCCCAGCTGCCCCCAGTCACTCTTTACTGCTGCACTGCAAGTTGGAGTGATATCAACCCCTCCCTTTACCCACAGCAGCCTAACAACCAGGGCTGGATTTACATAGCGTGCACCCCTAGGCCCACTGCCATTCGTGACCCCTGTCCCCTCCCCTTTACTCATGCAAATTTTCATCATCGGGACCTGAGCAATGGGGATTGATAAAAAATTATTGTAACTCCAGCACATCCCAGTATTTTTGAACCAATGTGGGTGTGGTTGGGCAGCATGCCGCCCCCTAAAATCCTGCCACCCTAGGCCCGGGCCTTGGTGGCCTTTCCACAAATACAGGCCTGCTAACAGCAGAACAATAGGAAGGTAACCAGATAACAGCTCCCTAACACAAGATAACAGCTCTCTGGTAGATATAAGAACTGCACTCAATAGTAAAATCCAGGTCCCACTGCGACACATTCAGTTACAGTGAGTAAAATAAAACAACAGCCTGCCAGAAACAGTTTCATCCTAAAGTGCTGGCTCTTTCTGAAAGCACATGACCAGGCAAAATGACCTGAGATGCACCTATACACCAATATTACAACTAAAATAAATACACTTGCTGATTCAGGAATGAAATTTTATATTGTAGAGTGAATTATTTGCAGTGTAAAAAGTGTAATTTAGAAAGAAAAACTACATCATGAAAATCATGACAGAATCCCTTTAAGTATGTACCTTTTCACTGCAGCCACCTCTTTTACACTAGCCAATTTTATATGTATCATCTTAGGACTAAGTCAACCTTAAAAATTCTAGTGCACAGAGATGTGCACAAGAAAAGATAAACTGATTGTGGGGTTGCCAATATTTTTGCGGGAGTCCAAGGGGCAGATTCACTAAGCTCGAGTGAAGGATTCGAATGAAAAATACTTCGAATTTCGAAGTATTTTTTTGGTACTTCGACCATCGAATTGGTTAAATTCGTTCGAATTCGAACGAAATCGAACGAATCGAACGAAAAATCGTTCGACTATTCGACCATTCGATAGTCGAAGTACTTGCCCTTTAAAAAAAACTTCGACCCCCTACTTCGGCAGGTAAAACCTACCGAAGTCAATGTTAGCCTATGGGGAAGGTCCCCATAGGCTTGCTAACCTTTTTTTGATCGAAGGATTTTCGTTCGATCGTTGGATTCAAATCCTTCGAATCGTTCGATTCGAAGGATTTAATCGTTCGATCGAACGAAAAATCCTTCGAACGATCGATCGAAGGATTAGCGCTAAATCCTTCGACTTCGATATTCGAAGTCGAAGGATTTCAATCCGAGGGTCGAATTTCGAAGTATTTTTAACTTCGAAATTCGACCCTTAGTGAATCGGCCCCCAAGTGTGCACTAAGGAACGATGATTGGGAAAAAGAAAGATGGTGGCAATGTGCTACAAAGTTCCCCTGGTGTCACAGACCCTTTGTGCTACGGCAGCATTTTGATAACTGCAGTTTTTGATACCTATTCACTTGAATGGTAAATTCTGTTATTCTCACTGCATGGATGATTAATGCTTTGTGTATCAGTCTTCCTTTTTTTAAATGATATTTGCTTGTAAGGGACAAGAGGGCTTCACATTTGAGTGAATTTATATCTATTAACTGGGAGTTTTCCCCACAGAATTCAGTTCAGCTGGAATCAAAATGTATAAAGCAACATTTCTCAGATAACGTAACTCAGATATTTCAGTGCCGTGACACAGCATTCTTTTCGGAATGTAGAAATGAATCCTGAGTCACTACAGGCAGCAACCGGGTAAGTTCAAGCTTATAGTGATCACTTCCCTTAGATTTGTGCCCAGTTAAAACCAGTACAATGTGAATAATATCGATTGTTGTGGGGCAATATTTTAGCTATTGTTTGTACAGTCTGGATTTTTTTTCTTAAAGGTACAATAAGCATCCAGTCTGACGTTTTATTATGAAAACCAGACAAGTGAAAACTAACTGCCAACTCACAGATTGGTTTTTATGACTTACAGAATTGTGGTAAAAAGTTACTTGTGTTTCAAAAATAAACTTTGATCTCCATTTGTGTTAATCAGCAAGCTATACTCCAGATATATAATGCTCCTGCCTATTGTTAGAGTTGGCAACTTACTGGTCTGGTGGGTAAAAATGATAATTCATACCAATATTAAGTGCTTTGTGAAATGATGGTGATATTTAAATAATAATAATAATACAAATAATAATGGTACTATGTAAATTATAATTAAAATATGAATACAGAAAATTACAGTAAGGTACAAGGGAATAGAGTTCTTTGGAACATGGAAGGTGCAATGTGAAACAGGCGCATTTCAATATCACATGTATATACTATGAGAGATATACAGTATGTGATAGGAAGTATGAAATGTTTTGTTGTGTGTTTTCTCAGAAAAGGTAGGAACTCTGCCTAATGTTACTTTATTCACTGTTTACAAATGTATGCAAACCAGCTTGTATCAATTCTAGCCTACAAGAAGCTATTGCTGTCATATGGTGCTCACATGCTCATATCTGGCAAAGCTCTGTTCTTTGGAGATTCTATGACATGGCATGACATGTGATGGTGTGTTGAGTGTATGTTAGTAATACCAGATATGATACTGATTGTACTGTATTAATGTCATTGTTATAGCTTTCATTAATATATGGATGCCCTATCCTGTTACTGTGAATATTTTCTGCCAGTTAATACTATGGAGGTTTAAACACCCGAGAGGATAAAAAACCATAAATTAAGTAAATTCACAAAACAACACTATCCTTTGATGTACATTTCCAAGGAAAAGTGTTTACCATCAAAATGGGAAGGTCTGCTAGAAATGTGACATTCCCTTTCATTTAAAAAAAAAAAAGACATATTATGATCCATGCTCCTGAATTGCCTTAGCACTTTCATCAAGAATGTTAACATAATAATATGGCACAATAAGGGGCAGATTTATCAAGTGAAAAAAACTTCGAAATTCGACCATCGAATAGGGTAGTCCGACATTCGAAGTCGAAGGATTTTTAAGATTGTACGATTTAATCTAGTGATCTCAAATAGCCCAGAACGTATAGCAAATGTGCAAGTCATTGAACCCCCTGGGTAATAGTGACCATGATGTTATATCATTTAGGGGTTATATCCTTTATCAAAGGCCGAGCTGAATTTTCGAATGAAAGAAATTAGAATTTCGAGCTATTTTCTTGTGTAATTCGACTAGGGAATAGTCCAAATTCGATTCGAATTTGAAAACAATTAAAAAATTAGAATATCGAAACTTATTATGTACTGACTTTGACCATTCGCCATCTAAAACCTGCTGAATTGCTGTTTTAGCCTATGGGGGACCTCCTAGAACCTATTTGGAGTCAATTGGTGGACTTTGAAAACCTGTAGTTTTTTTTGGGAAACTTCGAATCGAATGCGCTATTTATTCCTTTGATTCATACAATTCGAATTTGACCGAATATTCTACCAAAAAAACCTTCGACTTACAGTAATTTAGGGTTGGTCTTTTAGAATTCGAATTTCTACGTTTTTTCAATTCGAAATTCGACCCTTGATAAATATGCCCCTTAATGTCAGGTGCAAAACTAATATACAATGGGGCAACAAAAACCATGAATTTCAGAAAAGCTAATTTTAGTGAGGGCTGCCCTTCAGAGTATTGATTGGGGCATTACGTTTTCAGCTAAAAACACAGAACAGAAATGGATGTCATTTAAAATGAAATTAAACCATTACTGTTCTCAATGTATTCCCTTAAGGAATAAATGTAGAAGCTCTAAGAATCATCCTATGTGGCTTAATATAGAAGTCAAGAAGTCAATAGGAAAGAAGAGAAAGGCATTTAAAAACTACAAGTCTGTTGGGACAGAAGCTGCATTTAATGAATATAAACACTATAATAAGGGGCATATTTATCAAGGGTCGAATTTAGAATTGAAAAATCGCCAAAATTTGAATTAAAAAAGACCAACCGAAATCACCATACCAAATTTCGATCTATTTTTTGTGTACTTCAACTAGGGAATAGTCCAAATTCGAATTTATCATGTACTATCTCGTTAAAAATTCGACGACGACCATTTGCCATCTAAAACCTGCCGAATTGCTATTTTAGCCTATGGGGGACCTCCTAGAATCTATTTGGAGTCAATTGGTGGACTTTGAAAAATCAAAGTTTTTTTGGGGGGAAAAACTTTGATTCGAATTAGATCGAATGCGCTATTACTTCGATTCGTATGATTTGAATTTGGGCGAATATGGACCTATTTGATTGAAAATGGACCTATTCGGGCAAAAAAAATTTACATTATTTCGGTTGGTCTTTTTGAATTCGAAGTTTTTAAAATTCGACCCTTGATAAATATGCCCCTTTATGTAGTAAAAGTTATTACTGAAAAAGTTATTGTTTGCTCCAAAAGATTTCAACACCTTCGAGCTCTTCTTAACAGTGAGTAATGCACAATTAAAATTTGCAATGCAGTAACAGTTTGAAGAAGGATATTACATTGCAAAATGCAAATTTTTATTCTCATTTGTGCCAATTGTTTTCCTCTTTGCGACTTTTATTACATTCCCCAAAAGGTTTTTTTTTTTTGCATAAATACCTCTTACTTGTACTATGACCTCCCAGAGCAGTGAAATAGACCAAATAAATTGGTTTCCCACCTAAAAAATACCAAAGGATACTAATCATATCCCTGACACCCTATACAAGCAAGCAGTAACATGAAATGAAGTGAGTCAATCCTTGAAGTTCTGGTGACCGTACCACTTAAAATGCTGCTTTTTTTTTTAAATCAAAAAACTGTCATCCCAAAGACGTCAAACTGTGGTAATGATTAGTAGTTAAATCACACCAGTATCCCTTTAATGCAATACATCATGACATTTTCATAATGAGGAAGGGTGAAATTTGCTGATCCTTTTTCTTCTGGAAAATACACTGAAAACAGAAATGTGATGCTAGAACTGTGTTGTGCATTTGCTTTTAAAGACCTCCCCCCCAACTTCCTGCTTGTTCTGTTACTACATTAGAAGAGTTGAGTGGTAGATGTGTATTAGCTAGCGTTGCCTCCTGGCAAACTGGTAAAAATGTTTCTTTATGCCAATGCTAATAATAGGAAAAAAACATTATAAAATAGGCAGGTTGGTATTTTTTCACAGAATAGTATTTCCTTACAAGCCTGCATATATATACCCTTGTAGCTTCACTGCATGCAAATTTACCAACAGAAGGCAAAAGAAAAACTAAAATGTCTTACTCCCAGGACTCCTTGGTACTAGCATATTAACAGGAAATACTGTACATTTCCCGAAATGGTGACCTGCTGCAGGACAGCAGAGGATTATGTTTCTATTCTGGATTATTTGTGCTCTCTAGTTTTAGCTTTCCTTTAACATTAATTAATCCTTAGAAAACTGTCGCTAAATATATACTATTTGGCCTATTGCACTAGTGTTTTCAGCCATCTTCTGTGTATGATCATCTTTATGAATTGAAGTTAAAGATTACTGGCAATACTGTATGTACATTTTTTGTAAATAAAGTGCAAAGTGATGGTTACAAAGTTATAATATCTTCCATGGTATTATCATTATCTGTATGTTAGGTGCATGTAGCCATTTATTTTACAGTTCTAAAGAACACGTTGGCCCATTTTAAAGGTCAATAACAACCAAAAGTGCAGTGTGCAAAGTACAATATCAGATCAAGTTGCCATTTTTTTAAAAAAAAAAAAATATATATATATAATAAATTTTTTTCCAGAATGACGGCTGCTGGAGGAGTTGCACCTGCTACATTTGTGCCTTATGCCGCACCTGCAGGTGTTAGCTAAATAGTTGACACTCGCGCCCATTAAAGTCAATGGGCGTCCATTAATCATCATCGATCCCGTAGTCGGTGTCAAAACCCGTTGACGATGGCGGCGAAACAAGCAAATTCGCGCCTTTCGATTAAATTCGCCCATCACTAGTGACTAAGATTATCAGAGTCAGCATTGGATCACTTCCAGCAATTGCCTTTAAAATGACATTTCGGGGCTGATTCACTAAGGGTCGAATAGCGAGGGTTAATTAACCCTCGATATTCGACTGGGAATTGAAATCCTTCGACTTCGAATATCGAAGTCGAAGGATTTAGCGCAAATAGTGCGATCGTACGATCAAAGGATTATTCCTTCGATCGAACGATTAAATCCTTCGATTCGAACGATTCGAAGGATTTAAATCCAACGATCGAAGGAATATCCTTCGATCAAAAAAAGGTTGCCAAGCCTATGGGGACCTTCCCCATAGGCTAACATTGACTTCGGTAGCTTTTAGATGGCGAACTAGGGGGTCGAAGTTTTTTTTAAAGAGACAGTACTTCGACTATCGAATGGTCGAATAGTCGAACGATTTTTAGTTTGAATCCCTCGATTCGAAGTCGTAGTCGAAGGTCGAAGTAGCCCATTCGATGGTCGAAGTAGCCCAAAAAAAACTTAAAAATTCAAAGTTTTTTTACTTCGAATCCTTCACTCGAAGTTAGTGAATCGGCCCCTTCATGTTTATCTGCTCCTCCTATTGATGCAACTCTCTGTGGAAATTCACAGCAAAGTTCATGTGATTCAATAGAAAAGGAGGGACAGGTGCAACTACAATATGGTGCAAGGAGCATGTTTGGACACAAGTACCTTGAATGAATTCTGTCAATATGCACAATTTGCCTACATTTTAGATAATTTTTGGCAATAAATGATCCCATATATATATATATATATATATATATAATTGTAGTGTTAGCAATAATAAAAATAATAATACAATAATGTGTGGACGTTTCTGTCTATATAATCCATCAGCTACAGGTTGCTGTGTAAGGTACATAATCAAACCCCATATTGAGATGAGGTGTTTGAGTGTATTTTTGTATGTGTACAGTAAGGCTTGCAGTTTTAAACATCCAACATTGAACTTCCAATATAACAAAGTTTCAGTAAAACAGTTTTTATGAAAGATACTTTCACACTTTTTTGACATTTTCTATCTATGGATATAAGCAACAACATTTTGGTTGTAATCATAATAATAATAATAAATAAAGGTAGGAATTGAAAAGTAGCATTTAGCTACATATTTTCCTGGACTAGATGCTTCCTCTGTAACTTCTATGTCCTCCAAACTCTGCACCTCCATATCATGTTTTGGCACATGTGCTGTAAGATCCTCACCTGGCCACAAATCTCTATTGATACTATATTGCTGGGGCTGCATACCCAGAAAGAGGAACACATGTCACAAATGATGCATCAGCCCGAATCAGTGATTTGTGTTTCTGCAAAATGTTATTAGTACATTAGTTCTTCTTTTATTTTGATATTTGTAAATGCACTCTTACTATTCCGCTATTTCTTGTATGTCAGAAACTAGAACTTTTAACAGTATTACATTTACTTTAGCACCTAATTTATATACAAAAGCCAAAAGGAAGTGATGACAGACTGGACACTAAGGGGCATATTTACTATGGTTTGAATATCGAGGGTTAATTAACCCTCGATATTCGACCGTCTAAGTAAAATCCTTCGACTTCGAATATCGAAGTCGAAGGATTTACCGCATTTCCTTAGTTCGAAACAAACTAATTCGAAGGATTTCAATCCATCGATCGAACGATTTTCCTTTGATCAAAAAAAGCTAGGAAAGCCAATGGGGACTTTCTCCATAGGCTAACATTGATGCTCGGTAGGTTTTAGGTGGCGAAGAAGGTGGTCGAAGTTTTTTTAAAGAGACAGTACTTCGACTATCGAATGGTCGAATAGTAGAACGATTTTTAGTTTGAATCGTTCGATTCGAAGTCGTAGTCGAAGGTCGAAGTAGCCAATTCGATGGTCAAAGTAGCCAAAAAAATACTTTGAAATTCGAAGTATTTTTTATTCTATTCCTTCATTCGAGCTAAGTAAATGTGCCCCCAATAGTTACAAGTAGCCAATCCACACCACAAAGCAAGCCCGTTCAGGAGATGACAACACATAAGTAACTTAAATATTAAAATGTAGCTTTTAATGTATTCAATAAATAAAACACGCTCCATAGAAAACACACCCACTAACCAACCAACCTGTTGGTAGTGCTGGACATTGTCCTTAAAAATAACATGTAATTAAAACATTTTTGTGCAAAAAGGTGGATAGGTGAAGTCCTCACCAGCATCAGTCAAATTTCACCCTCCAAAAGCATGGGGAAAAGTAACAGCCCACAATTTTTTCACTTTCAACAACAATATAATGAACATAATACATTTGTAATAGATCTTCTGGAATATATTTTGAAACACAATTATTTCACTTTCAACAACAAGTATTACCATCAGTTGAGGGGGACAGTGGTGGGCAGTACCCCTCATACGCCAATCTTTACCTTGGTTGGTGGGAAAGAAACTTTGTCTTCAATGACGAATTCAGGCTAAGAGGTTATAGTCACAATTCACTTAAACAAGCCTATCAAAAGGGATAGAAACTCACTCCTCATTTCACATAAACGGAAAGGTCATAATGAACAAAAAGACACCAAGCAAATAAGATTAATTGGGGAATTTAGTAGGGAACATAAGGACATTACTCAAATTCTGTCCAAGCACTGGCATATACTTGAACAGGACAGAGACTTAAAACAGATATTAGGGGATAGACCTCTAATCACCTTTAGGAGAAGTAGAAATCTGAGGGACCAACTGACTCATAGCCATTTCCAGGCCCCTAACAAATCCACATGGCTAATGAATCGAATCAAGGGGTGTTACAAGTTTGGTAAATGCTTAGCTTATCCCTTTATACTAAAAACCACTTGTGTAACAGGAAGAATGGACATTGCTGAGTTCAAGATTGCATATTTTATCAACTGCAAAACAGCAGGGGTCGTGTATATCATGAAATGTGCCTGTGGAAAAAACTATGTGGGCAAAACACGGAGAGAATTGAAAAGACGAATTCTTGAACATGTTGGGGACGTCAAAAATAAACGCAACACTTCCGTGGCTACCCACATAAACGAAATACATGATGGGGACACGGGCGTTGTGAAATTTTTCAGGGTGGAACATTTCTTTCCTACTACTAGAGTTGGGGACATTGATAGGAAACTACTACAGTGTGAAGTAAAACGGATATACTGGCTAAACAGTAAAGGTCCTGACGGATTGAATGAAGGTTTCACATTCAGCCCGTTTTTATAGGGGGCAATGATGTATCGGTCACTGTTTGTATCGGTGGTAAACAGACTGGGGGTATACACGTTTCATGTAATGATCGTACTTCGGTCCAATGCCAACATCCCCTTTTGTCTACCTCCCCCTCATAATTAGAGCCCTAATTTGAGGGCCCTAAAATCTCTTCATGATATTAACCTTTAAATAGGAGTCCTACTCCCGGCCCATAGTCTCAGTCAATAGTTTTTTGAAGGTTCTAAATCGCCCCCTAGACAGATTTGTTATAAACGACAGGTAACACATGGCCAGTTCCTTTTTAAAATTACAATCGGTTTTTGAGTGCAAGTACAAATTAATACACAAAAAGCTATTTGTCACTATGATCCACAACCGCTGGTGCTGTTGCAATGTGCCCTGTAGATATCCAGCAACTAATGTTGAGTGAAGGGAATGCTATATGCGTTGCTTCTGTAACCGTGATGTCATCTGTACAATCTGGAAATCACAGCCGAAAGATCGCGATACTTCTCGCACCCGGGTAATTCACTCTACCTACTTAAACTCAAAAATGAAACGCGCTCATTACTTGTGCCCCTGATGAAGCCGATTATATCGGTGAAACACATATGGTGGGCCTAGGTGGATGGTGGAGTGCTTAGCTCCCACGCAGTCCCAACGTAGATAGGCAGGGTTAGCATGGGGGAACTGCTTGGAAGGGAGGGAGCGGGATGTTATGTTTCCCCATGCTTTTGGAGGGTGTAATTTGACTTACTTAAAGTGGACCTGTCATCCAGACACAAAATTCTGTATAATAAAATTCCTTTTCAAATTAAACATGAAATCCAATTTCTATTTTTTATTAAAGCATTCATAGCTGTTGTAAGCTCATTTAAAATTTTCAGCTGTCAATCAAATATTGTCTGCCCCTCCTCTATGCCAGTGGCATAGAGGCGGGGCAGACAATTACTTTCACTTTCCATTCAGCACTTCCTAGATGTCACTTTTCTCCACACATTCCCCCAGTTCTCTATACCGTTTAATTGTGTAGCCAGGGCAAGGAAATGGACATCAGGTCCCCCATTCTGATGCACAAACAAGATTCTGAGATGATGCAAGACTTGCCTTAATAAAACTGTCCACAAAATGGCTGCTTCCTGCTTGCTATAATTATGAATTCCCAGACTTAAGGAAACAAGATTCAAATAATTTATATAGTGTAATTAAAGTTCATTTTGCTTGACTAATGTGATAAAATAGGATTTGGAATGTTTTTTTTTGGGGTGACGGGTCCCCTTTAAGTGATACGGTGAACACCTAATTTATATGCAATATCTTGGGGTATATCAACATTCCACAAATTACTGCCTGGGTGAAACCTCAGGGTCTTTACCATTGCATATTCTAAGGGTGTTGTTTTATGGTAGAGGTTGCTATGGTCAAAGTATAGACGTTTATGATGATGGTCAAAGGGAACCACAGTGCTGTTATATGCCAGGGGTAGCTGGGATTCGAAAAACTATTATATAAGTATCATATTATTTAATCAGCTGCTATGCCATATGTGCTAGACTAAATGTAGAAGCGTCATGCTTATTCTTTAAAAGATAAAATTCTAGGGGCACTTTCTGTGAGGGACAAAGTCTATGTTAGTTATATTTAACTGATTGATAAATATTGTGCATTTAATACCTATCCAATTATTTCAGCCCCAAAAATAGTTGTCAAAATCCTTTTGTGCTGCAATCAATTTGCATTGGAGTGCAAGGATAAGGATTAGGATGAGTTGTTGCAACTGCTGTTGAGTAGTGCTCAGTGTTACCTACTTATTGAATTTGCATTGGAGTGCAAGGATTAGGATGAGTTGTTACACCTACTGTTGAGTAGTGGTCAGTGTTACCTACTTATTGAACAGCATGCTGCTTGACAAAGGGGTGTGACCCCGAAACATTGCATTCCGCACAATAAAACAAGGTACTCCCTGCAACATGTATGCCTTGTGTGCCGATATCTTCTTCCTACTCTGATTGTGAGGTTGCCGGATCCTCTAATATTGTGCACCAGGCTAATCTGATCAAGGGTGTGCGACCGATCATTTCCTTGCCGGGGTTCAATCAGCCCCACAAGCATTTTGAAATTACATCAACAGTGTAAATCAGGGCTGTCCAACTAGCGGCCCGCGACCCCCCCTTCTTTGCCCCCCCAGATGCTGTGTTTGCTTACCATATGTAAAATTTAAAATCTATCACTGTAGAGATAAACTGCACCCTGCATTGTTTAAACCTCAAATTCAGACTCTAATCCCCTGTATCACACCTGTGATCCCCCTGTATTGTTCACACTTGTGACACCTCTATTGTTTATATCCTAAAGCCCTGTACTGTTCACACCTGAGACCCAGGCTGAAACTGCCCACATTGTTCACCTGCTCACACCTTATTCAAAATGCTAATGAGGCACCAGCACTGTGTCACTGTATGTAGTACATATTAGACTGATAGCTTTACTTGTCTCCTGCTCTGTTCTGCCTTCCCTCCCTGCAGGGCTGGAACTAGGGGCAGGCAGAGTAGGTGCCCACCTAGGGCGCAATCATGGGCGGGGCACACTTTTAAGGGGAATTTCCTTTTTTTCTTTTTTAAACCCTGATTTGCTTGGTCTTTAATAGTTTTTCAACTTTATAAACCTCCTGTTCCAGACAGAATCACTCCCCAGCTCCCTTTTGGCAGCTGCTGGCACAGGTACATATTTGTGGGCAATATCTTGGCTGCTACTTGCACAGGTAAACAGATGATATGATGGATATTTGGCTGCTGCTGGCACAAGTACATATATGGAGGCAATAGTGTGTATTTTTTGGCTGATGCTGGCACAGGTACAGATTGGGGGCAATATAAGGGATTGGCTGCTGCTGGCTCAGGTACATGGGGTAATATGGTGGATTTTTGGCTACTGCTGGAACAGATGCAAATTGGGGAAATATGATGGATTCTTTTGGTTGCCGCTGGCATAGGTACAGATTGGGGGTAAAAACATGATGGATGTTTTGGCTTATGCTGGCACAGGTACAGATTGGGGCCTGGGGGCAATCTGAGGGATTGACTGCCATTGGTATAGGTACAAATGGAGGCAATATGATAGGTGGTGGCACAGGTACAGGGGGCTATATGACTGGTAATGTGGGAAATGGTAATGCAGGACTGGGTGGGGGGCACTGATTGAAGCCTTTGCCTAGGGTGCAAAAATACCTTGGCCCGGCCCTGCCTCCCTGTGTGTGCCATTCGCTGCTTGCACAGTGCTGCTTGCCCTATCCTACATGTGGGATATAAGACTGTTAGGGGTTTGTTAGCATTTGGAAATTGTTGTTAAGGGCCCCTAAGGTGTTTAATCATGTGTTGGGGGGTTGTTGTATTATCCACAGGGGAGGATGAGGCGTATGGATTTAAGGGAATGTTTTTAACATTACTTCAATTTTTCACATATGAGTATTGAGGGATTTCCCTGCAGTGAGCACCAACCATTTGGTTTTTTGGTGTGCTACCACCATTAATATGGATACGATCTTAAAAGTTCTTGTGGTAATATGGGTGTGGTTTACAGTGGGTGTGGTTTAAAAGGGGGAGTGGCCAACACTGACTACCATTATCCTCCACATAGGCCAGTAAAATTTTGGCCCTCGGTACCATAGAACTTGGACAGCACTGGTGTAATTTATTAACTCCAGCAGAATGTTGGTTGCAAGAACCACAGGTAATCACCTGCATGAGTCTATATTTCATATGTAATAAAAAGGACATTGCTTAGGTGTAGGGATGAGCAAAATATTTTGCCATGAAAAAAAACCCATAGACTCTAATATATAGTACATAGAAAAAAAGTTGTGGTTTGTAAAATGTTGCATGTAAAAACGGGTCAGATTTGCCCATCACTACTGAGATGCTATAACCCATGGTAACCAATAACACATTTGCATTTCAGCAGGTAACCAGTAAATTCTGCCTGCTGTTTATCTGATATACAGTAATTGATCTCCAAGTGACAGTTTAAATGCTGTATGCACATAATGGACCAGGGGCTAATTAATACAAAACAGTTGGTAAGTATGTTGATTTTGTCACAGTATAAAATCACTGAGAAAACACATTTACAGAGCTGGGTTGATATCCTTGTGTGAAAATGTTTGCTTGCTGACTGTGGTTCATTTTGCAATTAGAGAAAGTTCTAAGAACTTGATTCATCAACAATCACCATGACTTGGGATGACAGATACAATACTCAGCTGCCACTTACTAAGTCAGAAATGCAAAATATGTTTTAAATGGATATCAGTGACAGATATGTAAACTTTGCAGACAAGGCTTAATAGTAGATACAAAGCCAAATTTTAATGTTGGGCATATTGTGTTTAATTGTGACACACTGTTTTTAGATAGTCTGCCTTTATTTTTTTTTTGTCTTTGGAAAAAAACATTACATCAGAATGACATGGCTTATTTTGGCATATAAATATCATTCCCTTTTCTAGAGAAAAACATAGCGCTCAGGATAAAATAAAAGGTACAGTTTAATTATTACAGAGAATCTTGCCTCAGGTGGCACGGAGCGGCCAGTTACCGGGGCAGCAAAAAGCTGCCTCTGGTAACTTTAAGAGCCAAATTCCCGTTTTTAAAAACGGAAATTCATCTCTTCTAGTGCAGCGGCCCACTCCAACAATACAAGTTAGAAGCGTGGAACAAGAAGGGGGGGGCGGCGCTCAGGCAGCAGCAGCACCTGAAACGCACCTGCTATTGGAGATGGTCTTGCTTTAATATGGAGATTTCTGGAAAATGGGTTTCCAGATAAGAGAACTCACACCTCGTATAAGATATATGTGGTGTCTAGATAAATGATACTGTATTTTATTACATCTGGTGAGCTAAAATGAATGGTATAGTTACAAAATAAAAACCCCACTAGGCTACACAGCAGCTGTTTAAGCATAACATGAATATTTCTAACTATGATCAATATGTTTCCCAAGATAATTTGCAGTAACATGTATGGAACTCACACACAAAAGTAAATACCAGTTCAAAGAGATGAGATTTATCACAATATAGCAGTATATAAACGTGAAATATCTATTATGTCTTTGTAAAATTCAGGTGTGTATATGAAAACATCTCCATCCCTACACTGACCCCATCAGTCAAAAAATTGTCTACAATTATATTGTTACTTTTTATCACTTATCTTTCTATTAAGTTCCTATTTTACCAAGTTACCCCATTTTACCAAGTTCAGTTTACCCTAGCAACCAGACAGTGGTTTGAATGAGAGCCCGGAAGATAAATAATAGGGACACTTAATAGAAATATAAATGTTGACATCCCAAATTGGAGAGCTGCTGAGCAAAAAACAAAATAATTTAAATACCACAGAATATAGGCATAAATTAAAACCGACTGCAAATTCTCTCAGAAAACCCCTGTCTACATCATACTAAAATGTAAGTGAAAGGTAAACTACCCCTTTAATGTTACTGTATGGGCACCTCTTTGATATGCGTGCTAACCAGACAAGCTGATTGGTACAGTGCAGTTTAGCTTCTCTTCTAGTCATTGTCATAAATATGCATATACGGCTATATCATATGCCAGTGAGGGCATCTACATTGGGCTCCAAGCCTCGGAGTGCACAACTATGCAGAAAATTGTGAGATAATTTAGTATATAAACCAGGATGAATAGCTGAAGGCTGTTGGTGAAAGCCGAGAGGTATAATTGCTTATCTCTGATGTTAAGCTCAGGTTGGGACCAAAGCCAATTTGCCTGCAGTCCTGAGTTTTCTTTCTAAAAACCAGAAATCTTGGTGACACTCTGGCTCTGTCTACATACTAACATCCCACAAAGTAATAATTATTTTAGATTTGCTTCAAATTCATGTTTTTCCCAATACTTTTTTTTTAATGTGTAGTAAATCTGTAATGCAGTATCACATCTGGCGAATGTGTGTGTGTGGATTTATCTCAGCGCTGGGTAGAAAGGATTATCAACAGCATATTAGAAAGGTATACATATTAAACACTAAAGTGGCATTGTTAGTTATACATTGTTTTATTAGTGAGTCAATAGACCTTCTTATTGAAATTAAATTAAGCCTAAACCTAGCCTTTAAACTCCTTATCAGAAATTATATGTGGGGTATAATGGGTAAAGAAATCTAATAAATGCCAAAATTACATCACACTGCCCGTAAAAATGACGAGGGGCAATTTACAAAAAGGAAAGCAGTGTGCATAGTTTTGCACACAGCCTTCCTGAACTCTTGAATTGCCACAGGTATCTGCACTCTGTTTATCTGACATGATGTGCACAGCCATTCCCCCAAGCAGAAGTGCCCCATACATGAGCACTAGTAGGAGAGCTCTCACTCCCCTTAGTGGGTTTTGCTCTTATTTATAATCTTTATTACTTTTAAGCAATCACTAAATTATGCGCATAACTTCCTGAAACAAACCTGGGCTCCTTTACTAACACTGAGCAGATTTGCTCCAGTGCTATAATGCATGGAAACCAACCGATCTAATTGTTTTGGCACAATGACACAAGTGTAAATCAACTTCAGTGATTAAAATTGCTAGTCTTGAACACCTGACTGATACTTCTCTTTGGAACAGTCCATGCATTATAGTAGTACTCCAAAATTTTACTGTAATGTGCATGCTGAAGCCATCTGGGGGAAAAAATTCCTTCCTGGCTCCAAAATGTCAATCGAACTAGTCCCTGGATCAACTTGTACTATGAGCTATCTCCCATAACCCTGTATTCCCTCACTTGCTAAAAAGCCATTCAATCCCTTCTTAAAGCTATCTAATGTATCAGCCTGTACAACTGATTCAGGGAGAGAATTCCACATCTTTACAGCTCTCACTGTAAATGGGTGACCTCGTGTCAGCTGGAAAGACTGACTGGTAAATAAAGCATTAGAGAGATTATTATATGATCCCCTTATATATTTATACATAGTTATCATATCACCCCTTTAATGCTTCTTCTCCAGCGTGAACATCCCCAATTTGGCCAGTCTTTCCTCATAGCTAAGATTTTCCATACCTTTTACCAGCTTAGTTGCCCTTCTCTGTACCCTCTCTAATACAATAATGTCCTGTTTGAGTGATGGAGACCAAAACTGTACGGCAAATGAGAATTTTGATGTTCTTGAGGCCATCCGAAGGCCTTCTACAATCCTTCTGGAATCTCAGTTGTAAAGGTTAGTGAAGATGTCATAATTCAAAACCTGAATCATGTTCACTTGAATAATATCTTCTTGATATATAAATATAAACTGGATATGCATTTACTGATTGATCTATTCCACTGAATTGCCAGTTGCTCTCCATTTTATAGGGTTTATAAGGGCATAAGTAAACTCTTACTTTCATCCTCAATTGTCCCTGAAAATTGTACGCAAGTGAGCAGAGAGCAGTGAGCTTTGTTTTCACTTTTTGATGTTTATGCACTAAGTGCCTGAATTGATCCCCTCATTTATATTGCTGGAATACCTATAATCACCATAGATATCACAGTAGTATGCACAAACCTAATTTAATGAATTTACATATTCTGTATAGCTGCATGTATTCTCGTTATAGCTACATTTCTACAAACATTTTCTCAAAGATGATTTTAAAAGGGAAGCAGTATTCAAGTCAGCATTACTAGGTAAGAAATCACATTTCAGTATTAATATTTGTGTGTATTTTGGTAGTTGGAATACAGCTTTACATTTTCCTAATTTTTAAACTTGTGCAAATGTGCTTCTGCTCATTATATCTGTGAGTGTTGAACACGTACTGTATATATCTTAAGTTACTCCATTTTGTAAAACTGCATTCATTTTGTGTTTAGTTCACTGAAAGGACATAGATCCCATAATAGCTGTTTATTCCAAACTTGTGTTTTGCACGTTTGCAAGTTCTTATCTACTCTGTCCAGTTGTCTAATAAACATCCTTGATGTGCCCCACAGAATATATTTTAATCATACTCCTGTGTTTTGGAACATTGTGACCTGCAGATCTTCACTTTCACTAAGGGTATATAAACTGTATGTGGAAACAATAAATTGAATTAGCTTGATCAGCCATCCTGTGTGTTGTGTCTTTCTTGTTCCCGAGCTCGTATTACCTAGCTGGAGTTCTCCCTGTCAGGATTACATTCATACACTCAGTGGTCAGCGGTCAGGAACCCTAACAATATCTTATTTTGTTATACAATAAATGTATTCAACAAAATAGCCAACCTTTTTCTTCCTACTTTAAAATAAACATATTCTACTAAAATAAATTGAATCTTTGCATCCTTATAAAAAATCTAAATGAATTGCACTGTTGAACTCTTAGAATGAATGTTTTTCCATTTGACCTAAAAAAAAGTCAATGAAGTGGATCACTATATAATATCCAAATATGACATTTCTAAGGGTAGTGTTTGGGATCTAAATGATGCTCTTTCCTCAAATGTATTTGTGTCTTATTTACTTGTGTAATAGAACATAACTAGATGAAACATCTATTAAGACTTCCTGAGAAAGAATATATTTAAACAAATGGATATTTTAATAATTTGGGTCTACTAGAGAATTACGTAAACATTAAAAAAAACAAATAGGATGGCTTTGCTTCCAATAAGGATTAATTATATCTTATGAATAAATCTGTAGTTGGGGGGTTTCAAATTGAAAGTGATAACTCACCACATAGGAGAAGTGGTCCAGGTGCACCGCCCTGAGTCCTCAGCACGGGAAGCAGACAAACCGAAAATTTCTTTGGAGCAGGCACTCAATGAAGGCAAACTTCCACCAGGCAGTCAGTTCAAGGTAATAGGAGTTTGTGTCCACAGCCTTACGCGTTTCGTGTTAACAAACACTTAATCATAGGCATATCCTTTTACCTTCAACTGACTGCCTGGTGGAAGTTTGCCTTCATTAATTATATCTTAGTTTTGATCGACTATAAGGTATTGTTTCATTATTACAGAGAAAAAGGAAATCATTTTTTAAAATTTGTACTTTAAAGGTACCTGGAGCGGCTTTTTACTGCCCCTGGTAACCTATTTTGTGCTGCTGCATTAGGCGAGTTTTTCAACTCTCTTCATTGGCGCAGATCCCCTGAGGAAGTCCAATCAGGAGACTGCATTTTATTAATAATCATCTAAACAACACTAATGGTAAATGGGCCGTTCTTTAATATATCTGGAAACCCATTATCCAGAAGCCTCAGAATTACGGAAAGGCCATCTCCCATACCTGTACATTAAATTGATGTGCAGTTCAGCTACAACAACCTGACTAGTAATCCAGGAATACCAACTATTCAACTAACTGAAATTGTATTTCTAGCATTTTGTAATATAGGTGGGTAGGGATATAACAGGATCTGCCTTGCTTTTTTTTTTAAACCACAAGTATTTGTGTCCTCTTGACAGCTGAGCTATGCTAATAGGGAACATCAGATTTCAATAAACATTACAACAGGGACATGTTTATCTAGTGGCCACCAAGCCTGTCAGTTGACTCATGTTATGGTTATATATACTGTGATGTTTGGGGGATGACAGCGGGGGTTTTTCACCAAACATGCAGTCCACCCCACGTTAAAGGAAACATTTAGTTTATTTTCTTCAGTTCAAATAAATCTCTCACAGACAAGCAATGGCATAAAAATCAAAATAGCTTCAGTTCAGCAACAAATAAGTCCCAACAAAAGAGCCGTGTACTTGCCAAGAAAACTTGCAGTGTCCAGTCTGCCGGGAGTGATCTCCAACTCCACTGTGAGTAACCACACATGAAAACCAAACTTTTTCTGTTTAACACAGCAGTGAGTTTCCACACTTGAAAAAAAACTCCCACACCTTTCACCTGCTGCTCACCTCTATTAAACACCCCTTGGATGTCCAGCCCACCTCTGGCTGGTTAACCCCATGGTGTCTCTTTACGAGGTAGTTTTAAAACCTAAAGAATATATACCGGTCATCTACAATATATCCCCCCCCAGCTTCTACAATACATAGTTGATCTAGCCTGGGTATGTTTTATGTTCACAAGTACTCATGCCTTGCTGTTGATTATGTGGCAGATTTAAGCAGTATGGTAATTACCCAACCCAAACCTGCCCCTTCCTAGCCCCGGCCAAAATGTTCAAAACTGTGTCACCCTGTTCCATTTGATGTTCTAAAATCACTTTTCTACAAGCCACTCCATTTTTTCTGGCTACAACACAACAAGAACTTACTTTTAGTTTCCACAAAATATATGAATGGAGCAGTAGATGAGCTTTGTGCAATCAGCATTAATATGGGACCTGAATGTCGGCACTGTATTTGTCATTTAAATACAAACAAATCATTCATCAGCAATTTGTTGGCAATCACAATTAATTGTCATTGGTTTATAAGTATTTGAGATCCAGCTTCTTCCTAGCTGTAATGCAATAAGTTAATAATGAAAGTTATCACTTCAAACTTCATAGGCACGCTTTAACCTAACCATACTCACCACAAAAAGCATTGGGCTGTGCTTGGTCATTAATGCTATGTGTATTTACATATTAGCAATTGCAAATAATTGTTGTTGTCTTTTGACTGTGATTCTTTATGAGACATGCCATGCAGTGGCAATACAGTTTCAGCAAGCCATATACTGCAGTAATACCAAACAAAAGTTGACGTAATAAGCTTTTCTTTATGAAATCTCATTTTATTTAGACAATCGACTTCAAGATTTTTCTCTATGCAGCTTAAATATTTATAAAAAAGTAGTTTGGCACTGTAAAGGGATTGCCATATTTTCTGCTGCTTTACAGACTAATGCTATGAGAATCTCTGGGTTTGTTTAGTTCAAAAGACTCAATTAAGTCAGGCCCTTGCTTTTACTAGAAGACCACACAGTAGTTCAAAGGTACAAATGTTTGCAAATGCCCTGATGAGATTAGTCATTGTAATAATGACTGGTGAATCTGGTGCGAGAAAAGACTCAATAAAATCTTGGAAAAATCCAAATTGTACGTTTTTTATGGAATTGAAGTCAGAAACTGCAAATTTTGTTGGAATATTGCCTGAAAACCACAAGATCTTTGGATTATTGAATGTAACCAAGCGCAGATCAGGATATCTTCCAATTGTAAACGGGACATCTGCCATTGACTTCTACATGAACTTGTCAAGTCTGAGATTGAGAACTTTTTTTTTCTATGAAAAAATTGTTTTTTGCCCTTTAAAGGTCCGACCAGAAAAAGACTTTAATAAATAACCCCCTAACATAAACTGATTTTGTGACTGTGCCAACGATATATTATATAGATGCACAGACACACATAGGGGCCGATTCATGAAGCTCGAGTGAAGGATTCGAATTTCGAAGTGTTTTTTGGGCTTCTTCGACCATCGAATGGGCTACTTCGACTACGACTACGAATCGAACGATTCGAACTAAAAATCGTTCGACTATTCGACCATTCGATAGTCGAAGTACTGTCTCTTTAAAAAAAACTTCGACCCCCTAGTTCGGCAGCTAAAAGCTACCGAACTCAATGTTAGCCTATGGGGAAGGTCCCCATAGACTTGCCTAAGTTTTTTTGATCGAAGGATATTCCTTCGATCGTTGGATTAAAATCCTTCGAATCGTTCGATTCGAAGGATTTAATCGTTCGATCGAACGAATAATCCTTCGATCGTTCGATCGTAGGATTTGCGCTAAATCCTTCAACTTCGATATTCGAAGTCGAAGGATTTTAGTTCCTAGTCGAATATCGAGGGTTAATTAACCCTCGATATTCGACCCTTCATACATCTGCCCCATAGTCTGTAATCGAGGAACAGCAGCCTACTGTTCTAATCATCTTGCAAACAAATGGAGCATGGCTTTTCCCCCAATTTGCTAGAAATATCATATGTCAAAATATTTAGTTTTTCAGGTTCTATGAAGGTACAGAAAAAAAAGCTATGAATATAGAAATATTAATTTATACTGGCTGGATCCACATCATAACATTATGGAATGCTGCGCTGAAAATAATCCCTTAGTACTATGGCCCTTTATTATTAGGAGTTAAACTGTGCTGCTTTATTTTTAATTTCTAAACTGACTATACTATGGCACTGGTCAAAGAACAAAGCAGAAATGTAAAATCTACGGTGCTAGTAGTCTGGTACTTAACAGCTAGTGCTGTTTATTATGATCTACAGAAAGAAAGCAATTAAAAGTTATTATATTTAGAGAAATATGAATATTATAATAACGGTAAGTCTATCCTGCCCACGTCAATTATATGACTCACATATATTCTTTGGACTGGAGCCTGGTGGGTCTTACAGAATGCGGAAATTTTATGTTGCGTAACTCAAGCAGGAGAGTGATATAAAAAGGGGTGGATGCTGAAACTTCCAGCAGAGTTCCCCAGTCAGCTGAATACAGCACGTGAGAGGAACACAGCAGATTCCCTACTAAAGTTACCATGGAAACCAAGAGAACCGTTCTGGCAGTCCTGGCTCTTTGCCTGTTGTGCGCAGCATTGACTGAAAGTAAGTTTTATACTTTTACTTTTTGTCGCAGATATTTAGATTTCCATTGCCAACATGAAATATGAAAGTGTTGTAGTCTTGTCAGTTATTTTCATGGTTACATTTACTTTCATGTATCTGAATTAAATATTTGAACATTTTATATTAACTAAATGCATGTGGCCTTTACCTAACAATAATTTAAAGCATAGTGAAAAGGTGATCTTGCATATACAGGTATGGGATCCGTTATGCGGAAACCCATTATGCAGAAAGCTCCAAATTAAGGAAAGGCTGTATCCCATAGACTCCATTTTATCGCAATAATATATTTTTTTTAAATTTGATTTCATTTTTCTCTGTAATAATAAAACAGAATATTGTACTTGATCCAAACTAAGATATAATTAATCCTTCTTGGAAGCAAATCCAGCCTACTGGGTTTGTTTAATGTTAAAATGATTTTCTAGTAGAATTAAGGTATGAAGATCCAAATTATGAAAAGATCCATTATCTGGAAAACTCCAGGTCCCGTGCATTCTGGATAAAAGGTCCCATACCTGTATTTGTACAGCATGTTATATCCCTCCTCAAAACCATATGTGATTTACTCATAGGCATGTCACTAACAAGGATTCAAGAACTCAGGTGTCTCTGCATTAAGACAGAAAGCAAGCTCATCCATCCCAAGCACATAAAGAATATTGAGGTGATCCCTAATGGGCCACACTGCAAAAACGTGGAAGTCATGTGAGTATATTTTGCCATTTAAGATGCAATATTTATATTAAAGTTATACTTTGTTATTTAACTTTATTCCTGTTATAATAAATTCAGTTTAGAAAAAAACATATTTAAATGGCAGTAATTTGTGAGAATAAACACACTACCTTTCTATTAGCCTGGAGGCAAGGTGAAAAATAAGTTTGATTGCTGGACAGTATCTCATAATACACATTATTACAATGTGGACTGAGATTAAAGAAATAAACATAATTAACTATTTTTCCTCCATCAGAGTAACTCTGACAAATGGACAAGACATCTGCTTGGAACCATCAGCCCCATGGGTTAAGAAGATCATTGACAAAATTCTAGATAGGTAAGAAGCGTCATTGTCACTATATTACTTGAAGTGGCATCAGGTCTGGACTGGGAGCCAAAACAGCCCTGGCAAGTACATTGAGGCCCAAACTATCCCCACCATCCCACTAAATTATAACTTTCTATGGCATCTTACAGCAGCCATTCTTGCATTTGTCAGAACCCACAAATTGCCAGTTGGTGTCCTAAGTGGCACCCTATAGCACAGTGATCCCCAACCAGTAGCTCGTGAGCAACATGTTGCTCTACAACCCCTTGGATGTTGCTCCCAGTGGCCTTAAAGAAGGTGCTTATTTTTGAATTCCAGGCTTGGAGGCAAGTTTTGGTTGCTTAAAAACCAGATGTACTGCCAAACAGACCCACCTGTAGGCTGCCAGTCCACATAGGGGCTACCAATAGCCAATCACAACCCTTATTTGGCACCACCCAGGAACATTTTTTGTTCTTGTGTTGCTCCCCAACTCTTTTTAAATCTCAATGTTGCTCACTGGAGAAAAAGGTTGGGGACCCAGGCACGTTTCAGGGGCTGCTGCCGCCTGAGGCAGCAGCCCCAATGCTGCCCCTCCTCCTGCTCCGCTCTTCTAACTACCAGCGTCGGAGCGGGTGGAGGAGGGGCCGCATCGCTAGTGCAGTGAGCGCTATTGCGCTCGCTGCGCTAGAAGAGCCGAATTTCCGTTTTAAAAAACGGAAATTCGGCTCTTAAAGTTACCAGAGGCGGCTTTTTGCCGCCCCTGGTAACTGGCCGATCCGTGCCGCCTGAGGCAAGATTCTCACCTTGCCTCATGGCCGGAGCGGCCCTGTGGGGACCCCTGCTATAGCATGTGCAGTCACTTATACACACAGGCAAGAAGGGAGCACTGGGGTCATAAGTATAAAGTAGCACTAATACGAAAGATCTCCAGATAGCATTGTGGTTAATAGGGCCATTACAATAGGAACCTGATAGCACAATAATCAAATTGAATGTGTTTAATGGAATTTTCTATTATATTACTTTAGTAATAATACAGATACAGTCTTAACTTGAAGATTAATTAATTAATTTTACTCATTTATCATGTATTATGCAGCTATCATTAATTCACCTTTAATACCAGGTGTTATAGGTGTCTGAAGCTATTCGGTCACAGTTAAGTTGGTTACCCCATTTTTGAAGAATTTAATGGGAATAGTGGCAGTTCTCATATTTATTTCAACTTTAAAATCCATATTTAATTCCTAGAACCAATTATGAGAGGAGAAAGGGCAGTAAACTGGAATAAAATAAAAATGTTTAGTAGGCAGTGATCGAGATAGATTGAAAATTCCCTTCATTGTATTTTGTTACATTCAAAACTTTTTGCTATTTTGTATGTAATACTTTGTTTTTCTTATAAAAGAAATTATTCAATAAATAAATAAAATATACTAAATTATAATATGATTCTCTGTTTTTACAGCTCTAAGACTCCAGAACTTACTCCTGCTGTTTAATCAGATGATGACATTGAAATTTATTCAGAGTGTTCCTGAACCCAGAAAATGGAACACTTCCTTCTGTTATATAATGTGAACGACAATGGTATTTTACATTTACTGGGTTTCACACATCTATATCCCTCCCAAAACACCAACAAAAACACCATGTTAAATCTACAATGCAATAAATTTAACAAAAATAAGTTGTCAAAACATGGGACACAGGAAAATGCTTAAATTAAATAAATGTATAATTTATATTTATTTATATATATATTTATGTAGGGAATCAGATATAAGGTAATTATTAGTTATACACATTGAAATGTAACTAAAGAACAATGAGGAAAACTGTATTATTTTAGAGAGGTTAGAGAAATACATTTTCTGATATATTTTTAAATGAATCCTGAATTTTTAAATGAATCCTGAACATAATTGATTTTGCATATCTATGTATTTATTTATGTATTTCTAATATTTTTTTCTAATAAAAATATGTATGTTTTACAATATGTGTATTGTCAGTTGTGGAGAATACACAAGTGGAGAATAAAGTGAAAATACATTGCAAATAAATTCTGTATTAACATTTTTGGAAAGTGCCAGCGGTTATAAACCACACTAGATGATAATGATCATAATTTGTTGGGAAAAAAATCCTGGTTGTAAAAATGTATGAGCCCCTTTGTATTCTGTAGAAGAGCAGATCAAACAAAGTGCCCCCTGATACGAAGATTTTGGACGGAAGTGCTGTCATACATAGAGCAGAATCCTGAATTTCCTAATATTCTTTCCACCAGTCTGTGCCTCCTGGAAATTTTGGGAGACCTACTGTACCTATGAGCAATTATACTAAACGCTGTTATCTACAATTGTTCTATTTTGCAAAGAAATCAATACTACCACAGTGAAAATTGGTATCTCCACCCACACTGGGTTTTCGGAAAAAAATGGTAAATGATTCTCTGTGCAAGCAAAAATTGGTATATATAGCACGGGATGCCCTGGAAAATGTGAAGGGATTTGGGGCCTTTGGTTAGAACATAATACTCCAGGCCTGATCGGCAACCCTCACCCAGTTAGTTTCCGAATGACTGGGGATAGCCATTCAAGTTGAAATTGGGCTGTAGGCTGTAGGGCACACATTTTCAAAGCAAATAGCATTTAAGTGCTGCAGATTATTATTAATATTTATTTATATAGCGTGTATATTCCACAGCGCTAAACATAAGGGCAAATATTAAGTAACAAATTAATTCATACATTAGGGGGCATATTTATCAAGAGTCGAATTTCAAATTGAAAAAACTTCGACTTCAAATTCAAAAAGACCAACCGAAATTAAGTCGAAGTTTTTTTTGGGTCGAATAGGTCAGTTTTAGTTTCGAATAGGTCTGTATTCACCTGAATTCTAATCAAAGGAATAGCGCATTAGATGGAATTCAATTCCACGTTTTTTCCAAAAAAACCTTGAATTTTTCAAAGCCAACCAAGTGACTCCAAATATGTTCTAGGAGGTCCCCCATAGACTACAACAGCAATTCGGCAAGTTTTAGATGGCGAATGGTCGAAATCGAATTTTTAAAGAGACAGTACATGATACTCAATATTCAAATTTTTAGCACATTAAAGGATATATTTTTTTCTTTATTTTGCTTCCTTGGACATTTTTAATAATAAGTGGGCACTTCCAGCAATTTTACCAACATCACTAATTAATACATACTGTATATATGACGTATGACCTTTATGTCGCCTGTAGCTGTCATATTCAAATTGACATAAGAGTAAGTATGTTAACAAAGTTTTGCTAGGAAGTAAGTAACACTAGAGAAAATTTGCTAAGAAACTTTTGACGAATTTTTGCTAGTGTTCATTTACAGACACACATTTTCTCATTTTGATGAATACGTGTACTCATAGCGCAATGTAGCGAATTATGTTGTTGCATAAAGTATGGAAAAGCTTTCTGAATCGAAAATTTGGATTCAAGTAAATTTGCCCCTATGAGTACTAGGAATTTCACACTTGACTCGATAAGAGTTATATAGATGAGAACTGATTACTGATCCAGTGTGTCCACTATATACCTATTCATGGTTCTCTACAGGACTATTAGGGGCACATTTACTTAGCTTGAGTAAAGGATTAGAAGGAAAAAAACTTTGAATGTTTTTATTGGCTACTTCGACCATCGAATTGGCTACTTCGACCTTCGACTACGACTTCAAATCGAACGATTCAAACTAAAAATCGTTCGACTATTCGACCATTCGATAGTCGAAGTACTGTCTCTTTAAAAAAAATTCGACCACCTACTTCGCCGCCTAAAACCTACCGAGGTACAATGTTAGCCTATGGGGAAGGTCCCCATAGGCTTTCTAGTCAATTTGGGATTGAAGGAAAATCGTTTGAACGATGTATTAAACTCCTTTAATCGTTCGATCGTTCAATGGAACGAATTGCGCTAAATCCTTAGACTTCGATATTTGAAGTCGAAGGATTTTACTTCGAGGGTCGAATATCGAGGGTTAATTAACCCTCGATATTCGACCATTAGTAAATGTGCCCCTAAGTGTTATTGATTCTTCAACCCAGCCAGTCAGTGTGGTTTCTCCGGCACCACAAAATGCTTGGCAATGTGAAATTTCTATTAATTTAGACTGAAACATAGAATTTATGCCACTATGCCAGAGATACTGACATAAGAAAATAACCTTTTTAATAACTATCATAACATTGTCTTTGAATGCTTTTTATAATATTGCCATAAAAGAATTTGCCTGATGCTTTTACATAACCTTTCTTACACCCATGTTCCTGTATGAGGGGGCTGCTATATCTGTGCAGCAGTAGTCCGTTAGCATTAGAAACTGTAAATGACAGGTTAAGAAGGGACAGTGAGGTTGGCAAAACAGTCAGGTTTAGGAACTTCAAGTGACAATTACTTACAAAAGAACTATCAGCGAAAAATAATCAACATAACCTATAGGTAACTTTAAGGGGTTGTTTACTAAAATCTGACTGATTTTTTCAGAATTTATTAAACCCCGAGGATGGAAAAGTTTGAATCTGAAAATCCGGAATCTCAGACCTGTCGAGGTTGCATATAAGTCAATTAGAGAAGTCCCAATGATTTTTTGATGTGAGCTGGGTTTCAGTTAATACCCCAAAGTTTTCGGGTGAATATTACGAAAAAATAGTGAAAATCAGATGAAAAAGTCAGAAAAATTCATGAAAATCTCACTTTTTACCGCAAAGCAAATTTTCGGGAAAATGTAATAATAAATAAGCGTTAAAAAAACCCGAGTGGATTTGATCGGAGTTTGTAGCAGAAAATATTGAGATAAATTCTGACTTTGATAAATAACCCCCTTAATGTAGATTCATATTTTTAAAACTATCCTGTGAGCAAAGTAGATCCTACAATGTATTGTGCATTGAATTACATTGCTGAACCCTGCAACCCCATTAGTTTCCATTAAGTACCATTTTTTCTTGTCCAAACAAAAAAATCCTGATTATTCATATTATGATTACATTTTAGAATTTAAGACACTCACTATGATAATTAAGACACAGTGGGGGTCATTTATCAACACTGGGCAAATTTGCCCATGGGCAGTAACTCATGCCAACCAATCAAATTGCTGCATTCATTGTTCTACTTGCAGCTGGGTTTAAAAAACGAATCACTGATTGGTTGTTATAGGTAACTGCCCATGGGCAAATTTGCCTAGTGTTGATAAATGAGCCCCACTGTGTGCAGCATTTATGTTTTTTGCTACACCTATTGCCTTTACCCTAATGAGCTTGAACATATTTATAACTAAAGTTACAAATAAGGCTATAGATTAGGCACTATTTATTTCTTTATATATTACATGTATTTTTTTACGACATTGTTTGAGTTTTTTGCCTTTCATTTGAATTGAAGGGTGTTGCTGACCCATAAGTGTTCCACTCCACAAAGGTTACAAATGTTCCAAGATGTTGAAGAGCTGTTATTTGTTTGAATTCATATTCTAATGTAGTATGCCAAATATTACAGGCTAGCATACTCCAATATAATATGCGGATGTAGGTACAGTATATACCATACTTCAATGTACAGGTATAGGATCCCTTATCCGGAAACCCGATATACAGAAAGCTCCGAATTACGGAATGGCTGTCTTCCATAGACCCTATTTTATCCAAATAATCCAAATTTTGAAAAATGATTTCCTTTTTCTCTGTAGTAATAAAACAGTAGCTTGTACTTGATCCCAACTAAGATATAATTAATCCTTATTGGAAGCAAAACCAGCCTATTGGGTTTATTTAATGTTTAAATTAATTTCTAGTAGATTTAGGACATGAAGACCCAAATTACGGAAAGATCCGTTATCCGGAAAACCCTAGGTCCCGAGCATTCTGGATAACAGGTCCCATACCTGTAGTATGCCAGATGTGTATATATACCATAATATACAATTCCAGATGTTGCTGGATAGTGATGGGCGAATTTATTCGGCAGGCGCGAATTTGCGGTGAATCCTCCGGCGTCTGTTTTTTTGGACGCCGGCGAATGTGTGCCGGCGTAAAAGAAGCGCGCGCTGCCATCAAAAACGAGACGCCAGCACCGTCTCGTGAATTTTTCACCGTTTGCGAATTTCGTGGGAAATTCGCAAATTATTCGGCAAAACGCCACAGATTCGCCCATAACTATTGCTGGATACTATACTCCAAAATATTATCAAGGTTTGAAACATTTTGTAAAATGTAGTCCACCAACATTTGCCATACTTCTTAGGTCCACCAGCCCATTTATTGAAAATCCTTCAGAGATTCCTGCCTGCTCTGTGTACATACAGTACTGTCCTCCTCTTTGTTGATAAGAATGCAATCAGTGCTTTAGGCATTAAACACATATCATTTTACCTTAAGGGTCATGTCACACAGGGCGTTTTGGGGAGATTTGGTCAAACTTCGGGCGACTTTGGAAAACAAACCGCCGCGTGTGATTAGTGCCGGCGCTTTTTCATTTTAGCCAGCGCACAGTCAGGGAAGGCGTTTGGGGAGATTGGTCGCCGCAAAAACGAGGCAATTAGTCGCCAGGCGACCAAATCTCCCCAAAACGCCCTGTGTGGACTTACTCTAAAGGAACAGTAACGCCAAACTATGAAAGTGTTTTGAAGAAATGACAATATAATGTTGTGTTGCCCAGCCTTGGACAAACTGATATGTTTGCTGCAGAAACACAGCTATGATATAACCCTAATTTGGTTAGGGGTGGATAAATATTACTTGTGTAAAACTAAATGTGTCCCAATTTTTCTAAAAATACACATTTCTAAGTATTCTTCTTAGAAGATTATTGACAACAATGTTGGTGGAATTTCCATATGTGACATTTGATGCCTCATGTGGTAGCTTATGATTTTGCTACATGCATGTCAGCTCTGATTCAAAATGTTACATTTCAGCCTACACAAAGCACAAAGACCTTTATAAAGATGCTATGTGTATGTATGGTTATATACTATATATATATATATCTATATATATATATATCTATCTATATATATATCTATCTATATATATATATATATATATATATATATATATATATATATATATATATATATAAATAAAAATTGGAACTGGTGCACACGGCGAATAAGAGTCCAGTGCCTGTGTTCGTACAAAATAGTATAATAGCTCAAAGAAAAAACGCACCAAATTGGTCTTTGTTATTGTGTCAAAAAATCTAAATTTATTTATCGACAGTAACACCAAAAAATTAAAGTGTTTTAAAGTAGTGACAATATCATGTACTGTTGCCTTGCACTGGTAAAACTTTCTTCAGAAACACTACTATAGTTCATATAAATAAGCTGCTGTGTAGTAATGACGTAAATTGAAAAAAGACTATATGGCACAGGTTAAATAGTGGATAACAGATAACACCATAATGTTCTACAGAGATTATCTGATATATGCTGTGTAATCTGAGCCTTTTCTCATATCCTTTGGATGGCTGCCCGCATTGCTACACAGCAGCTTATTTATATAAACAATAGTAGTGCTTCTGAAGCAGTTTTACCAGTGCAGGGCAACACTTTAATTTTTTTAATGTTACTGTTCCTTTAACAATATTCATAAACTGAATAATGAGCTACCACTGAACAGCTATGGGTATGTAGGTGCTCCTCAAGTGAAAGTACTGTTATGGTGTTTCATGTTTTAAATGTGTTTTAATTGGGATACCTACTTAAATCAACTCTCCACTAGCCAAGCCTATTATTAACACAATGGCTTGCATACCTTTGTGACACTCCTCAGCAGGGCCACCATCGGGGGGGGGACAGTGGGGAGAGTTGTAGGGGGCCCGGGGGTAAGGGGGCCCGGCCACGCCCCACTTTCGTGATAAGCCGGGCCCCCCTTCTTTCTGAGAGCTGCCGACTTCGGAAGGGAGGGCAGGAGCACAGGGGGAGGTATCTTCTGTCCATTACTTCCCCTTATTGGTCACAGAGTTTAAGTCCCGCTTGAACTGTTTAGGGATTGGATAGCTGAGGTTTGAACTTCCCCTCCAGCTCATCCAATCACCATGCAGCTTTACCGGGACTTTAAATTCTGTAACCAATAAGGGGGGGGCAAGTTTTTTTACATGGACGTTTAAGGGGGGGCCTGGCCACCAATTTTTTTTTTACCATGTGGGGTCCTAGGCACCAATATTTTTTAATGGCCCTGACCACAAATTTTATGCGGGGCCCTGACGACAAATGTTTTTTTTATATGGGGGCCCTGACCACCAATTTTTTTTTATTAACATGTGGGAACCCCACATGTTTTTACTGTGTGTTGGGGGTGGACCTGTGGGTTGGGGAGGGCGGACCTGTAGGAGGCGCAGCCCAGGGGACCCAGGAAATTTTGTCGTATGGGGCCCTGCGATTTCTGATGGCGGCCCTGCTCCTCAGACCTTGTAAAGGTATATGCACATGTAAGGAATTGTAGGAATTTTACTCATGAATCGATAAGAGTTCGCTAGATGAGAACTGACTATTGACACAAGGGGGTATATTTATCAAAAAGTGAAGTTAGAGATGGTCTTCTAGAGTGAAATTCCACTACTCTCCATATATGGATTTTGAAAGGAGTATTTATCAAAGGACGACTTTGACTTTCAACCTTTGATAAATACGCCTTTAAAAATCCCATAAAAATGAATGGAGAGAGGTGGTATTTCACTCAAGTGGACTGTAGTGATCTCTAACTTCACTCTTTGATAAATATACTCCAAAGAGTGGAGGGAACAGTAAGAGGCAGACAGATGCTGCTATCAACAGGTAGGAACTCTGAACACTTTTTGAGATGTATCAAACTATGGCCCTATCCGTAAAAAGTCGCCTGTGGATTTTAAAAGGAAACCGTAGTGTTAGGCGTTTAAATCTGACCCCCGGTGTCTCGTCCTCCACGTGGGTTATCGGGGCTTGGGGATGACATCAACAGTCACCTGACGCATTACGGATATGTGTGCTGAACGCTGGCAACAGCAGCCTCGGCAGCCACTGGATCTCTGCTGATCTGCTAAAAGCTAGCAACACTGGAAAGGGATGATACTAGATGCTTAATTTTAACCGCAAAATTGTAAGTGAAATATTTTATGTAAGTGAAATTATTGAAAGGTTTTACACTACATGCTGATTACCATTTGTAAGTACCCACCTACCAATAGCACAGGGTATATGATAATAAATTGGAAACACGGCATTGTGCAGTATACAGGGTGAAGGCGTTGAACTACAACTCTCTAAGTATTACTACACTATAAGGTTTTCCTCTGCTACATTCCAAATTTTCCCTAGCTTTTAGCGCTGACCTCTACAGTATATTGATATTTGGTTGAACTCTTTTATGATATTTAACTTCTCCTAATTATATACTCATTTAAAGAGAAAATACCCACTGCAGTGATACTTGTTGTTGCATGTTTAAATATTGTAAGTATGCTACACAGATTTATAGTCAGTCTAACACACCACTTGACCCTGAGGTGTATGCACAATAGCAACAAACTTGTTTAACCAGTTTTATTGAAATAGGTAGTCATCTGCAGTCCCTTTGGGAAAGAGAATCTTTAACCACATGCAGGAGTCATAACTATGTTGAAATATACTCTAGATGAGATTTCCTGTGATATCACACATACATAGTTATATAGGTTAGTCAATTTTGCCCTTACTCAGACTTCTATGATATGTGCTCTAACATAGACACAATGGACTTAGATGTACATGAGTCAATAATACAATGGAGTTTCAACATTCAGGGGCAGATTTATCAAAATGTGTAATTAGAATATACCACAGAAAAACTCAGAAATGTTGTTCATTCCTGTGGGATTTTTAGAATTGTATTTATCAATGGAGTTCACCATTTGATAAATATGCTTTTAAACCTTTAGAAATAAATAGAAAGTGAGTGAGTTTCTATGTGGTGAGTTCTAAATTCACACTTTAATAAATCTGCCCTTTGAGTAATGTTATAGACATAGTGGCCTCCATGCAGTTCTAGGATTCGTTTTTACCAAAACATGATAGTGTAATGGGCTCCTGGTTAAATTGTGCCTAGAATGTACAACTGTTATAGTAAAATGAGATTGTCATTTCATTTGGGGGATGGGATGTTTCATATCAGCAGAGCTGTCAACTCCCCTGATTTTTTTGGAAGTTTTCGGCTCTGTCCCCTGGTTTCCCATCTTTCTGATTCTCCCAATTTCTGTTAATCTGTAACGATTTGCAGGCAAAAATCAGGTGTGCACATTCGCAGTATATTTCAGTGATGTCAGGGAAGCAAATTGTGCATGCGCAGGGCGGTTTCAGTGACTTCAAGAGAGTGTCTGCGCATACATGTGATGTAACTTCCACTGATGTCACGTCTGGCGATCCCACAAACTAAACTTAACTCTCAATTGGCAATCCTGAGTGCAGAATAGCTATTCCACTGCATCAGCAAAACTTCCTAACTTAAAAAGCAATTTTTCTCCCTGGGCCCTCTGGTTCCTTTGCACACTTGCAAAACTTCACCTGCACATTTTAACTGCCACTGAATTCTTGTAATTGTAGGGGGCCTATGTATACTTGTCTCTCCTCTGTATTGTTTTGTGCAAGGAAGGGGAGGAGTTGTTACCCCTGTGAGATGACAGGAAGGAAGGCCTGGGTGCTTGGAGAGAAGCAGCACAGTTAGAGAAATGTGCTGTTATATCATAGATAGTACTATATGTGAAAAGTCAGTAGGGAATCCCAGTGGCAGAAATATGCACGCTGTTTAGGGTACAGAAGGAAAGGGAGTCCTTTTCAGGGCTCAGAAGAGCAAAGTGTACTCTCAGTAACGTAACTGGAGGGGGGCGGGCCCTGGTGCGGGACGTGCAGCCGGGCCCCATGCTCTCCTCCGTAAGAGATTACATGCGCCGAAATCGGCCGATGCGGCCGGAAGTCGGCAGTGCGCGTGCTGCCTGGGGGGCCCTGAGGGGGTGCGGGCCCTGGCCCAATTGCACTCCCTGCTCCCCCGGTAGTTCCACCACTGTGTACTCTTCTCAGGGCATGGAAAGCCAAAAGCAGTCCTTCTCAGGACTGGACAGAAACCACATAAATGAAATATTAGGTAAAGTTGCTCCTGGCTGGCAGACTATATGTGTCATGGTTATTTAAAGGTACAATTTCCTTCAAATAAACCAATCAACTCTGTGTGTGTGTGATTGCAGACCAGTGAAGTTTACAGGTTGGGATTTAACAGCCCAGTCTGCCCTGCCCCTGGGGTGGATACATGCCAAATCCTAGTGTACCTGCTCACCCCTATAGTGAAGATATGGGACTCCTGTAGCACCAAAAGGAAGATAATAAAATGGGCAAGATTCAATTCAGTGAAAAAAAATTATCTCATTGTTTATTATGTGAAAACTCATGGACGAGATTCAATTCGAGGAGAAAAAAAATCTCCAAATTCAGTTCCAATTTATTCCCATAGACTTTAATGGAGCTTTCGCATGGTAAACAGTTTTTCTGAATTTAATTGCATTTCTAATTGAATCTAGTCCATGAGCTTTCATGTGATAAACCCAGCGCCGATCCGCGCCTTTATGCCACCTGAGGCGGCCTTCCGTTGCCGCCCTGACCCCTCACGACGCTAGTGCAGAGAGTGCAATTACGCTCTCTGCACTAGAAGAGCCAAATTTCCGAGTTGAATACCGGAAATTCGGCTCTTAGTTACCAGGAGCGGCATTTTTGCCGCCCCTGGTAGCCAGGGGGGTGCTGCCGCCTGAGGCGAGTGTCTCAACTCGCCTCATTGGTGGAGCGCCCCTGGATAAATCCTTTTCTCAAGGAACTGAATCTGGCCTAGGGTTGCCACATTTCTGCGGTCCATAATCTGGGCAGGTTGCAGAGCCATGACATCAAAGGGGTGGTCTGTTATGGGCAGATTGAAAACCACCATGGGGCTATGTCGTGGCACTCAGCAATTGGTTGATCACCATGTCAATCAAAGGAGATCCTGCCCAGTTTTCCTTATTGGGAAAACTGGGCAGACTGACTTGACCTTTTAAAAACCGGGCTGTCCGGGTCAAATCCCGGACAGGTGGCAAACCTAATCTGGCCCTGTGTGTGAAATGACAGCGGAGAACCCCAGTGACAGTAAAGTGAGTGTGCAGAAGGAAAGAGAACCCTTGTCAGGGCTCTGAAGAACAAAGCATGCAAATTCTAGGGTACAGAAAGCCAAAGGGAGTCCTTCTTAAGACTCTGAAGAAACTGCCACGTAAGTGGGGATCCCCCAGTAGCTCAGAGATCAGACTATATGCAATATTATGTGAGGCTCCTCTTGGCTGGCAGGTTAAGCACTAAAACCTATGCACTTCGATTTGAGTTGAAGTGCAAGAAGCAGCTTTAGATGCAAGTTCCTTTACCTAGTGCCAATTTTTCAACTGTTGCAAACTTTGGTAAATAAGCAAGTGCAATAATACTATGATCTGATTGTACTGCAGACAGGGCCCTCGTTGCCTAATGTATCAGCTTGTTTGTCAATTATTATGTAACCTCATGTACAGTGCTGCAGAATATGTTGGTGCTTCATAAATAAATGTAATAATAATGACCTCTAATATGTTAGAAAAATGGATTGTGACCCCTATTTTACCTGCTTAGCACTGGTGATGTTATTATGGTGATTTGTCAGCACACATTGAAAGAAGGTTTAAAAGGTTTCCAGATTCCTGTTTTTAATTTTATGAACCTATATTCAAGATCGGTGAAAGAATTTATTTGAAGCAGTTCCAAGAATAAAATTCCACTTTTTACATATAGTAGGAAAATGCTCATCATTCTGTCTATATGATCTGGAAACTATTACAAACTGATGCGCACGGGACACGCAAGCCCTTCTGTCATAGCAGAATAGACATTTCTAAGCAGTAGGTTACTTCTCTATTCTGGTTACACAATGCATATTTCCACATTTCAGTGTAAGCTTAAAGGAGAACTAAACCCTAAAAAAAAATATGGCTAAAAGTGTCATATTTTATATACTGAACTTATTGCACCAGCCTAAAGTTTCAGCTTCTCAATAGCAGCAATGATCCAGGACTTCAAACTTGTCACAGGGGGTCACCATCTTGGAAAGTGTTTGGGACACTCACATGCTCTGTTGGCTCTGAGCAGCTGTTGAGAAGATGAACTTAGGGGTTGTCACAAATTATCAAGCAGAAAATGAGGATTGCCTGTAATATAAGCTGATGCTGCAGGGCTGATTATTAAATCCTGATGCTATTTGCACTGGTTTCTGAGCAGCCATGTAGTAATTATTTATATTAATTACTAATCAGCCTTATATTGTTACATTTAGGGTGGTGGCAAACGAGGCTACTGGGTAAGATTAGTCGCCCATTAAATGCCTTACACCCAGCGGGATGGCACTTGGAATGCTTTGTTTGCCGAAGTTGCTTGAAGTTGCCTCACAACAAAACTTCGGATGACTTCGGAAAATGAATCGTTCCAAATGCCATCCCGCCGGCGATTTACATTCTAGCCGGCGGGAAGGCATTTAGGGGAGATTAGTCGACCGAAGAAGAGGTGATTTGTCTCTGGGCGACTAATCTCCCCCAGTAGTCTCGTCTGCCACTACCCTTATATTCGATGTGTACTGTATATTGTGAGTGGGTCCCTAAACTCTCTTTGGAGATACAGATCTTTGCTGCTAAAGGGCTGCGGTTGCCTTGGGCTGGTACAGAAGTCCAAAACATAATGTACAAGATTTCTAGCCTACTTCTTTAGTTAGCATTAGTTCTCCTTTAAAGACCTGATACCAGGCATGGACTGAGATTTAAAATAGGCCCTGGCATTTCAGGTACACAGAGGCCCAAACAGGCCACACAGCAGCCCAAACAGCCCCCTGCCAGCTCAATATATAGTGACTGTCTATGGTAACTTACAGCAGCCCCTCTGGCATTTGTCAGAACCCACAGATTGCCAGTCCGGGCCTGCCTGATACAGTACATATAGCTAGAGCTAGCTTGAAGAAATACTAGTATTCATTGAAGAAGTATTACAATTTTACATATACTATTTTTGCTAGTGTTTTCTTGTAAATTCCACTATGCCTTTTGATATCATGGGGGTCTGGCCACTATCAAACTAATAAAGGAAGGTAGTACACAGGGATAACTGCATCAGTGTCGGACTGGGATACCAGGGGCCCACCCAAAAACCTTAGACCAGGGGCCCACCCAAAAGCCTTAGACCAGGGGCCCACTCAGTATTATTTTTCTTCCTCTCCTCACTCAATCTCTATTCTTCTAGTCTCTATTCTTTACATACTATAAACTATTATTCCATCTATTTAGCTTCATAGAAATAGGGAATGGCCATGAAATAGGTCAAATTTTTAGCAGCATGAGGGCCCACTGACACCTTTTTTTTCCTGCTATCCCGGTGGGCCAGTCCGACACTGAACTGCATCTTCTTCTACTACATATAATTTTTCCCCTTGTAGGAGATTGTTAATAAAGGATTGTGAACTAAAACCTAACAGTACTTTGTCTCATTGCATTTAAGGGAGATATAAAAGTCAGTGATTCTCCTGCTCTCTCTATAGAGCAGAACTTAGTGATAAGTGTTGCGCTTTGTTATTCTGCATTTGAAGGGGGAAGGGTATATTATATAAATCAGTATTTAGCTTTGTTCGTTATATACACATTTCTTGAAATTGTATGTTACTACATATACTGGTTATACTGTACATTTAGAAATTATTGGATTACTGGATGAAAAGGAATCTGAACAAAGAACTGAGTAACAGTTTTCATTCTCTTTTTACATTAATTACATTTTTGTTTGTCTAAACTCAAAGGAGAGATGGCTGCCATTACAGTATATTATCTTGCCTAGAGCTCCATGTGGTGTTCATCTGGCAGGGGTCACTACTCCTGCTTATAGTGATTGACTACCAAATCAAAGGAGAAGGTGCTGATCTCAGGCATATAGCCAGCAGGAAGGATAAATATCATATGGTGATGTGAGGTGGGAATTCACACTGGGAAATTCCCCTGTCTTGTGCAAAGCTCTTTGCCACATGTTTAGTGATTTCCTGTGGGAGAACAAAACAATTGCACATGTGATTCTTAGCATCTTTTCAGCTGGTCTTCATAGTTTGAATTTATTTGAATTAAATTATTTACATTTCTATTCTGCTTGTTTTCAGAACACAATTTAAATTGCTACATGGCTATCAGGGTCCCTGACCCTGACAAACAAAAAACTAATTACCACTTAAGCTGCATTTTTATTACAGGTATGGGATCTGGAAACACATTATGCAAAAAGATCCAAATTATAGGAAGGCAGTTTCTTATAGAATCCATTTTAATCAAATAATGTTGATTTTTAAAACTTTTTTTTTCTCTGTAATAGTAAAACATTACCTTGTACTTGATCCAAGTACATATAAGATATAATTCATCCTTAGTTGAGGTGAAACAATCCTATTGGGTTTATTTAATGTTAAAACAAATTTTAAGCAGACTTACGGGCTTATTTATCAAAAATCTAATTTGTGAAGCTTTTGAGTTTTTTTTCTACTTTTTGAAAAAAAACTTGAATGTTTGCTTATTTATGAAAAATTTAAAAATCTCAATTGAATATAATCGTAAAAAATCCAACTTTTCCAGTTTGCAGGCTTAAAAACTTTATTATTAAAAAAAATGGCTTGAATTTTTGTCTAGGACAACTCCCATTGACTTCTACATGAACTTGCCAGCTTTTAGATGCCAGTTTTTTACATTCCAGTTTTCAAGGTTTTTTTTGTGCTTTATAAATACCAGACAATTCAAGTTTTTGAAAATATAATTTGGGAATGTTTGTTTTTGAAATTCAAATCGTGGCAAAAATTCAGATTTGAACCTTGATAAATAACCTCCTTAATGAATAATGATCCAAATTACGGAAAGATCCCTTATCCGGAAAACCCCAGATCCCGAGCATTCTGGGAAATTATGTCCCATACCTATTGTAACAACCTTACCTGGTGGTCTAGCGGGAGGGGGTCTGCAGGGACGCCTGCAGCCCCCTCGGCGGGGACGCCCGCCACGCTGCTCTTCTGGGCCGCAAATGGGAAATGTTTAGGGCGCGCGCGGCGCGTTTCTTCCTGCTTTATGTGCGCATGCACGCTGGCGTGTGACGTCAGCGTGCAGTGGCGCGAAATTTAAAGTATTAAAGGCACAGTTTGGATTTTGTACATTGCCCGTGATAGGATTGTATTCCTGGTGCTCCTGAGCCTTGTGCTATTGTCTGATTCCGTCTGAACCTGTCTGATTCCTGTTTTGACCCCTGCCTGGCTATTTTGACTATTCTGAATTCTGGATCCTGACCTTGCCTGCTTACGACTACTCTACAGTTTTATCCTTCGATTGATCACCCGGTTTTGACCCTTTTTGCCTGTTTGACGATTCTTGTTATCTGCCTGCCTCGACCCAGCCTGTCTGACGATTCTTGTTATCTGCCTGCCTCGACCCAGCCTGTCTGACGATTCTTGTTATCCGCCTGCCTCGACCCAGCCTGTCTGACGATTCTGTTGCCTGTTCCATTTGTACCGTGACCTTCGGCCCCAAAGACTCTGCTACCTGCCGTGCCCCTCTGCTAGCCAGAACATCTTGCCTTGTACCCCTCGTTAAGTCCAGGTGGCACCCAAGTAAGCTGAGGGCTCCTCCCGAAGCCCAACGGTGGTCACACTACTGGTGAAGCCGAGCCGAGACCAGGGTACTTGGCACCTGTTCTGGTATTGGGTGCCGGCCGTGACATTATCACGGGCCATGGAGGACGAAAGTCACGATGAAGCTGCTGCCGCTGCTGCTCCTCCAACTACCACCAAAGTGCTTCTTACTACACTGTTACAGCGCTTGGAGGATCATGAACAGAAGCAAAATTACCTCCTACAGGGTTTTCACAATCTAACCTGACAGCTGGAGGGTACGCAAGCTTCGCAGCAGCAATCTGTTCCTGTTCCAACACCTTCTGTGGGTTCCTCTGCCAATTGGGGTAACTCATCAAAACCCCATGAACCAAAAATTGTGTTCCCCGAAAGGTTCAGTGGGGATCGCACTAAATTTTTTGTTTTCAAAGAGGCATGTAAGCTGTACCTTAGTTTCTTTCCTCATTCTTTCCAATCTGATGAGGAGAAAGTAAGGTTCATAATGACCCTGCTTTTGGGTGACCCCCAAATTTGGGCCCTCAGGCTGCCTTCCTCAGACCCTGCTAGTTATTCCCTAGACACTTTCTTTAACAGCATGGCCATTCTCTACGAGGACCCGGATCGTGCATCGTCTGCCAATACCGCGATTCGTAAGTTGCGCCAAGGGAAAAGGGATGCGGAGGTGTATTGCACCGAATTCCGCCGGTGGGCAGTGGAAACTGGGTGGAATGATTTGGCTCTAAGGAGTCAATTCCGTTTGGGGTTATCTGATTCTGTAAAAGATAGTTTGGTTAATTTTCCCCTACCTTCTAATCTGGACGACCTCATGTCCTTCGCCATCCAGGTAGATAGAAGGCAAAGGGAGAGAAGGGGTGAGAGGAGTACAAGCTTCTTGGAGGTTACTAATTTAAGATCTAATGTGGTGACCCATGTAAAATCTCCTAACCCCTCTGTGCTTCTACCTCAGGAGGAGACTATGCAATTAGGCATATTCCATCTAACTCCTGAGGAAAAGGCACGCAGGCGTACCCTCGGTCTTTGCATGTACTGTGGTGAAAAAGGGCATTTTCTGAACCAATGTTCTAAGAGGCCGGGAAACTCCGAAGCCTAAATGGAGAAGGGGAGCTCCATTTGGGTGCAGGAGTTTCGTCTCCCCAGTCAGCCTCCAAGGTTTTGTTACCAGTTAAACTAACCTGGCCTACAGGCTCTTTGAGGGTGTCTGCATTTGTGGACTCTGGGGTGGAGGGTAATTTTCTGGATACTGCTTTTGCAGCTAAATTCTGTATCCCTGTTGTTTCCCTAAGTGCCCCCATGAGAATAATGGCAGTGGACAGAAGACCCTTAGGGTCAGGTGTAATTTCCAGGGAGACGGTGATTCTTTCCATGTGTATTAATAATTTGCATTGTGAGGAGATAGCTTTTTACCTCATAGAAGGTGCTTCCTCTCCTCTTATTTTGGGGTTACCATGGCTCCAGAGGCATAACCCTCTGATTGACTGGGTCTCAAGGGAGGTGGTTCAGTGGGGTACTATGTGTGATGGAGTATGTGTTCCCTCTGTAGTAGCAACTACATCGCTTGAAGGGTTACCTGCTGCATATGCAGAATTCGCTGATGTCTTCTCTAAAAAGGCAGCAGAAACCTTACCCCCACACCGGCAGCATGACTGCCCAATTGATCTGGTTCCTGGATCAACTCCTCCTCGTGGTAGAACCTATCCTCTTTCATTCCGAAGCCCAGGCAATGAAAGAGTATATAAAGGAAAATCTAGAAAGGGGTTTCATCAGACCTTCTAGTTCACCTGCGGGGGCGGGCTTCTTTTTTGTTGGGAAAAAAGATGGTGGTCTTCGCCCCTGTATTGATTATAGGGGGCTCAATAAGATCACCATAAAAAAACGCTACCCTCTCCCTTTAATTTCTGAACTCTTTGATCAGGTCAAAGATGCTAAAATCTTTTCCAAGCTTGATCTTAGGGGGGCTTATAACCTGATCCGTATTAGGGAGGGTGATGAGTGGAAGACTGCATTTAACACCAGGGATGGCCACTACAAGTATCTCGTTATGCCTTTTGGCCTCTGTAATGCCCCCGCAGTGTTTCAGGAGTTTGTTAATGACATCTTCCGGGACCTGCTGGGGATCTTCCTAGTGGTCTACCTAGACGATATTCTGAATTTTTCCTCTAACATGAAGGAACATCAAAATCATGTTCGTGAAGTCTTACGAAGGCTAAGGGGAAATAATCTGTATGCGAAACTAGAGAAATGTACTTTCGGGGTTTCTTCTGTTCAGTTTTTGGGGTTTAACATTTCCAGCAAGGTTCTAGAAATGGATCCAGGCAAGGTGAGAGCAGTCCTGGATTGGACCCAACCCCTTTCGTTACGTGCAACCCAAAGATTTGTTGGTTTTGCTAATTATTACCGACAATTTATAAAAAAATTTTTTCCTCATTGTGGCCCCCATCACTAATCTAACAAAAAAGGGCGCTGACCCCAGCATGTGGCCCCCTGAGGCCGTTCAAGCGTTTGAATTCCTCAAAAAGGAATTCAGTTCTGCCCCAATCCTTCGTCACCCCGACACTGCGCTTCCTTTTATTGTGGAGGTTGACGCCTCTGAGGTGGGAGCTGGGGCAGTCCTTTCTCAAAGGCACCCGACTACCAACAAGTTACATCCCTGTGCTTTCTTCTCCAGGAAGTTTTCACCCGCAGAGGTGAAATATGATATAGGTAACAGGGAATTGTTGGCAGTCAAATGGGCCTTTGAGGAATGGCGGCATCTCCTGGAGGGTGCAAAACATCTGGTGACGGTCTATACTGACCACAAAAATCTATTGTATATAGAGTCTGCTAAACGCCTTAATCCAAGGCAAGCTAGATGGGCTCTATTTTTCACAAGGTTTAATTTTTCTTTGATTTTCAGGCCTGGGACTAAAAACACCAAGGCGGATGCACTCTCTAGCAGTTTTGAATCCATCTCTTCTGACTCTAGTGAGTGTACTCCCATTATTCCCAAAGAAATGATCATAGCAACCCTTGAATCTGACCTTACTTCTTTGTTGCTCCCTCTTCAGACATCTGCTCCTGCAGATACCTCTTCGGGGAGATGGTTTGTACCACAGGAGTTAAGGGAGCAAGTATTAAGGGAGGTGCATGATTCTAAAATGGCAGGGCATCCGGGCATTTTTAAGACTGTGTCCCTGTTATCTCGTCATGTTTGGTGGCCATCATTCAAACTGGATGCTAAAGCCTACGTTAATACCTGCCCAGTCTGCCAAAGATCAAAGTCTTCTCGAAATTCTTCCCAGGGTCTGTTAATCCCCTTACCCATTCCAGTAAAACTTTTGTCCCATTTTTCAATGGACTTCATTGTTGATTTACCCCCTTCTCAGGGGAAAACGGTGATTGGATAGGTTTAGCAAGATGAGCCATTTTGTTCCCCTTCCACACCTCCCTTCTGCTAAGTCTTTGGCTGACCTATTTGTTACCCACATTTTTAAGTTTCATGGTTTTCCTGAAAATATTGTTTCCGTCAGGGGGGTTCAATTTGTCTCTAAGTTTTGGCGTGCATTCTGTTCATTGGTTGGGATTGAGTTATCCTTTTCCTCTGCTTATCACCCCCAAACCAACGGTCAAACTGAGAGGGTAAACCAGTCCCTAGAACAGTACCTCAGGTGTTATGTGTCTGACAACCAGTCCGCGTGGGCGGAACTGTTACCCTGGGCAGAATTTGCATACAATAATGCTACCCATTCTTCCTCTGGGGAATCTCCTTTCTTTATTGTAAATGGGTTACATCCCAAAGCTTTTTCCTTTTCTGGGTCTGGTTCCCCTGTACCTTCTGCCAATTCTTCTATCGAGCAATTCTCTAAGGTTTGGTCACAAGTGCATGAATCCCTGTCAGCAGCTACTTCCACTCAAAAAAAGGCTGCTGACAGATCACATAGAGAGGCACCCCAGTATAAAGTGGGGGATCAGGTCTGGTTGTCTACAAAAAATATCAAGTTAAAGGTGCCCTCTCTCAAACTGGGACCCAGGTTTATCGGTCCCTATCCCATTTCTGAAATCATTAACCCATCTTCTGTCCGCCTGCAATTACCTGTTAATTTTAAGATTTCCAATTCATTTCATGTATCCCTCCTGAAACTTGCTCCTGTTATTCGTTCTTTGTCTGCACCTCCCCCAGTGTTGGTCGAAGGTCAGCCTGAGTTTGAGATCCAAGAGTTCCTCGATTCCCGCCTCGTACGAGGTAAGCTACAATACCTTATTAAGTGGAAGGGCTATGGCCCTGAGGAGAACTCTTGGGTCTCAGTAGGGGACATCAAGGCTGACAAACTTAGGAAGAAATTCCATCTAAAATTTCCTGGGAAACCTGGGGGTCCTGTGGCCCCCCCTCGAGGGGGGGTAATGTAACAACCTTACCTGGTGGTCTAGCGGGAGGGGGTCTGCAGGGACGCCTGCAGCCCCCTCGGCGGGGATGCCCGCCACGCTGCTCTTCTGGGCCGCAAATGGGAAATGTTTAGGGCGCGCGTGGCGCGTTTCTTCCTGCTTTATGTGTGCATGCGCGCTGGCGTGTGACGTCAGCGCACGGTGGCGCGAAATTTAAAGTATTAAAGGCACAGTTTGGATTTTTTACATTGCCCGTGATAGGATTGTATTCCTGGTGCTCCTGAGCCTTGTGCTATTGTCTGATTCCGTCTGAACCTGTCTGAATCCTGTTTTGACCCCTGCCTGGCTATTTTGACTATTCTGAATTCTGGATCCTGACCTTGCCTGCTTACGACTACTCTACAGTTTTACCCTTCGATTGATCACCCGGTTTTGACCCTTTTTGCCTGTTTGACGATTCTTGCTATCTGCCTGCCTCGACCCAGCCTGTCTGACGATTCTTGTTGTCTGCCTGCCTCGACCCAGCCTGTCTGACGATTCTTGTTATCCGCCTGCCTCGACCCAGGCTGTCTGACGATTCTGTTGCCTGTTCCATTTGTACCGTGACCTTCGGCCCAAAAGACTCTGCTACCTGCCGTGCCCCTCTGCTAGCCAGAACATCTTGCCTTGTACCCCTCGTTAAGTCCAGGTGGCACCCAAGTAAGCTGAGGGCTCCTCCCGAAGCCCAACGGTGGTCACACTACTGGTGAAGCCGAGCCGAGACCAGGGTACTTGGCACCTGTTCTGGTATTGGGTGCCGGCCGTGACACAAATATTACGGTTATAAAAGCTTATCCTTCAATAAACATATCTTAAGAATGCAGTGCCTAGTGGCAATGAGCTCTTTAAAATAAGAACAAAACAAATGTAAGACCAATTGCAGATTGCCTGAGAATACCAGGGTTGCTTTCGATTTATTTTCCTATAAACGGACAGCAAAATATCAGGATGTACAAGTCAAACATAGCTGATGGGCAAAGCTTAGGGGAAGATCCTTTTTTTAAAATCTCAAATATTGTTTCAGAACGAGTCAGAAATTGTCCTTAATTAACAGAATTGTATTGATCATATAGGAAAGGGCATTTACACTTTCAGAAAATAATGATTTTCAATTAATTTAATTTTCTTAAAAATTTAATCAAATCAAGAGGTCAATTTAATCGTTCTTTAAAGAAACTCCTGCAAAGACTGAATAGGTACAAATAGGGGGTTATTTATCAAAATTGGAATGCCAAAAAACCCAAAAATTCTAGTTTTTTTACTATAAAATCAGAATTTTTTGTGGAAAAATAAACTTGAATTTTTCTGAATTTAATAAACCTCCAGGGTGTTAAATGTTTGAATAAAAATGTACTCCACCTCAGACCTTCCGATTTCATGTAGAAGTCAATAGGAAAGGTCCTGAAGATATCCTGATCTGAGCTGGGTGTCGTGCGATAATATGAAGATATGTTTTTTCTCGCACAGGAAATTTTCTGAGAATTGGATTGATAAATGAGAGGAAAAAATCAGATTTGGTCAGACTATTTTACTGAAAATTATCAAACATTTTCAGATTATGATAAATAATCCTGTATACTAGAAGAGTGTACACATCAAACATACAAGTTACATACAAGTACTGCAAAACAGTAGGGAGGTAGAGTACACATTATGATTCCCACATAGGCTTATATAAAAAATAGGTGTGTTCGATAAACACCAAGAATTAGTCATAATTTTAGTCTACCTCATAACTGGCACAATTCATTAAAGTCAACATGATGCCTTCAAGCAGCAAAGAATTTCTCACGTGAACAGTGCTGTGTATACAGGAACAGTATTCAACCTTGTAAAAATACAAAGAAGGAAGGCAGTCCTTTAAGTTTAATTATTACCTCGTGGAGAATCGGAGGCGTGAATTACTGTTAACAAGTATTTGAAAATGAGAAAAAGATAGTAAAAGCCCCCGCACTCTCAAATTAATTAAATTAATTATCTAAATTATACCGTGAACCAATCAATTAATAGATATAAAGTGCTTGTGCTAATAAAGAGAACTTGCTTGGTTAATTAAAACCTTCTAATAAATTTAATTAATTATAAATTAATTAATAATTAATTAAATTTATTAGATCTTTATGGACCCATTTTACTATGGGATGTTGCTCTGATTGACAAAGGAGAATACGTGCAGGTAAAACACCCTTTGTCACTAAAAATCTTTTTTTTAAAAAAAGTCCAGCATTTGGGAAACTTCTTAAATGACTTCTTAATTAATACACAGCAATGGATACCTGATCGTGTGTAACCTCACGCCTTTGTATACCTTTTAGATTCCACTTAATGCCACTAATCTTATCCATTGCTGTGAGTGTATAAAGAAGACTTTTGGGAAGTTTCTCAAAATCCGGATTTTCCCATGACTTAAGTTAAACAGAACACTTAACTGTTCATATTGTTTTGTACGTAGAACTGTGTTTCAAATCACAAGTTAAGAATGATGCTTTTGATTTTAATAAGCATTTGATAAATATTTGCTTTTTAAGATTTTTTTTTATTTCTACAGAAATATACATATAAGAATAATGGGAAATGCATCCTGTCAGCGTCTAGGGTATGAGTCACTTTATTATTTTGTTGTTAGAGCCTGGTGGGTCTTACAGAAAGTGGAAATTCCTGAATTCCTGTTACGCAATTCAAGCAGACAAGCAGGAGAGAGATGTATAAAAAGGGATCGGTGCCTGAGCTATGAACAGAGCTTCCAAGACAGCTGAATACAGCATAACCAGAGAGGAAAATAGCAAATTCCAGTCTAGTACTACCATGGAAACCAAGAAAACTGTTCTGGCAATCCTGGCTCTCTGCCTATTGTGTGCTGCAGTAACAGAAAGTAAGTGCATACTTTTACTTCATATCGCAGCTGTTTAACTTGCCATTGACTTGAAAATCTGACATTGAGAATGACTCAGGGGGTTATTTATTAAAGTCCGATTTTTTTCTCATTGGCTTTTAAAAGAAAAAAAAATCGAACTTTTCGTTATTTATAAAACCCAGAGGATGTTAAAAGTCTGAATAAAAAAGTACTCCAACTCAGACCTGCCGAGTTCACATAGAGGTCAATGGCATATGTCCCGAAGATATACTGATTTGCGTTGGGTTTCCAAAAACGATATTCGGTAAATCTGAAAAAATTGCGGTATTCAGATTTTTTCATGAACAAGACATTTTTGGGAAAATGTATTGATAAATAAGGGGGAAAAATTTGAGACATTTTAAAATTTTGATAAATAACCCCCTCAATGTGAGATCTACAAGTTCTTTGCCACAGTCATTTATTTTTTTTATAGTTTATTTCACAGTATTAGTCATCTGTCTATACAGTACTTGGTAAAATTTAGCTCTCATCAAATACAATGTGATTTTGTTCATAGGCATCCCTGTGTCAAGGACCGGAGAACTCAGGTGTCAGTGTATAACAACAGAAAGGAAGCCCATCCATCCCAAGCACATAAAGAATATTGAAATGATCCCTAAAGGACCCCACTGCAAAAATGTGGAAGTCATGTGAGTATATTATGTCATTGCCTATATGAAGCTTATTTATTTAATATATATCGGCACAATTAACTATGCTACTCTTATAGTACTTTGAAAACCCATTAAATCACAAGAAAAAAATATAGTCTAGACAAAATAGTGCCATTGCTATTCAATTTTATAACAGTGCCTATTAATTAGTATGACAAGAAGACACAAATAATGAAAAGGTTACTTCTGTTCACAGTGCAACTTTGACAAGTGGGGATGATATTTGCTTGGAGCCAACAGCCCCATGGGTCAAGAGGATCATTGACAAAATTCTAGCTAGGTAAGTACAGTTGTACAAAATGGCTCTATGGTCATCATTACTTTTTGTCCAATGGCTGAGCAGAATTAATATTTTACCAGACAGCTAACAGTTGTTTTCTGGGACAAAGTGCTCCCAGAACAAAATTATCTGCTAAGGTGATGATGTCTGATGTGATATACTGTTTATTGATAACTGAGCTACAGGTAAATTATATTATTACTTATATATTGGCTGCTATGAATATCCATGTACGGATCTCTAAACTGTCAGGTCTGTGGCCATGCAAGGTTTTGTTAGCTGGCTAAGAATGTTGGAAATTTAACTTCAATGCCATTGATTGAAGCAACATTCACTGAATGTATTTGAGGTAGTATCATGCCATCTTCAAACATGATGCCTAAAGCTAACTAGGTACTGAACTCATGAATGCAGCAAGGAAGCTGCTAGGGCCAATGCACAACCAAAATTGCTTCTGTATTAGAAATGTGAGAAAACTAACACATTTTACCAAATACAGTTCTTGGTTTATTGTAGTACGATTATGCATATATCATATCAGTACTTCTTATTAAAGGCAAATTACACTTGGGTTGCCAAAAATTAGGCACCCCAAGTGATTATATTTACTTACCTGATACCCCAGGCATATGCTCCTATCTGCAGAAATCTGTACCAGCCCGGGGTTCTTCCAGTTAGCACCACGGAGCGAGTCTGTTCCTGATTTCTCTATCTTCTGGCAGCAGCGCATGCGTAGTAGAGTGAAAAGCCGAACTGTAATGAAAAAGCCGGCTATTTCATTTTGCTGCTCATGTGTCTGCCGTGAAAAATTGAAAACTGAAGAAGAAGGAACAGGATTGCTCTGTGGTGCTGATAGGAGCACTGGCCCAGGGTTTCAGGTATCCCCAATGTAAATTTTAAATAATTGATGGAATGCTCTAGTCTAGTGGATGGCTATCCTGTTACTCATTGGTTGAGAGCCTACAGTGCTGATTTGCTTATATAGGTGTAACACTGTACCAGTGCAATGGCCTATAGCAATCAGATGTTTTTCTCTCATTTTCCTTCTGGTGGTAGAATAATCAAAACTAATTCCTAACTGTGCTTATGTGATTAAACACATATCTTAAGACTCTCGTGAATGCAAGCATTTAAATGTTGGTCTCAGTTAGGATGTATACACAAGATGCTCTGCCTATAAAGCAAATATTAAAAGGATACTGTCATGGGAAAACATGTTTTTTTCAAAATGCATCAGTTAATAGTGCTGCTCCAGCAGAATTCTGCACTAAAATCCATTGTACAAAAGAGCAAACAGATTTTGTTATATTCAGTTTTGAAATCTGACATGGGGCTAGACATATTGTCAATTTCCCAGCGGCCCCCAGTCATGTGACTTGTGCTCTGATAAACTTCAATCACTCTTAACTGCTGTACTGTACTGCTCCCCCCCCCCTCAGCAGCCTAACAACAGAACAATGGGAAGGTAACGAGATAGCAGCTTCAAAACACAAGATAACAGCTCCCTGGAAGATCTAAGAACAGCACTCAATAGTAAAAGTCAAGTCCCACTGAGACTGATTCAGTTACATTAAGTAGGATAAATAACAGCCTACCAGAAAGTATTTCCATCCTAAAGTACAGGCACAAGGCACATGACTGGGGCAGCTGGGAAACTGACAAAATGTCTAGTCCCATGTCAGATTTCAAAATTGAATATAAAAAAATCAGTTTGCTCTTTTGAGAAATGGATTTCAGTGCAGAATTCTGCTGGAGCAGCACTATTAACTGATGTGTTTTGGAAAAAACATGTTTTCCATGACAGTATCCCTTTAATGATTTTAACAGTGAGAATGATTATTGTCCAAAATGAGTCTATTCATAAAACATTTCTCTTTAACCTCATGCAGTCATTAGAATGGCATGTGAAGGTTATGTTGGGATTGGGTAGAAGAGTACAATTCATTTAAATGCTCCTATTACTCTGTAATTGGTACTTGTTTGTTGCATACTGTATATTTAAAATAAATAATTTTTGTTTTCACAGCTCTAAGGCTCCTTTACCTGTTGCTGCTCTTTAATTGGTGAAATGTATAAATTCCATCTACAGTGTTGTGTCAACAGTGAGTGGAAGATGCTTGTGGTTTCTCATATTTGAGGACAATTTATTAATCAGATTACAACCTTCTCAAGCAATCAAAGCTGCTGGGAGAGAACTCCGATTAGTACTATGTGGTTTGCAGAAGAGTCTGGCTAAATGATATATTTATGTTTCCAGTTAATATGAATATTTGTGTAGGAAATCAGATACAAGATTGAGTATTGGTTACATGAGTTTTAAGAAGTTCCACAACCTAAAGTAACAATGCTGAAAAGTAGGAAACATCTAAATATTTTTTGAGCCTGTTTTGAAGTTCAGAGATGTGCTTTCATGAAAAGCTTGTTCTAATGAATACCATAATCACAGAATTGTGGGTTTTGCTGTTTATTAACAATTCAGGGTACATGAGGCAATAGTGTGACAATTAACTATAAATTAATGTTAAATCTATGAAATAGCTTTAGTTTCCTGGAAGAAACTTGAAATTGTATTTATACTGTTATACTGTGTCTGAGCAATATGTATTATTGTCTGGAATATTTTAAGTTGTGAGATTTATTTATTTACAGTATTTATTTCTAAAATATGTACATTGATATTTGATTATTTATATTTTAATTTTTGTGAAGTCATTTCAATTTGTTGCATTATTAAATACATTTTTGTTTATTAACTTTTAAAATTGTGTAATCCTTTCATTATGAGAAATGATTTGGATATGGATAACAAGGAAAATAAACCCATTTGCTTTTAAACATGCTGATGGGTGCAATGCACATAAAACTTGGGCTTGATCAAGATCCTATGCTCTGTACCGTTCACCAGAAGCATGTGAATGTCTTGCATGAAAACTGCAATGCCCATGCCCCCCTCTTTGCCACCTGTCCCATAGCTCCCACAACATGTGCCTGCTTTTTTGCACCTTCCTCCCACTTCATAAATCCATATACTTTAAAAGCAAAAAATACCTTAATTTCACCCACTTGGACAGCCTTGGTTTCCAAGGCAGAAATTCCCAAGTTACCAAAGTTTAGGGCCAGTCATTCCACTGCTGGAAAGTTCATGTAGGAGATAGCTTATATCATTCAGTAAATGCATCCCAATATACATAGCTGATGATACTCAACAATAGCCCCATCAAATAATTTTTTCACAAGTCAATCACTACAGCTACTCTGCATTGGTAATGCTTGATATGTAAGTTATGTCAGTATCTACATAAATTATGAATGTTTGTGCTACAAGGTTGGGCCCCTCAGGGTAAAATCTGACAACCGTCTCACCCTGTACCCTCCTGATATTAGCAAGATGACAGGTGGCAATATTTGGAAAATCTGCTTTCATAGTTGATACTACATTCTTTAGTTCATGGGGGACCACACAAATAACTTGTACAGGGCCCCAAGATTTCTGATACAGGCCCTGGCTTTAACACTTGACAATATGTTGAAGAGTTCTGATACAGGCCCTGGCTTTAACACTTGACAATATGTTGAAGAGTTCTGAGAGTTGTAGTCTATTGTAATTTGAATGGAGTAACAATGCTATGAAGGTTTATGTCCCCTTTTCAGAGTAGCAAAAACATTTTTTTTTTTCATTTAAAAATTCATTTTTAATATTATTTAGAAAGCAAAATTCCAAGTTCTATACTTTGTGATTTTCCAATTATTTCCATTTTTGTTCTGCATCTCTCACGCTTGGATTTTACAAAAATAAAAATAACAATAAAACTGAGTCTTTCTCGTCAATCTAGGTTTTTTTGGTTGCCAGGTTCAGTGATGAGTCAGCAGGTAGCTTTTACTGGTCACCTATTTTAACTCCAACATCTAATTGGTTGCTATGGGTCACTGCACTTGGGCAAACTTTGAGCACAGCTCATGCTTATGGGCAATAATATGACCTGTTATATATAGAGAACAGGCAGAATTCATATTGGAGGATTCTCTTGGATTCAGGGGGCCATTGGTCCTTGAGAGCTGGGGAAAAGTTTTACTAACCAAAGTTTCAGCAGGCTTTAATGCTTGCTAACATGAAGCAGTGTGAACTATAGTTGAGCAATATTTTTAACTCTCCCTTTTTTAAAACTACAATACAGATACAGGGCTATAAAGGTAGACCCCCACTGTAATACTAAATTATATACTGAGGGGCATTTTTACAATCATTGCATGAATGTTAATGCAATTTTTACAGTGTAAACATTTTTTTTGGCATGTACATAGTAACATAGTAGGTTAGCTTGAAAAAAGATGTCCTTCAAGTTCACCTTTTAAGTCTATATACAATCTGCTTAACTGAGCTATCTTCCATAACCCTGTATTCCCTCAATGGCTAAAAAGCCATCCAATCCTTTCTTAAAGCTATCTAATCTATCAACCAGAACAACTGATTCAGGGAGAGAATTCCACATCTACACAGCGTTCATTGTAAAAACTCCTTCTGAACATTTAGCAGAGTCTCCTTAAATCAGAATGGGCACCCACGTGTCAGCTGGAAGGACCTACTGGTAAATAATTCATTATTAATATTATATAATCCCTTTATATATTTATACATAGTTATCATATTAGTTATCCTCCATAGCTTCTTCTCCAGAGTGAACAACCCCAACTTGGCCAGCTGAGATTTTCCATACCTTTTAGCAGCTTAGTTGCCCTTCTCTGGACCCTGTCTGATACAATAATGTCATGTTTGAGTGATGGAGACCAAAACTGTAAGGCATATTCTAGATGGGACCTTACCAGCTCTCTGTACAGTGGAATAATAACACCCCTCCTCCCGCAAATCTATGCCACTTTTAATACAGCTCAAGACCTCATTTGCCCTTTAAGCTGCTGACTGGCATTGCTTACTACAGCCAAGTTTATGATCTGCAAGGACGCCAAGGTCATTTTCCATTATGGATTTGCCTAGTGAAGTCCCATTAAGGGTATAAGTAGCTTGCATATTTTTACATCCCAGGTGCATGACTTTAGCTGTCCACATTGCCAGTTTGTCAAGATCTTGTTGCAAGGATGCCACATCCTGGATGGAATTAAATGGGCTGTATAGTTTTGTGGCATCTGCAAATACTGATACATTACTTATACAATAATCCTACCATCCCCTAAGTCGTGTTATACGTTAAATAAAAGTGGGCCCAATACAGAGCCCTGAGGGACCCCACTAAGATCCTTACTCCAAGTAGAGAATGTACTATTAACACCCACCCTCTGTACCTGATCCCTTAGCCAGTTTCTTAGCAATGTGCAAAAGTTATCATTAAGCCCAACAGGCCTTATTTTTTAAAGCAGTCGTTTGTGGGGCACTGCATCAAAGACTTTGGCAAAATACAAATAGATAACATCTACTGCCCCTGCTGTCCAGCATCTTACTAAGCTCTTTTAGTACCCAAGGGAGTATTCCATATGGCCCTGGCACCTTGTCCACATTAATTTTTAGTAAAGTTTTAGGTACCATATCAGCCACTGACTAGTTTGGGTTGAGTCAACAGTGCAGCTACATATGAGGTGAGTCTGTAAATCTTACAAAGAAATGTGCCAATTCTGATTCGCAGGAAATTGTTAATGAAATTCAGGTTGGTGGGAATCCCCAGTTAGAATTTTAATAAATATGCCCCATTGCTTTGACTCTCAGAAACGTGCTAACCTAGAATGGGTCCTGTAAAACAAAGGACAATTTACCATGAATATTTCATCAGGTCTTTAATAACGTTTCCAAGCACAACATATTAACATGTTGGTTTTATGCTAGTACAGTGTCAGTTAACTTGTTGGAATGTTGAAATGTTTCCATGCATCCGTCCCTTCCATCAGATCCGTAAAGGAACAGTAACACCAAAAAATTAAAGTGTTTTAAATATAATGTACTGTTGCTCTGCACTCATAAAACTGGTGTGTTTGTGTTAGAAACACAACTATAGTTTATATAATTAAGTTGTGGTGTAGCCATGGTGCAGCCGTTCAAGCACAGGAGACACAATAGCTAACAGAAAATTTCTGAAGAATTCCATTGTATACTGCAGAATTTTTCTGTTATCTTCTGTGTATCTTGCACCTTTTCTCCTTTTTCAGCTTTGATTAGCTGCCCCCATGACTATATGGCAGCTTGTTTATATAAACTATAGTAGTCTTTCTGAGGCCAACACACCAGTTTTACCAATGCAGCGCAATACTACATTATATTTTCATTACTTAAAAACACTTTTAATTTTTTTGGTGTTACTGTTCCTTTAGATAAACATACTTAGAGCGCTAAGAATAATTGCATAATAGTAAATTAACTAAATAGGCTATTTATAAATCTGTATGTTGCTGAAAAAACATTTTCTGCTATACAGTACAATGTACAGAAAACACTCTTCCTGATGGGAAAAAAACAATGCACTTGCATTGTAAGGTATTTTGCATGCTTTTCACAATGGATAAAGATCAGGAAGAATGATAGAAGGTTACCACACTTGTACACCCTGGCTCTCCAGGAAATGAATACCCGGTGCTTGGTGAAGCAGGCCTCGGCAACCTCAAATTTCATAAGTAGAAAGAATTTCACTGACACTCAGGTTCAATTCAAGCAGGTACAAGCCCTTGCTGAGTTTATTTTGTGAATGTGCAACGTTACGGGGTAAACCCCTTTGTCAAGCATGCATGATTTAAATGCTTACAGGAAATCAAGAAATTGCAAAATAATATAATTCAAGAGAAGAGGAAACTAAACCATAAACAATATGCTCAGTTATCACCCTGTGCTTCCTCAGACATAACTTTTCTCATGTCATCATTGCAGTGCATATTTGCACTGACCTTTCAACCACACACACACACACACACACATCTACCATTGTTTTTTTTTTATTTAGTGTGATAAAAACGTACTAACTTAAAAGGTGTCATTATGTCTGTAAGTGCAGTGGGTTAAGTACAAGTTTGAGTGCACTTGCAATTTTTTACCTGCAGTGAAGCCTTTTCCCATGACTTCAGTCTTGGGGGAAACACTTCTGAAAGGAGAACTGAAGCCTAACCAAAGAAGTAGACTAGCAATGTTGTACATTGTGTTTTGGGTTTCTGTAGCAGCCCAAGGCAACCACAGCCCCGTGGCAGGGAAGATATGTGCCTCTGAAGATAACCCGTAGCCCCCCATCTTTTTTTCTGCTGATTCACTGCACATGCTCTTTGCTGCTGTCACTTACTGAGCTTAAGGACTGACTCAAAATGTACAGTAAACATAAAATATAAATGTCACAATAGAAGGCTGACTAGTATTTAATACAGATAATTACTACAAAAGACAAGTGATGAAGAAGCATGCTCTTATCTCGTAAAGGTTGCTGTTAATAATTACTCCCCCCTGCTGCAAACACTTTTAGGGGAGTTATACTCACAGACAGGTCCAGACTGGCAATCAGTAGGTTCTGGCAAATTCCAGAGGGGCTGCTATAAGGTCCCATTGAAAGTCAATATTTAGTGGGCTGGTGTGGGCTGTTTGGGCCTCTGTGTACCTAAAATGCCAGGGCCTATTTAAATTCTCAGTCCGGACCTGCTCACAGATGTGGCTTTATGCCTCCCTGTTAACCAGTGGGGTGCTCAAGGAGTATATTACCTGGCCTCATGTTAGCATCACCACCAGGTATTATACACAATTTCTTTGTTATCTGATAGGGAAACATAAGCCCCACAGTGAAACATATTAGTGGTATTTATCTAACCATATCTGCTGATGTGTGTTTAGAAAACACATCTGTCTAGCCTAAAAATGTACAGGGATACGTGTATTTAAGCTGTATGATATAGGGTAGGACTACATGGACGTTTTCGCATGATCTGACGCGCTACGACAAAACGCCTGCGACAAGTCGCATGGAACAGGAATAAGGTAAGAGAGAAATGTCGAAGTCACTGCATTGATCTGACGCGACACGACTGTCAGATGCAGATGCAGATGCTGCACGCTGCGTCTGCATCCGACAGTTGTGTCAGATAACGCGGCGACTTTTCTATTTCTTACCTTATTTCTGATGCATGCGACGCCGAAAACGTCCATGTAGTCCTACCCATAGGCTAAAAGGGCATACCTAGTGCAGATAGGGGTTAATATCCCATCTAATCAGGTTATTAGGTGGCAGCTGAGAGTAAAACTGCTATTGCAGTTAAAAGATGTGTGCTCTCGTGCCTATGGGCTTTTTTTGTATATCTGGAGGAGGCATGTCTGCAAGAGAGCCATGGTTCTGGTTGTTCCTAGTGAGTGAGAGGAAACCTGCGGGAGAACTAAGTGGCCCCTGGAGCCTGAGACAGAGAAAGTGCAAAAGCACCTGTGACTGTGCCTGGAGTCAGTGTTTGGGAAAATGCAGCAGTAAAGTGGATTTGGAAGTAGGCTGTGTGGCCTGGCTGATAGAGAGAAGTTATCTCTGTACTGTGAGTAACCTTGTTGTGGTCCAGAGTCTGGGAGAAGTCGTGGGGTATTCAGGAAGACTACAATCTCATTCTGTTTGATGCCATGGACGATAAGCAACTTGTTAATGTGTTTTGAATGAGTAATTAAAGGAAACATCTTATTTTTTTCTGAATTTCTTGTGTCTGTGTCTCTTTTCTGTATAAGAAACTTCTTTGTCTACCATTTCAAAAGCTAATCTTCTCCCCCAAAACTCTACACTGCTCAAAGAAATAACTGGGGGTTGTCCACAAACAAAATCCTAAAATGTGTCTCCGATGGTAGAGGATGAGAAGGTCAGTGACAAGGTGGAACTGACTGTGCTACTTTTACTGCCAGTCAATGATTTATTTATCAATAGTGACCGCAATTGTAATGTTGTATTAGACTTTACACACACAAATTATCTGCTTTTTTTCTTGTGTTATAGAGAAACTGCAGTTTCTGAAAATTGCTGCAGTATTCCTAGGTTAAATAACCCAATATGTAATATTTTAGAAGTTACTTCCTTCCTTAATCAATATCTCTATACCTTAAGTCTAAAAATCATTAAAAATTTAATAAACTCAAACTGATTTTTTGCCACCAATATGGATTCCTGCAGTGTAGTTTGGATCAAGTTTTATTATACAAAGAACAAGGAAATCATTTTGAGGAAATGGCGTTCCAATAATGTGAATAATTCTGGATGATAGGATTCCAGATAAGGGATCCCATACCTTCAATGCATACTTGAATTAATGACTGCTGGGGAAATGTAAAAAAAGTTGTTAACATAAAAAACGAATCACAATACGAAAAGTTATGCCTTTGCTCGAATTTAATACCGTATAGCTTTTGCGAACCCAGAAACTGTTTGGCGGCCTCTTATGAAGTGGAAGTGGAAGAAGGTTTGTAAATTTTCTAGTTTGCGCCAGTGCGCGGTGAATGTAATCCGATAAAAAGTTCTGAAAAGGTTATGTTTGCTACAAAAGATTACAACACCTTCAAGCACTTCTTCAAAGTGCGCAATTAAAATTTGCAATACTCAATTCAAATTGGCAATGCAATTACAGTTATTACATTGTGAAATGGGAATTTTTATTCAAGCTCTTTTCCTCTTTGCGACTTTTATTACATTCTAATATGAATTAGTTCAAATTGATTTCATAAAATGAATTGCTATTTAATTATCACAAAAGGATATGATGCTTTTACTTCCTTATTTACCATAAATTGTGTAATCATTTCCAGAGGCAATATTTTTTAAGAGAAGTGATCTGATCATTTGCAGTTCCTTGAATGCTAAAGTTCTAATAAGGTCAGATGAAGCTTTTGTGTAAGACTGTACAAGTATAGATAATTTAATAATATATAAACTATTGTTATTATACTGTACTTTACATAAATGATATTGGGAATTGGGAAGGATAAGGTAGTCAGAGTCAATGACTGCTAAAGTTAACAAGGAACATTCTTGTGTAAAAGTAATTGACTTGAAGGACCAAATCATATTGCTATAATCCCGGATACAGAATTCCCTTACAGTGTGCAGTGTAGTTATGGACCCTATTCCTTAGAAAGCTTTTATTTCAGAGCTTCTCCAATATCTGCTCTCCTATATGGCCATGTACAGATTCAGATTCTCTATGTTACATCACCCAGCTACTCCTCTGTTGCTGCTACAGGTACTGACATGATCCAATATACTACAATATTATGGCCTTTGATAAGTTTGTATGCAGAGATTCAGAACAAGGTCCCAATATTTAATAGTTTCTTGGTAACACAATACGGGAGGGACCCTGTGTTTAATCCTATATATAATTGAATATATTGATACGAATGGCACTTAAACAACTAAACAATTAAACTTAATTATTTTTTTTAAATAATCATTTTTTTTTATTTGATTGCTAGCATATTTATAGAAACATATTTTTTATATTGGTAAATTTAAAAAAAATCAAATCTGCCATTCAAATGAAATCACTGCAAAAAAATTTGATCAGATAATGAATTAAGATTAGCCATAAATTTCCCCGAAAGTTTAGGAGAAAATTGAGTTTCTGTTGATCTAAGAAAGGAATGATTCATGAAATTCCTGCGGACAGGGAAGTGTTTAATCACTAAACTGTATGCATGTACGCACTTGATAATGGTTTACTGCTTTAGGGACTTATTTCCCAGTGATTACAATGGATATTATGAAACACATTCTGAGTAACTGTCAGCATGTAACAAGTCTTTGCAGGTCTTTGTTACCAACACCCAGACAACTCTTAACCCCAGCTTTCACTTTCTAGTCTGAGCTAGTTCTCTTAGATACAGCTACAGCATCTACAGTATATGTTTTGATTTTGTTTTCTCCAAAACTTTCTCCAGGTTTCTGATTTTGCTTTTGCCTCACTTGATGGATTTTTCTGCCATGCCTTTTGCCAAAACTTTTCTTATCACCCACTTAAGAATGGTGTATAAAGTCCTACAGTCCAATGTCATTTTACCACCTAAAGGCAGGTCACTAGATAATTAGATAATGTGCATTTTATACTGTATCAGGGCTTATTGGGATTTTTGATATTATATCATTTATGCTTTTAGAGTATCACAAACACATCTTGTAGTTTCAAATATTTTATTGTTGGCATCACATCATAGAATAACTCAAAATTAGTTATTCCATACCTCCCAACTGTGTGATGTTTCGTGGACCTGGATCTCTGTTTAAATATCCTGCGGTGCTGTTAATTTTCAGCTCCCTGGCACATTTAAAAAGTCATTAAAATGACAATATCATTTTTAGTTTGTATAATAGTATTTTGGAGCATGTTGTTCCAGTGATAATTTAGTATAAAGCAGGGGTGTCCAAACTGCGGCCCGAGGGCCACATGCGGCCCAGGATGCATATGTATACGGCCCATCTTGGATCTCGAGGAAACGTCATTTTGCAAAGGATATAGGAGGAGGAGGGACTCTGTCCATTGCCCAGTTAGTAATAATAATATAATAATAAGTCTATTAAATATCCAGGTGTCCCATATTCCATTGTATAGCTCTATCTGGTCATCCAACTGGCATTGTAGTTCTTTTCTGTGTATTTCCTTTACTTCATGTGTGGCCCCAGACAATTTTTCTTTTTCCAATGTGGCCCGGCAAGCCAAAAGTTTGGATACCCCTGGTACACCGCAGCTTGTTTATATAAACTATAGTAGTCTTTCTGAAGCAAACACAATAGTGTTTAATTTTTTGGTGTTACAGTTCCTTTAAGTTTTAAATACAAATGAGGGAAAAAGTCTCATTCATTGCTCAAATTGTTTTTTATGTTCAATACCTGTTCAAGTCCTTTTTTCTCCTTATTCTTCTAATATGGGTTATTTGGGAAAGCAAAGCTTCTGCTTCTTTTACTCAAGTGCAAAGAAAAGCTGAACTTGAACAAAAAAATTTTATTTTTCACTTTGCTGTGCATGCATTGCCCCTGGGATATTGAATAAAGAAAAAAGGAAAGAAGAAGATCACCCTGTGGAGCCCACGAGAAGTACCCAAGACAGCAGTTTTCTGCTAGCAGCAACACTAGCTTAGGGTATCAGGTAAGTAATTATCCTTGAATTGGTTGTGTGAGACATGTTGTTATGAACTGTACTATATCTAGTTATAACATTAATCTCCTTCTTTAGCCTAACTAAATGTATAGCCTTAAATATGTTTGCATGGCTTAGAAGGGGTTAAATAATTGTACAGTTGAGTATGATTCCAGAGTTTTAAAGAACAGAGTGTGTCCAGCATGGGTGTCCTCAAACAGGGGTGGGGGGGTTGGCCAGCTTTCTATAAAAGGGCAACCCATATTATGGGCTTCACAAACTTGGCACCTAATTATTATATACAGGTGCAGTCTTTGATTTTATGCTTCTGATTGAGGACATTGCCCATTGAACATTTTCTGCTGACGCCCATGGGTAATCTCTTTTGCTTACTGCCAACAAATGTCTGTCTCTCTGGCACTTCATTGAATGCATCTATGCAGAAGCCACCACGCTCCCCTCCGTGCGCACCCCCCCCCGAACACATGCACAGATCGCCGGAGGGTAGGGGGAAAAGCCCAAGGGGAGGGGAGAGCACTGGAGGGGAAGGAAGAGGGAGGGGAAAGCATCAAGGGGAGGGGGGAGCAGTGAACATGGACTAGGAGTAGGCAGAAGACAGGTAACTGCCCACTGCCCCGTTTTGCTGCACCCTAGGCAGGTGCCTCTTCTGCCTACCCCTACTTCCAGCACTGGCAAGCAGCATTCCAACATTTTGGAAATAGAAAGAGAGATAAAAAGACTTGCTGCGTGGAGTATGTTGAATTCTTTTGACCACTCCCATTTTGGTGGCCACGCCCCCTAATTACCATGTTAATTTAACAAAATTTGGAAGGTTATGAAAGTTTCAACACATTTCTGTGGTTTTTATATGTTAATACAGTTTTAATGAAGGCGAATTGTCCTTTAAATAGAAACTGACACCATAAAATAACCTTTTTTATTATCTATCATAACATTGTCTTTGAATGCTATTTATAATTTTGCCCTAAAAGTATTTGCCTGATGTTTTTACATTACCTTTCTTACTACCCTGTTCCTCTATGCTATGGCTGCCATATTTGTACAGCCGTAGACTATCATGGCGAATTCCCATGATTTGCCGCTGGTGAATAATTTCCCGAAACTGCAGCAAAAAATTGGACGCCAGCCAATGTGCGCCAGTGTCCAAAAACGAGACACTGGCGCAGTTTCACAAATTTTTTGCCGTTTCGCGAATTAAGCGGGAAATTCGCAAATTTTTTGCTGAAGTGAAACGGGACAAATTCGCCCATCACTAATTAGTATTAGAAACTTAACAAACAGGTTAAGAAGGGACAGTCAGGTTTAGGAATTTCAAGTGACAATTACTTACAAAAGCAGAACTATTAGCGAAAAACGATCAACGTGACCTATTGGTAACTTTTAATCTAGATTAATATTTTGAAAAGAAACTTTTTTGTGCCAGTATCACTTTAAGCTGCAAGTCACAGTTTCCCCAAAATACCTGCTTATCTTAAAGTGTTAAAATTGTTTCTTTGCTTATCTTAAATTGTTACAAATGTATTGAAGTGTTAGAAACGTTGAATCTTTTTCTGGCTGTTCAGTGCAGGAGATCAAATAGAAAGTCAGTAACAATCCAGGACTGCGGGTTGAGCTGTCAAAATCGGGACTGTACCTTTTTTTCGAGAGGGGGAGGTATGCAATTACACAGGAGTTCAGACATAAAGGCGGATATATTACATATTATATATATTAAAAAATTACTATATTAAGAGGGTACATTGCAACCTGATTCTTCACCCTGTATTATTCTAATGTGCATCTCAGCTACCAATTTGGGACTAAGACCTAATTAATTAATTTAGTTAATTTCATAGCCTTTTGTTGAGAGGAAAATACATATATGCCAGTATAGTTATCCACCCAGTGCTTAGCAAAATGTGAGTGGCTCTATAAAGCTATCAGTGGTGGTGAGAGTTGAACTTTAATGCGTCAAAGGTTTTTTTTTAACAATAGCTGTGTTCTTAGGCTGGTACTGATAGAGCTCTAGACAGTTGCTTAAGTCACCTTGTATTATCAGAGAAATAGGAGGAGGATATAACTTTTCATGATGAGTACAACATTGTATCCCATCTGAGATATGTGGAAATGGGGAAACTAACAAACACTTGCATAAAATATGAACTTATCTTTTAGCAATTTTTATGTTAAATGGTCACCAAATGGGCACAAAAACAATTAGCCTAAGAAGTCCTGTGAGAAAATGAGGATGAGGAAACACAATCCTGACTAAATTCCTCGGATTGTGTCAGGAGGAGTTTTCTTACCAATGATGGGTGTCATAATACTGATTTTGAAACAATACCTCCTATTAAATGAATAGCTTTGTGGTTTTGATCAGGAAAATTCTTTTCTTGTTTTAGTGGGTGATGCAGGTTTCTCTTTGCTTTAACCAATACCCTTTGATAGCTAACTCTTATGTAGTTAAACATTTTTATTAAGCATAATTTACCAAATAAACTGACCATAATGTCTACTACACCATTCCGATATGCTTTAAAAAAATACAATAGGGTATATACATGTAGCAGGCCACTAGGAATATGGGAAACATGTTGCACAATGTTATTATTTGGATTAATAGCTATTTATTTTATTTTTTAATCATTAAAACAATGCAAATAGATAAAGTATATTCTAATTCCACATTGTAGCAAAACATTCAACATTAGGGGACTTAATTATTAAACCTCAAATTTTATGGTTGAGTTTTTAAAGGGCAAAAACTCAAAATTAGACTCAAAATATATTATGAAGCTGCTAAAAATTTGAATCTAAAATGCTTCAACTATAACCAATCGTGGAGAAGCCAATTGCAGATGATTTCTTTAACAACTGCAACATGTTTTTACCTTCAGGATTCTTGATAGTCAATTGCAGATGGTTTCTTTAACAACTGGAACATATTTTTTACCTTCAGGATTCTTGAGTTTCTGGCTGTTTGCACTGGTTTTCATTTGACAATCTGATATCTGAGTTGTCGCGCCTCGAACTCAAAAAAGTCATAAAATTTGAGCGTCAAATAAAAAATTTTGCCTGATTTGAATTACAGCATGCTTTTTTTGTCATGACTTTTTCTCACACCGATTTTTTCCAGAATAATTATTGGTAAATTAAGGGGATTCAGGTTTTTTGTGTTTGGTCGAAAAAAATTTTTATTACAGAGTGAGAAAAAGTAGAATTTTAGTAAATTCAGATCATTTTGATCAGAAAATCTATGAACCTATCTTGAACTTATATTCAAGCAAATCTGAATGACAAATTAGTGACAGTTGAAACAGATTTTATGTACTGTCAGACAAACTGTAAATGTGGTTTATTTGCAAGGCATGTGTGAGTCAGTGTAATAAAATAGTTTATGATTCATGTAATCAGGAATCAAATATACCTCAATAAACCTTTTATTATGTCTCAAGTTCAATGGAAATAAAAATGACTGCTACAAAAAAAAGGGCTATGGAGCAATATTAGGGTGGGACTCTTAAAACAGCACTACTTGATAAAAAGATCCACAGCTCTCCAGGGGCAGTGACCCACTTAATCAAATAAGAATCCTGCCTGCTCTTTGGGCACCTAGGTAACTGTTCTTTGTTAACTGGAGGCATTCAACATCTAAACAACATTAAATCTGTCCTTCATATATTTGATTACAGTTTACTATTGGCAAGCATCTCTGTATGGTTATTTTGTTATGTTATATTAAGTTTTAAGGAGAATTAAAGCCAAACTAAAGAAACAGGCTAGAAATGTTGTGCATTATGTTTTGGGCTTCTGTACCATCCCAAGGCAACGACAGCACTTCAGCAGGGCAGATATGTGTCTCCAAAGATGCCCCAGTAGCTCCGCATATTCTTTTCTGCTTATTCACTGCACATGCTCTGTGCGGCTGTCACTTACTGAGCATGGGGACCAGCTCACAATATACAGTACACAAAAAATATAGAAGGATTCTATCACAATAGAAGGCTGATTAGAAGGCTGATTAGAAGGCTGATTAGTAATTAATAAAGATAATTACTACACGGCAGCTCAGAAACCAGTGCAATTAGCATCAGAAGATAGAAGGCAAAGAAAGGGACCGCTGCTGCTCACCGCTACTCCTAGCCAGGTGCTCTGTCGAACAGTGTCCCAACTGCATACATCCAATGAAGACGGCACTTCTGGAGTAGGATTTATTGGGGTTACTGCAGAATGTAATAATCAGCCCTGTAGCATCAGCTTATATGACAGGCCAACCTTTTTTTCTGCTTGATAATTTGTGACAAACCCTAAGCTTAGCTTCTGAACAGCTGCTCAGCAGGGATGGGTGAATTTGACCCGTTTCGTTTCGCCAAAAATTCACCGCCAGCGAAATGTCGCAGACGCCCATTAAAGTTTTTTTTTTGACCCACGACGCCATGCAAGTTTATGGCAAAACAAGGTGAAAAATTTCGCCCAATCCCTACTGCTCAGAGCCCATTTACCATGTAAGAGTCGCAGACACTTTCCAAGATGGTGACCTCCTGTGACAAGTTTTGAAGTCCTGGATCATTGCTGCTATTGAAAAAATGAAACTTTAGGCTGGTGCAATAAGTTCATCAATATATGAAATATGGCACTTTTAGCCATATTCATTTTAGGGTTTAGTTCTCCTTTAAGTTGTCCTCAACATAAGTTGTACTTTCCTGACAAAGAGAAGGTTCACCTCCTGTAATGTTTAATTCACTACACAAATCAAACTGACTTGAAATAATGGGCAAGATGCCTACATGTTTATGCTATATGTTGATTAAGCCAAACATCAAGATAACAGAATGTCCTGCTGGAGAATTGAAGGAGGAGCAGTGCTGGTGAGAACCCTTTTTATACATTCAATATAAACTTTGCATCATTGCTAAATCTTGTGTATGTACCAGAAAGTAAGCCCTGACATACATGTGCAAGATATTAGAGTAAGTGAAAACTGTTTGGGAATTTGAGGAGTGGACAGGAAGTGAAAACTGTTTGGGAATTTGAGGAGTGGATAGGATGTGCAGTATGTGTAATTTACTGCTGTAACTACTGTCCTACTGTGTGGCAACATGTGACAGCTAAGATCTATTGAATACATTTATAATATGTAGAAATGTTGAAAGATAAGCAATTATCTCCCCTTAAAATGTTCAAGAAATTACGGTAGCAATAAATTCATTGTGAACTGCCAACTGCTGCTGGGAAGGCTCTTCTCCAAACAGCTGTGGAAACTCTATGTCTTGGTTTGGACAAATACTTCCTGTTGAGTTCTACTTTGAGCATGTGAAAAGCTGAAGAATAGTACACAGACAATGCACTCAATAAATTTCAGAAATAAAATTCTGAATTTGCAGGTAAAGATTAAATTTTTTGATCTGCCCCAAATTATTATTACCTGTGTGGATTAGAAAGATCCCAGGTCCAGTGCCCATACCTCATAACTGACAAAATTCAGATAACAACTTGAGCCAGATGAAACCTCTACAGTTTACCCGGATAGCAGCTGGTGACAAACCAAGTTCTCTGCCATATGGATGGGTTTGAAGCATGTTTTGCCACCCAAAAAACATATTAATTGCCTAGGAACCAAGCAGTAATTGGGTGACAAGAAAAAGACCAAATACATATCTTTGGGGGTGTTCTAGAGTTTTACCTGTAGTGATTCTCATCATCAACAATGGCAAGGAATTTTCTGTGTAAGGATAATGACAAAGGTGGTGTTTTGTTTCATTGCCATTATACATTTTTTTCTAAATAATGTATGCTCATGCAGTGCAAATTATTGCCATATTCCCACCACTAAAGATTTGACCCTAACTACCATGTTAGCCAGACATTATCAAATAATGCTTTATCTCCTTTATGTTATAATTAGCAAGTTACCCCGGTGCAGTAATCCATAGCAACCAATAAGAAGATCGTCTAGTAAATGCTTCCTCCTGATTAGCTGCAAAAGGTGATTTGTCCAGTAGCAAAGTTTGCACCTTTTTATTACATTTCCCATATGTCTATAAAGATCATGCTGAGCTGTCTTTATTTTTTTTCAGAACGTTTTTAGAAGTACCAATCAGTACAGTCTAGTCTTCAGTGCTAGAAAATTGACAATATTAAACAAACAAAATTAAGAATGTATTATGTAGGCTATGCGAGACAATCATACTTTAAAAATAAATAAATAATGGACAGAATATAGATGGCAAACACTGAAGTTACAACACAGTCATCTCATTCAAAAATCTCTACTAGGAAATCTATGACAGAGATCCTGACGTACCCCTCCACTATCCTTTTTCTCTGATCAGATCAAAGAGTAAATGGGTTTCTGCCTGACAGCTTATCAAATGCATACCAAGCTGTGCTCCTAAAAGCAAAATAAAGGACCAATTGTCTTTGTTTTTACATATCTTGTCCATGTTGCAAAGAAAACATTCTACCAAAGATTCTTTACGGAGGGTAGTTTCCAACCAATCGATATTGTATACCAGTTCAAGTTTGCTTTTTAACAATTTTGGGGGAGGGAGGGGATAGAGATATCCTATTTTGTAGTATGTTTTTTCTGCCCCTGCAGATATAATATTTAATTTTTTCCAGTCTGGGAATACCCATGGAATCACCAAATGTAGCCCAGGTCAATGTACATGAAGGAACTTACTGAAAAGAGGTAAGACAACCTGTCTTCAAAATCACTGTATTACACAGTTTATTAGTTGTTTTAAGTCTACGACTAACTCCAACATTAATTATGACTATGCTTTTATAACAAGATAATGCATTCTGTTTCAGAGTTTATTAACACAGCTCAAACCACAATTCTTCTCTCAGCAGGATATTGTGAAATACCTCCCTTAGATCAAAAGGTCTTTCTTTTTCAGAATTGAGTAAGCTTTGAAAATCCCATGGCATATGTATGTTATCTAGTTTGCCAAAAACAGTTTACATTTGTATTTTGGATGCTCTAATTGCTTTGTAAGTAATTACTTAAAGGGGCAGATTGCCCAAAATCATGTTCTAAAATTATTTGAAATAAGAATTTTTAATAAATTAACATTTTGTTTGGAAGTCTTCCAGGTGAAAATATAACTGTAGGGTTTTACTTACCTTAAACAACAAGTATGTGGTTTGAATGGCAATTAAACTTGACACAGCTTATGCAAATACATAACATCTCCCCCCCCTCCATTATGCTTCAAAACCTGGAAACATAGTACATAGTCAGCCAGATGCCTAGGTAGGTTGCTTGTGCGGGCTGAACTTTGGCAAATTTCACTGGCTGTTTAACAGGGGGTAGAGTGAGAGGACCAAGGGGAAAGCTCTGGGCAGGTGAGCGAACCATAACGTATAACTGGAACAGAGTACAAGGAGCAAGGTCAGGGGACAGGCTGGTCATACACAGATCAAAATAGATAAAATGATAAAATAAATAAATAAAAATGCTAAAATAGATAAAATGCCTAACGTTTCGGTGTAAAATTTTATAAAAAAAGGCATTTTATAATAAAAAAGCAATTATATTTTGTCTAAGTCCTGTGAGTGCGATCTATTTGTATATATATGAGTCGATGATGAAATAGACACATTCAGATAGAAGGTTTGTACAATGTATGCATAAGTTGACAGAAGCTGTAGTGTTCATCAAGTAAAACAAGAGTATTATCCTTGGAGAAAATAAGGCCATGCATGCTTATATCTTTATTAGGGATGTCGCGGACTGTTCGCTGGCGAACTTGTTCGCGCTCGCCGAATGTTCGCGAACGTCGCGCGACGTTCGCCATTTTGGGTTCGCCTTACCTGGCGCTTTTTTTTGCCCTCTCACCCCAGACCAGCAGATACATGGCAGCCAATCAGGAAGCTCTCCCTCCTGGACCACCCCCACACCCCCTGGACCACTCCCCTTCCATATATAAACTGAAGCCCTGCAGCGTTTTTTCATTCTGCCTGTGTGTGCTTGGAAGAGCTAGTGTAGGGAGAGAGCTGTTAGTGATTTGAGGGACAGTTGATAGTAAGTTTGCTGGCTAGTAATCTACTTGATACTGCTCTGTATTGGAGGGACAGAACTCTGCAGGGATTTGAGGGACATTTTAGGTTAGGTAGCTTTGCTGGCTAGTAATCTACCTTCTACTGCAGTGCTCTGTATGTAGCTGCTGTGGGCACTGATCTCTTCTGATCTCATCTGCTGAGCTGACTGCTGTAATAACCCAATAGTCCTTGTAAGGACTGCTTTTATTTTCTTTTTTGTTTTTTTACTTTGCTACTATAAGAGCCCAGTGCTATTAGTCTAGCTGTGTTGGGGAGTGGGACTGGTGTGCTACTGTGCTGCTCCTAGTAGTTCAGCAGCACCAACCCGAGTAATTTTTTTTTTTTAATATACATATATATTTTTTTTTATTTTACTTATCTTACTGTTCTTTAACGTGTCCAGTGCTGTTTGCTGTTCTTCATAGTAGTGCACCAATAGTAGTGCACTTGCAGGCATTATTTGCCCAGTGTGTTCTTCAAACAACTGCCATCTAGCTGTGTGAGCTTTTTCACATTCTGTCTAAATATCAATAATAATACCGTCTCCAGAAACACCACCCGAGTGACGTTTTTCAAGCAGCAATAATATATTCCGTATCCACTGCTGTAGTAGTGTATACGTTGACCTTGTAGCCATTGTTTGCCCAGTGTGTTCTTCAAACAACTGCCATCTAGCTGTGTGAGCTTTTTCACATTCTGTCTAAATATCAATAATAATACCGTCTCCAGAAACACCACCCGAGTGACGTTTTTCAAGCAGCAATAATATATTCCGTATCCACTGCTGTAGTAGTGTATACGTTGACCTTGTAGGCATTGTTTGCCCAGTGTGTTCTTCAAACAACTGCCATCTAGCTGTGTGAGCTTTTTCACATTCTGTCTAAATATCAATAATAATACCGTCTCCAGAAACACCACCCGAGTGACGTTTTTCAAGCAGCAATAATATATTCCGTATCCACTGCTGTAGTAGTGTATACGTTGACCTTGTAGGCATTGTTTGCCCAGTGTGTTCTTCAAACAACTGCCATCTAGCTGTGTGAGCTTTTTCACATTCTGTCTAAATATCAATAATAATACCGTCTCCAGAAACACCACCTGAGTGACGTTTTTCAAGCAGCAATAATATATTCCGTATCCACTGCTGTAGTAGTGTATACGTTGACCTTGCAGGCATTGTTTCAATTTGTTTGCCCAGTGTGTTCTTCATTTTCAAACAACTGCCACCGAGCTGTGTGAGCTTTTTCACATTCTGTCTAAATATCAATAATAATACCGTCTCCAGAACCACCACCCGAGTGACGTTTTTCAAGCAGCAATAATATATTCCGTATCCACTGCTGTAGTAGTGTATACGTTGACCTTGTAGGCATTGTTTCAATTTGTTTGCCCAGTGTGTTCTTCATTTTCAAACAACTGCCATCTAGCTGTGTGAGCTTTTTCACATTCTGTCTAAATATCAATAATAATACCGTCTCCAGAAACACCACCTGAGTGACGTTTTTCAAGCAGCAATAATATATTCCGTATCCACTGCTGTAGTGTATACGTTGACCTTGCAGGCATTGTTTCAATTTGTTTGCCCAGTGTGTTCTTCATTTTCAAACAACTGCCACCGAGCTGTGTGAGCTTGTTCACATTCTGTCTAAATATCAATAATAATACCGTCTCCAGAACCACCACCTGAGTGACGTTTTTCAAGCAGCAATAATATATTCCGTCCCCACTGCTGTAGTAGTGTATACGTTGACCTTGCAGGCATTGTTTCAATTTGTTTGCCCAGTGTGTTCTTCATTTTCAAACAACTGCCATCTAGCTGTGTGAGCTTTTTCACAATCTGTCTAAATATCAATAATAATACCGTCTCCAGAAACACCACCTGAGTTGTTGTTGTTGTTTTAAAAATAATGCCAGGCAAAGGCAGGCCGCCACGCAGAGGCACTAGGGGCCGTGCTGCTATGCTATCCTGTGGCCCTAGGAAATTGCCCAGTTTTAAAAAGGCAATGACCCTGAACTCCCAAAATGCTGAAGAGGTAGTTGACTGGCTTACACAGCACACCCCATCCTCTACCGTTTCTAACTTTACCACAACATCCTCATCCTCCACTGCTATGGGCACCCCACGTAACACTTCCTCCACCACCGGCGCTCCTTCTTCACTGGAGTCAGCGGAGTTATTTACACATGAGTTTTTTGAACTGAGTGATGCGCAACCATTATTGGCAGAAGAAGATGAAGGAGATGAGGACGTTACACCAGATTTAATTCTGGCAGAGAACACAACAGAGATGGACATAATGAGTGATGAGGAGGTCCCCGCTGCTGCTTCCTTCTGTGAGCTGTTAGAAGAAATTGATGCATCTGAGGAGAATGATGATGAGGAGATTGATGTTTTGTGGGTGCCCAGTAGAAGAGAGCAAGAGGAGGATAGTTCAGATGGAGAGACGGAGAGTCAGAGAGGCAGGAGGAGAATAAGACTTAGAAGAAGCAGGGAGGACAGCTCGCAGGGAACAGTAGGGCAACAACATGTATCGGCACCTGTGGTCAGCCGGCCAACGCACCCGCCATTGCCGCCAACGCCGCCAACTTCTACTGTTACCGCAAGATTGCCAGCTTCAAAAAGGTCAGCAGTGTGGGATTTTTTAATGTGTGTGCCTCTGACAAAAGCGTTGTAATTTGCAATGAGTGCAGTCAGAAACTGAGTCTTGGGAAGCCCAACAGCCACATAGGTACAACTTCTATGCGAAGGCACATGAACGGCAAGCACAAAGCACTTTGGGAGCAACACCTCAAAGGCAACAGACAAACTAAAAGCCACCCTCCTTCTGGTCCAGCATCTTACTGCTCTACCTCTGCTGTCCTTGACCCGTCTGAACCACCCTCCACTCCGCCTTCCACCTTGACCACCAGTTCCCATTCCCAGTCATCTGCCCCCAGCCAAGTTTCTGTGAGGGCCATGTTTGAGCGTAAGAAGCCAATGTCTGCGAGTCACCCCCTTGCCCGGCGTCTGACAGCTGGCTTGTCTGCACTCTTAGCCCGCCAGCTTTTACCATACCAGCTGGTGGACTCTGAGGCCTTCCGCAAATTTGTAGCAATTGGGACACCGCAGTGGAAGGTACCCAGCCGCAATTTTTTTTCAAAAAAGGGAATACCACACCTGTACCACCATGTGCAGAGCCAAGTCACCGCATCTCTGTCACTTAGTGTTGGGCCAAAGGTCCATATGACTACTGACGCATGGTCCTCCAAGCATGGTCAGGGCAGGTATGTCACCTACACTGCCCACTGGGTGAACTTGGTAATGGCTGGGAAGCAGGGAATGTGTGGCTCAACAACAACAGTGGAGTTGGTGTCACCGCCATGGATTGCACGCGGTTCTGCCACCACCTCTACTCCTCCTTCGCTCTCTACCTCGTCTTCTTCCTCTTCTTCCTCCTCTGCTGCTGGGTCCTCCTCCTCCACACCTGTGCACCCCCAGCTCCCCCTAGGCTATTCGACGTGCCAGGTACGCCGTTGTCATGCTGTCTTGGGGATGACGTGCCTGGAAAGCAGAAACCATACCGGATCTGTACTCCTGTCATCTCTGCAGTCACAGGCCGATCGGTGGCTGACCCCACACCAACTGAAGATCGGAAAAGTGGTGTGTGACAACGGAAGCAATCTGTTGGCAGCACTGAGACTGGGCAATTTAAAACATGTGCCCTGCATGGCACATGTTCTGAATTTAATAGTCCAACGTTTTGTCTCGAAGTACCCAGGATTCCAGGACGTTCTCAGGCAGTCCAGGAAGGTGTCGGCCCATTTCAGACGTTCCTACACAGCCATGGCACGCCTTGCTGACATTCAGCAGCGGTACAACATGCCAGTCAGGCGTTTAATTTGCGACAGCCAGACTCGCTGGAATTCAACGCTCCTCATGTTGGAACGTCTGCTTCAACAACAAAGAGCCGTCAATGAATACCTGTTTGAACTGGGTGGTAGGACTGGATCTGCAGAGCTGGGGATTTTTTTTCCACGTTACTGGGTGCTTATGCGCGATGCCTGCAGGCTCATGCGCCCTTTTGAAGAGGTTACAAACATGGTCAGTCGCACCGAAGGCACCATCAGCGACCTAATACCCTTTGCTTTCTTCCTGGAGCGTGCAGTGCGACGAGTGACAGATGAGGCTGTAGACCAGCGTGACGAGGAGCAGGAAGCGCACGATTTCTGGTCGGAATCACCAGAACGAGCCCAGGCACCTGCTGCAACGCAGGGAGAGGTGTCAGAAGTGGAGTCAGAGGAGGAAGGTGGCTTTGTGGAGGAGGAGGACCAACAGGAGCAGGCTTCCCAGGGGGCTTGTGGTGACCTTTTGGGGACCCCTGGTCTTGTACGTGGCTGGGGGGAGGAGACCGTGGATGATGTAGTCCTTGATAACGAGGAAGCGGAGATGGATACCTCTGCATCCAACCTTGTGAGAATGGGGTCTTTCATGCTGTCATGCCTGTTGAAGGACCCCCGTATCAAGAGGCTTAAGGAGAAGGACCTGTACTGGGTCGCAACGCTACTAGACCCTCGGTACAAGCATAAAGTGGCAGAAATGTTGCCAACGTACCACAAGTCCGAAAGGATGCTGCATTTACAAACCAGCCTGCAAAACATGTTGTACAATGCTTTTAAGGGTGATGTCACTTCAGGAACTCATCAACATTCCAGGGGCAGAGGTGCCAGTAATCCTGCCACGAGCGCACCTGCAAGGACAAAGCACTTTGGCCACTCTGTAACGTCAGACATGCAAATGTTTTTCAGTCCAAGGCAGCGCCAGAACCCTTCTGGATCCACCCTCAAAGAACGCCTCGACCGGCAGGTAGCGGACTACCTGGCATTAACTGCAGATATCGACACTCTGAGGAGCGATGAACCCCTGGACTACTGGGTGCGCAGGCTTGATCTGTGGCCAGAGCTGTCACAATTTGCCATGAACCTCTTGTCTTGCCCTGCCTCAAGTGTGCTCTCAGAAAGAACCTTGAGTGCAGCAGGAGGGATTGTAACTGAGAAGAGAACTCGCCTAGGTCACAAAAGTGTGGATTACCTGACCTTTATTAAAATGAACGAGGCGTGGATCTCGGAGGGTTACTGCACGCCGGAAGACTTGTTCTGACTCCCCATGCAGCTGTCCTTCTCTGCACGCCTCATGACTCCACACACAGCTGTCCTTTAGCGTCCTCCTCCCTCCGCCACCGTTACAAACTAGGGTGCAAACCCTACTGGTTTCATTTGAATCCAGGTAAATCCTGAGTTTTTCTGGCCTCTGTGCTTCAGTGGCTGCAATCAAAAAAATTTATATTTTCAGCATTTATATGGCATATTTTTTCTGGCCTCTGTGCTTCAGTGGCTGCGACAAAAAAAAAAGAATATTTTCAGCATTTATATGGCATATTTTTTCTGGCCTCTGTGCTTCAGTGGCTGCGACAAAATTTTTTTATATTTTCAGCATTTATATGGTATATTTTTTCTGGCCTCTGTGCTGCAGTGGCTGCGACAAAAAAAAAAGACTATTTTCAGCATTTATATGGCATATTTTTTCTGGCCTCTGTGCTTCAGTGGCTGCGACAAAAAAAAATTCATATTTTCAGCATTTATATGGCATATTTTTTCTGGCCTCTGTGCTTCAGTGGCTGCGACAAAAAAAACATAATTTTTCAGGAAAGTACACATGCCTAATTTTTCAGGGTTCTGCAACAGTGGCAAAATCGCATCTTTTATGGTCACCGCAGGTGATCAATAAAGTAGACCAAAACTGGGCCCACACTGCAGAATCAGTGTTTTTTGGTTCACTTCACTGTACATTGAATTACCTCTGCCTGACCGTGCACGTGCGCACAAGCACGGTGACTGCTAAACACACCACTACAGAAATATTGCCACCAACAGGACGAACATCCTGGAGGTGACAAGCTCAACTAGTAATTAACAACTATTATTTGCTCACTTGACGGTATCATTCATGAAAGCTCTTTGCGTTTTTTTGCGTTGCAGTAAGTGCCGCGTTTCGTCTTTGCTTGTGAACAGGCTGTAACCTTTACACGACTTGATTGGCATGTAGACGCCGGACGCTTTAAAGCAGTTTATTACACAGGTTTAGAAATGTAGTGTGATTTCTGCCCTTTACAGCACAAAACGCAGCGCTGTGTCAACAATGTATTTTTCAGATACATTTTTGCCCTTGATCCCCCTCTGGCATGCCACTTTCCAGGTCGTTGCACCCTTTAAACAACTTTAAAATCATTTTTCTGGCCAGAAATGTCTTTTTTAGCTTTTAAAATTCGCCTTCCCATTGAAGTCTATGGGGTTCGCGACGTTTGCAAACTTTTTTTCCGACGTTCGCTACATCCCTAATCTTTATTTGGCATAACCTCAATCACAGAAACTATGGACTTTTAAGTACCTTCTTTACTGTAGACCTGTCCTTAACAGAGAAGGAAAGGATAAAATTAAGTAAGATTTATCAAAAAGGTCTATATAAATATACCAGTAAACACTCAAAGTAATTCTGCTCTGTCAAAAGAAATGCTGCCTTCTTTCTTTCTTTCTTTCTTTCTTTCTATCTTTCTTTCTTTCTTCTGTATCAGATTTCCTGTTTTCAACATAAACCTCAAGGGCTAGGGCTTGAGCATGCACAGTTTGCTCATCTCTCCTTCTCCCCCTCCCTGCTGTAATCTGAGCCCAGAGCTATGAGTGAGCAGGGAGAGACAGGCAGGAAGTGGTCACACCAAGCTACTTTGGCAGCTGTATCCTAAACAAACAGCTTCTAGAACTGTTTTCTCAGGTATGGTAAAGCATTCTGCAGAATAAATATAGTCTTATAGCTTGCACTATGGTGGCCAATCTTTTGGCAATAAACTCCTTCTCCTTTAAAGGGTAGGGTATTGGGAACTTTTACATTAATTGGAAAGAAGCCACTCTCCCTACTCTATATACAACACATATAAATGTTGCACCTCCCACAATACAGATGAATAGAATTTGGTGCATAAAAAGAAAACATTTATTATAGAAATGTCATTAAAGTAACCAACATTTCAGCCCATAGCCATAACATCACTTTAATGCATTTATTATAAAAAAGTTATTGTTTTGTGGATACCTGGGAAAATCCAGGACGGACAGGGGCGCTCCGCCAATGAGGCGAATTGAGGCGCTCGCTTCAGACAGTAGTGCCCCCCTGGCTGCCAGGGGCGGCAAAAATGCAGCTACCGGTAACTAAGAGCCAAATTTCCGCTTTTCAAACTGGAAATTCGGCTCTTCAAGTGCAGGGTGAGCAATTGCGCTCTCTGCACTAGCAATGTGAAACACCCCCGACTCCTCCAACGAGACATGGACCGCCCCCGACCCCCTCCGGCGTTGAAGAGGTGAGTGCCATGGGGAGGGGTGGGGGGGCAAAAGGAAAGTCGCCTAAGGCGGCAAAATGACCAGGATCGAGCCTGGCCAGAATAGTGAGCTCCAGTCTGGGGAAAGACACAGAAAAGCTTGTAGTGAAAACAATTTATTTGTTCAAGACATTTTGCTGCAGGAATTGACAGGGATGTGTCTCATGGACAAGGTTAGTCCAATTCAAAGGCAGACAGCGATTCAGCACCCAAAACCAGGCAGGAAGTGAAATACCAGAATTCTATCACAAGGTGGGCTTGAACAAGGATCAGGAAACCACTGATACAATTTGTTTTTGTGGGGAATGCAGGTATTGACGCTGGCCTATTTTCTGTGAATAAACGCAAGGGCTTGTCCCTGATTGCACCTGCCCTTTGAGTGCCAGTGATTTCTTACCTATTTGATGTTGGAGGGTGCTGATCCCTTCGTCACCGTGCACCGGGCAATCAACACGAAGGCCAGGGAGTGCGAGAAGAGCTTTTCATCTGAATTGACACTGGCCTAACCACACGACAGTTAAGTGATCAAGAAACAATTGAAAAAGCCAATACCTTCAATGCTTCAAAATGGTGCTCCAGACAACCTTACACATGATCAAATGTTTCAAGACCACATGTCTGTTCCTCAGTGACCACTGAGCCAGCTTGGGCGATAAAACTCCATTGAAAGAGCAAATTTTTGTGCCAGAGTGACATCAGCGACATCATGGTGCAGTGTGAGAAACATCATTGGGCATGTGCAAGGGAGAGAGCCAACACACGCTTGCATAAGGAAGACTGGGGACTGGAGCATCTATAAGTTTACGTGCCAGTCTCCTAGAGAGACATAAACAGTATATGTATATATAGATATAATATGTGTATAAATATATATATGTAGCAGGATGCCAGAACAACTGGTGTAGGAGTATACTATGCCTGGGTGCAGAAAGCTCAAACAAATGTATGTAGGCACAACAGAGGCTCGCACTCACTGACGTTTTGGCTAGATCCTTAGCCTTTCTCAAAGCGAACTTTGAGAAAGGCTAGGGATCTAGCCGAAAAGTCAGTTGTCTTTGCCTAATAAACACCTTTATTTTTTTGTAAGTCCTGTGAGTGCGAGCCTCTGTTGTGCCTATATATATGTATATATATATATATATATATATATATATATATATATATATATATATATATATACATACATATATATATATATATACAATATCAAAACAGGGGGGTTGTGGGAGCACTCTAAAGGCTTTAAAGTATATATAAGTATAATAAATGCTATTGCATATTTACCCAAAACAGGGGTTATTTTGTTACAAAGTTATGATCATAAAATTGATAAGCCACCATACCACGTCAAGGTAAACCCCGAATGGCGGTCCCTAACTTGTTTTATATTTTATGTGCATTTTAGCATTACCTGTAATCAATGTCCGTTGAACGCTGTTTTTTCACTAAGGGCTAAATCCTCCCCAGCCAGCAATCAGGCTTTTAAAGGAGAGATATTCCCAAAACAAACGCCCAATTTTAAAAGCATAGGATCACCACTAGTTTAAAGGGGGGGTATGGGGTGCTACAACCACTGAAGCTATGCCACAGCTCCTGGCTAAATATACAATATCAAAACAGGGGGGTTGTGGGAGCACTCTAAAGGCTTTAAAGTATATATAAGTATAATAAATGCTATTGCATATTTACCCAAAACAGGGGTTATTTTGTTACAAAGTTATGATCATAAAATTGATAAGCCACCATACCACGTCAAGGTAAACCCCGAATGGCGGTCCCTAACTTGTTTTATATTTTATGTGCATTTTAGCATTACCTGTAATCAATGTCCATTGAACGCTGTTTTTTCACTAAGGGCTAAATCCTCCCCAGCCAGCAATCAGGCTTTTAAAGGAGAGATATTCCCAAAACAAACGCCCAATTTTAAAAGCATAGGATCAAAATAACCCCTGTTTTGGGTAAATATGCAATAGCATTTATTATACTTATATATACTTTAAAGCCTTTAGAGTGCTCCCACAACCCCCCTGTTTTGATATTGTATATTTAGCCAGGAGCTGTGGCATAGCTTCAGTGGTTGTAGCACCCCATACCCCCCCTTTAAACTAGTGGTGATCCTATGCTTTTAAAATTGGGCGTTTGTTTTGGGAATATCTCTCCTTTAAAAGCCTGATTGCTGGCTGGGGAGGATTTAGCCCTTAGTGAAAAACAGCGTTCAACGGACATTGATTACAGGTAATGCTAAAATGCACATAAAATATAAAACAAGTTAGGGACCGCCATTCGGGGTTTACCTTGACGTGGTATGGTGGCTTATCAATTTTATGATCATAACTTTGTAACAAAATAACCCCTGTTTTGGGTAAATATGCAATAGCATTTATTATACTTATATATACTTTAAAGCCTTTAGAGTGCTCCCACAACCCCCCTGTTTTGATATTGTATATTTAGCCAGGAGCTGTGGCATAGCTTCAGTGGTTGTAGCACCCCATACCCCCCCTTTAAACTAGTGGTGATCCTATGCTTTTAAAATTGGGCGTTTGTTTTGGGAATATCTCTCCTTTAAAAGCCTGATTGCTGGCTGGGGAGGATTTAGCCCTTAGTGAAAAAACAGCGTTCAACGGACATTGATTACAGGTAATGCTAAAATGCACATAAAATATAAAACAAGTTAGGGACCGCCATTCGGGGTTTACCTTGACGTGGTATGGTGGCTTATCAATTTTATGATCATAACTTTGTAACAAAATAACCCCTGTTTTGGGTAAATATGCAATAGCATTTATTATACTTATATATACTTTAAAGCCTTTAGAGTGCTCCCACAACCCCCCTGTTTTGATATTGTATATATATATATATATATATATATATATATACACACACACACACACACACACACACACACACACACACACACACACACAGGTATATATATAATTATATATATAGTTAGAAAAGAAAACCGCACTCAGGAAAGTGAAGACGGCCTGAGTGATGGTGCCAATACGTTATAAATAAAAAAACAACTTTTCTTTTCACTTAAAAAGTCCTTGAGTGCGGTTTTCTTTTCTAAATATGTATTGAGTTTTTCTAACCAGCACCTAGGCGGATGTTTCTTTGGTTTTGAGTGCACCAGATTGGACTATATATATATATATATATATATATATATATATATATATATATATATATATATATATATATATATATATATATATATATATATATATATATATAAAGAGTAATTGCTTGTTCACACTATAAAGTACTTGATGTGCGGTTTGTTGAATATGGTTTATGTAATTATTTGTTAGACCAGCACCCAGGCAATCTTTGATCTTGGTTGTGAGTGCACCAGGCTGGACATACGAAATAGTAATGCAAAGCAAAAAAAAGGAAGGCTTATTTGTTTTATGGAACTAATACCTTCCTTTTGTTTGACATATTTCATTGTCACAAATTCCTTGGAGTGAGGTCACTTTGCATTAATATATATATATATATATATATATTATATATATATATAGTCCACAGGGTAGCCAGCACTCACGAATAAAGGTTTAAATTGCCTGGGTGCAGTATCAAAAATTTCAATTGACAACCAGCAAGAAAGATCCACACTCTCAGGACTTATATGAAGCTAAAAAATGTTATTGTTAAATGCGAGACTAACGTTTCGGCCTCCTCCGAGGCCTTTCTCAAAGTGAAAGGCCTCGGAGGAGGACAAAACGTTAGTCTCGCATTTAACATATATATATGTGTTTTTTGTATTTGTTTTTCAGTTTTACAACACCTCCATCTAGTGGGGAAAAATATTGTATTTCCGATTCCTTTAATTTAACCAGTCCATGGATCTATACAGCAGGGAAAGTGCTGCCAGTACATAAGCAAAGAAGCCCAGGCTAGAGGGATCAGAGTTAGTTTGGTTCAGCATATGCACTGCTTTACCTAGTGTAGCACACCCTTGGGTGAAGCTTTTGCTGTGTATTAAGGCTGTGTGTGACCAGGCTAAAACTGCTTGTAGACCCTCAGTGTACCCGTGCAACTCCCCGCAACTTACGGTACCTGGTGTAGATCAATGCTGCAGGATATTCCGCCAGACAGTTTCTTTGCAGTAAACTATAACTTGTATATTAACAGAGATTAGTGGCAAGGTCGTAGTTCACAAGCACTTTGATGTTCACAGTAATCATAGAATAGCTCCTAACAGCAATATTCCCTCCATGGGGTACAAGTTACAGCAGACGGGCTATTATTCAATATAGATTAGCAACAATAGACTTGGGAAATAGTAACCACTCTCACTGGGCACTATCCCTCTGGTTGAGCACTAAAACATGGGTTTCTCAGCCTGGTGTCTTGTATCTTGGCACCCGACTTGGTCCTCACTTCACCCACTGTATTCAGCCTGGGGTCTTGGTGCCCTATCTGGTCCTCAACTCATCCACTTTAGTCCCTGCTCTAGTGGTTCATATACCACGTGTCCTAACTATTTCTCCCCGGTGGAGCCACATCTGCTCACTAGCTACCCTGTGCTGACTTTCACTCCTAGAGTGACTATTACTGTATTACTATCATTATCTCACACTTAACTAACTTTACCGGCAGACCTGGACCTGTAGTTCCTCTCAATGAGGCAAAGTCCCAGGACAGACCCAGACCACATGGTGCTAAACCCCTTTATATTGACAAACAGTGCCATCTAGTGGACAATCTCCGTGAACTAATGTGGACCCAGCAAGGGACATAGTTGCCTGAGTTAACTAAAGGATCCTTAGGTGTCCAAATACTTAAGGGGAACTGCCTGAGTAAGTTACCCCAAATCTCAGGGTCCCTGCACTAGTAACCCAAGAAGGATATGTGTAATCTCTTATCACACGATGAATTTGCAATATCCCCTGGATTTTATACACCATAAACCCAATAGGATCCCTGTGGGATGGCATAATAAACTTGTGGTCAGCCTGCCAAAAAGAAATAATATTCCTATTACTTACAGTGTTTTTCACTGAAGTGCTATTATATACTTGTTAAAGCTGCATAGATTTGAATATTTTCCCCCGACTGGAGCCTGTTGGTTCCTGCTCTGGACAGTTAAGTCTTCTAATGAATGGTATACCTACACAAATGTCACTTGAATGTAGCATTTTGGTAGAGCAATCATGCAGACCAAGTCACTAATCACTAGAATGTTAAAATAAAAAACCCTCATGAAAGAAAATCTATTCCTAAACAACATCCCGTTTTTAGAGGGACAGTCCCTCTTTTGACAGCTCAGCCTGCTCATTTGTACAGGAAAGTCCTATTTTTCTCTGCACTGAACAGCCAGAAAAAGAAACAATGTATCTAACTTAATTGGCTTTTGGCAGCGAACCCAGAACAGCTACAGCTGAAGATAAGATACTTTTGTAACAATTTCGAGATAAGGAAATAAGTAATTGAACAATATAAGATAACAGGTCCCTTGGGAAAAGTTAGACTCACAGCTTAAAGGGCAATTCACCTTCATTAGCAAAACTGTAGTAAAGGGAAAAAAAAACACAGAAATATATTCAAACTTTCATAACCTGCCAAAATTTGGAAAATTAACATGGTAATTAGGAGGTATGGCCACAAAATGGGCGTGGTCAATAACATTTCATCACGCAAAATTATTGTCCTTTTTGTTTTCAAAATGTTGGGAGGTATGCAACACACACATATTTTTATTTAAAAGTTAATGCTATTTAATTTAAATTTAATTGCTATTGAAAGAAGTATTTGCTTGTCCCTTTCAGTTAATAAGTTGGCACCCCACTCGTCAGTACTACAACATAGTTTCAATAGTTAGAACTAGCACTGCAGCTGAAGGTATAGCGAAATAATTTTTTTCTTTATTGTCCCTTTAAGTTTCCCAGAAAGTCATTGACACCTCTACTAAATTAATTGAAATGAAACACAATCAGCACAGCCCTTTTAGCTGGATATTTGTTCCTTGAGGTTTTACATTACTTTGTTTACTTTGCTCCAATGTACATATATACACATCTAAAAAAAGAACATATATTGCTTTTATGTAATTATGTAAAAAACTTTAACTATCTAACAACATAACTTCAACTGCACCTGGTAAAGTCAGTGAAAGTTTTCATATATCTTCCCCATTCTTTCCTGATACTTCCTGTGCAGACATACACAATAGCTACATGACAAACTTTCCCTGGAACGATATTGTAGCAACTCGGCTACAAGGGGAGGAGACTAGGATTTGGAATTCCCTCCTTTCTTTCTGGTATAATGATAAATCTGGAGGTATAAGTGAAGACAATCAGCACAAGCTGAGGAGAGCAGCTAGTGCATTCAAACCATAAAGAGTAATAATTTTACGTGTTGCCAATTCATCAAACCTGTTCTCAATCTCCAACATGCAGTGCCAGATAAATTCACTGTACATTATTGGACTCATTCTGCTTTTATCTCATTGCCTTCCTGCATCATATGGTAAGAAAAATTTCTATTTTATTTACATTACTGGTGCAATAGCAATATACACATTCAAGGAAGGCAGGCAGGCAGGAAGTAAGGTGCTGTTCACTAAAATGTATATTTTTTTATGTTTGATGTTTCATATGATAGTATATGATTATGTATATTACATTTTTTGTTTCATTTTTTATATCCACAGATTTATGCATAGCTTAAATTATGGTACTTCATAGTCTCTAAATTATCACTGCTTTGCACACAAGTTATACACAGTTAGGGAGTGGTATTTTATGAACTCTTGAAATATCTAATCATTTTTTCAAAAATCCCAAATACTTTCTATTATTCCTGGGAAGTACATTTCAAACATATTTTTCATAACTATTCATAACTTCTTGCCTGTTTTAGGTTGGCGCACATTTTTTACATATAGAGAACAATATTACAGCATAGCCACCATTGAACTATGCTGGATATAAAACAAATGGCTGGCCATAATCAGCTGAAAGATCCCTACAGCATTTCCCATAGTTCAGGGGATTATGGAATATACTCTTCTAATCAGTGTTAGTTGACCTTGAAATTTCCTATTCCCCTAGTCCCAAGTATTCTGTATAATAGATCCTATACATCTATCCTAAGATGGTTTGCAATGTACATTCATTTTTATATTCTTTGCAGTTACTAAATTCCAACCTATAGCTTTCATTTTGGCACTTTTACTAAACAGGTGTTAAATAGTAGAGGGATCTATGGTAACTAGTTAGGGTGATGGTGGAAAGGATGTTTTGTTGTCAGTGCTAAATCTACTCCTTCTCTTGCATTCTATGGCACTTGCGCAAATGGTTTATCAGACACCAATGCAAAGGTGGAAGTAGGGAATCCGCGCTCTGCCAATTAGCACCTGATGAATGAATGCATCAATCCTCCCGAACAGATGTACCGAACATCCCAAACAATTGAACTTTCAATAGGAGAGAGGAGAGCACTCTGACGCAGATTAACTGCTTGTGAATAATATTTATTAGTGGTGCTTGCGAAGCAAAGCATCACTACTGTTATCTTGCAAACTTATTTAGTGGTGCTTGCGAAGCAAAGCATCACTACTGTTATTTTAGTGGTGCTTGCGAAGCAAAGCATCACTACTGTTATCTTGTTTTAGTGGTGCTTGCGAAGCAAAGCATCACTACTGTTATCTTGCAAACTTATTTTTATTCTTCTTCCGTATGAAAGTTTGGCGCGTAACTAGTCCCGCACCGTTTGTCCTAGACCCATGAATGAGGTGTCAAATCGTGCGGCTTAATCGGGAATGGGGTGGTATGACTTTTCTAAGGGGTGGGTGGTTAATTGCCCCTTGCGGGGGCAATTAACCACCCCGAAAAGTCCCATAGATTAACATTGAGGCCAACTTTTGACGGATTCTAGCGCAGAGAGGGAATCTTGTAGAAACGTTAAATTTACAACATTTGAAGAGGTTTGCGACCTGTGTCAGATGATACCCCACACGAGGGTATAAGTTTTACCCCCGGGGCAGGAGAGGTCCCCAAATTTGCCCCATTGACTTATAATGGGGAATTTATCGAATAATTAGTTTGTCGCAGACCCATGAATGAGGTGTCAAACCGTTCATCTTATTCGGGAATGGGGTGTTGTGACTTTTCTGTCCTATTTTGGGGACCCAAAAAAGTGAGCGGAGCCGCAAACAACCAATCAGATTTTCCCTATTGACTTCAATGAGAAAATGTAAACAGCTGTAATTCTCACAGTAATAAAGCCAGAGCTCCCAAACTTGGCACCGTGGGTCACTGGGTGACTGCGGCCAAAATTTACAAAAAGTGGGCGGAGTCTACAACAGCCAATCAAATTTCAGCCATTCAATTAAATAGGAAAATTTTAAACTGCTGCCGCTCTTAGACGGTTAATGGCAGCCTCCTCAAAGTTGGCACAGTTGGTCACTGGGGGACTGGGATTAAAATTAAGAAAAGTGGGTGGAGCCAAAACCAACCAATCAGATTTCTTTGATTGGTTTTAATGGGAAAAATTAAGAAGGCTGCCATTCTCTCAGTATTGATGTCAGGGACCTTGAATATCACAAATGTGGTCGCTGGGGGTTTCCACTTCAAGTTTAGAAAAAGTGGGCGGAGCCACCAACAACCAATCAAATTTCATTCATTGATTTTCAATAGAAAAAAATAGAAATGCTGCCATTTTTACACATTAAATGACAGCATTCCCAAACTTTGGTATGTTAGTCACTGAGTGACTGTGGTTCACAATTAGGAAAAAAAGGGGCGGGGCAACAACAGCCAATCAGATTTGGGCCTGAGTTTTGCCACGGCAAGCACCACTCACATTTTCTTCAGGAAATGTACCTCTCTAGTTCAAGCTGCTATACACTATGTATAGCAGCTTAAATAAATATTATTCACAAGCAGTTAATCTGCGTCAGAGTGCTCTCCTCTCTCCTATTGAAAGACCAATGCAAAGGTGTTTTCATATGTTGGAGGATTTTGGAGGCAAAAAAAGTCTGCAATCACCCTTAGATGTTATATACCTTGGACTGATCAATGCTAATTCCTGATTGGTAACTACAGATAGTTCCAAAGGTATAATTTAATTATAATGACGCTCATTTACTAAAGCTGGTAAAATTTCCCCTTAGTGCAGGAACTAATAAAAACAGAAATAAATTTGAATTGATCTGTGGGGGAGAATGCTTCGATTCTTTGATTGGTTTGCTTTCGGTTACTGCACTGGGGCAGTTTTGCCCAGTGTGATTCAATGAGCCCAGTGAGTTGGTGTGTAGAGCCTAGAGATATAAGGTTTCATTAAAGTAAACCAGGGTTGGAAGTGCAAGAGCACTAGGGGTGCAAGAAGGCAGGCAAGAAGTGCTTATTCTGCAGGCACACCTTCCCCTGGTCTGTATGTGCCCATTTTTTACACTTAGTACGCTGCCCAGAAGGTTATCAATGACCCATATACAGTTAGCTTAATGACCTGATATACTGGTTGGTTTACTCAGCAAAGATATTTGTGCAATTTAATCAATCTATGTAGCAAACAAATCAATCTATTCTGCTACCAACGGCACAAGGATCATTTCCTCCATTGGCATATATATGCATACTTTAGGGGGTTATTTACTAAACTCCGAATGCAAAAATCACGAAAAATCTGTGATTTTTCTTTTAGAAAAATCACAAATTTTTCTGAATTTATTAAACCCAGAGGATGGAAAAGTCTGAATCTGAAAATCCAGACCTGTCGAGGTTGCATATAAGTCCCCCAATACCCCGAAGTTATCGGGCAAAATTCTGAGTTTTCGGGTGAAAAAATCCAAAAAAATCATGAAAATCGGATTTTTCGTGATTTTTTTCCGCAAACAAAATTTTCAGGAAAGTGTATTAATAAATAAGCCCAAAAACCCGTGCGGATTTGGTCAGAGTTTTTTTCAGAAAATACTGAGATAAATTTGGACTTTGATAAATAACCCCCTTAGTGTTTCTTTTCGGAAATCCACACTGTTTGTGTTTACAGGCTGACTCAGGGCACATGTATAGAGGACAAGAATGCATGCCTTTAAACTAACAAGATGAGGTGTAGAAACTTAGGGGATGATTCATGTAGCAACCCCAAAATGAGGACCAGAATAAAGCTGATGAGTCCGCAAACTCTTACAAATATAAATGGTGTGGAAAACAGCACATTTGCTTTTCTCTGCTGACATATACTGAATACACCAGTAGAGAGAAATATTGTTGTGCCATTATCCTAAATCTTAGGGAATTACGAAGTAATGTGTTATACATTTATATCAGGCAATTTTAAGGTGTTTTTTTTCAGTTTATCATCCAGATCACCCAGATGATATAATCAAAACATAATCTCTAATTGTCTAATACATTACATTTAGAATAGCAATGTGATCCTTAGAAAGCTGTAAAATCATTTTTATATATTTGCAGGAGGCTCAGCAGTGAGGGAGCTGCGTTGCCAATGTATAAATACCGTATCAACCGCCTTTCACAAAAAACACATTCGTTCCCTGGAGGTTTATCCAAAAGGTCCTCATTGTGCCAGGGTGGAAGTAATGTAAGTATGAGCATTAAAATAAACATGTGGGGTTTATATACTCACAGTGGACATATCTGTACCTGTGTTGTTACCCATCCAACTAATCAGCAATTAGGACTTAATAGACTGCTGCCAGTAAAATAATGAAACCAATGTTTATTTAATCACTATGGCTTACTGCCCTGGTACATATTTGTCCAGTGTTAATAATTAGCCACATAAACATTACAGTGATTTGACTGCTTAGTGATCTTAACTCTAGGTGACAGTGAGTGGTTCTTTTCCCTGTACCCTGTATGAGAAAAGCAGCTTCAGCACAGCCCTGTGTTTTACAAAGCATTATTTATCTTTTTGTCATGTGGTTTTAATACAGAGCCTTTCAGTGATCTTGGTAACCCTACTAATCCAAAGGGAAAAGCTGTCATGCAGTTACAAATGCAGTCAGCTTTATCAAAGGATATATTTTTTTTTTTCCATTTTTTTTTCCATTTTTTTTTAAAGCAAAGCTCATTGTAACTTTAATCCATTTACCTTAAATTTCCAAAAAATCATGAATTAACCATTGCCATACACTGAAGGAATTCATTACAGTTCCTTCAGTCTAGATAATTTGAGTATTAAAAAAAAAAGTAAATCTTCAGCTGTATATTTGTCTTTAGCTGGCCATAGACATGCAGATATACAGTACCTTCAATATCAAACAAATGATCGTGTGGTGCCATCTCCAGACCTACCACTAACCATTCAGATCAAATAAAGTAGTAAAAGACGATGTTCTGCCCCTGACAGCAGTCATGCGAAAGTTATGTCCGACAAAAGCTGGTGAAAGCCTCCCTCTAATATCGTCAGATCAGCAATACATGCAGAGAAATTATTGGTAGCCGACAGAAATATTCTAACCTGTTCAATCACCTAAACAAAAGATGGCCATAGCACGAAAAATGGTGGGACGCTCCACACACAATCCGAACACGTGTGACTCCAAAAGTCAACGGGCACCTTTTTGGTCTCATCTGCTTTTTTGTCACTTTTTTCTCTTGCCGACTTTTTTTAATGGCAAGATTTTTCATGGCACTTTTTTTCCAGAAACTCCAAAATATCTAATACATTAACACAGGAATAACAAGTTTCCATGGTTTCACTCTTGCCCACACCAATGTCTATGCATTCTTATCAGGATATCTTTTCATAAATTCAGGTTTTAGGATGTCCATGATACTGTATAACAACCCTACCGGTTTCATATGTTGGCATGTTGGTGCATAGAAATGCTTACTGACATATCCAATATCAATTTCCTATTCTATTTATAATTTTTGTCATCATTGGAGCATTCATAGAATTACCTTTAGCTTAGTCCACACCAGGCGATTCGGGGAGATTTAGCACCTGGCGACTGATCGCCTCTTCTTTGAGGCGATTAATCTCCCTGAACCGCTTCCTCTTCTACTGCACCGGCTGTAATGAGAGTCGCGGCGCTTTGTTTTACGAAGTCTCCCGAAGTTGCCTCGTGTATGTCATAATGCATAACGATTAGTCGCCAGGTGCTAAATCTCCCCAAATCGCCTGGTGTGGACTAAGCCTTAGAAGTTACTTGGAGCCTTGAGGCTGTACTGATATAATTATCTGATTTCTGAGGTGCAGCAAATAGTGAATTACTTTTAATAGTATAATAAATAATCAATATTTTTTTGAGTTAAAGATAGTATAAGGCCGAGTGATTTAGTTGGAAGAATAAACAGGAGCAAGATAAGAGGATAGAGCATGAGGCCCTGTTGAGCTAAGTATTAGTTGCTGTATCTGAAGGCAAGGGAAAACAGAACATGTATAGATATGGGACTTAAAGGAAGGCATTAAAATAGCATACAGTGCAAGTCCATGGCTTTGATGTTGCAAAGAACACTGTAGAGACTAACAGATATGGCGCCATCATTTTTGGAGATGTGTTTCCTGTTTTGCTGGGGTCTTGAGAAATTACAGAACAACCAGACACTTGCTCTGTGTAACCAAAGACTTGACTCCCAGACATCAGCGATCTGGGATATGAATGATTCCCAGCTCCCCCATGCATGAGATTTTGCAAAGACCGTTTTTCAAAGATAAAGTGTCACTTTGAGTTCACCCTGTATCTGTCCATGCTAAATTTAATTAAGAGAGCAGCATGCTTCTGAAATGTTTATAATTACATGGCCTTATCAACTAGTCCCATAACCAGAAACAATTTAAAATATCTAGTTACTTTTGTGGTACTTTTGTGGTCAAATACAGAGGTCTAATTGCTCAAGTAAAACAAAAATGATTTTTGTATGCTAGTGATGAGGGCTTTATATACATACAGTATAGGCACCCAAGGGCCCATGCCTAGGAGGCAGCTTTAGGGGGGCAGCCCTCAGGTGCTTCTCCCTAGCTGCCACCAGAGACTACCTGGATAAATCCAATGGCAAAACTGGGGGGGGGTTGGTTTGAGCGGGTCACCAGGCAATTTGTGGCAGAAGTGACTTAACACAATGAGGAAGTGTTGCATAAGATATCACTTCCGCAATATGGAGGGGTGCAAGTGCCTAGGGTAACACCGGACCTAAATACATAGCTGAACTCGAGAAAGTTCCATCATTCATTTTTCTTACTGCATTTGTGTGTGTGAATGGCATCAGTTCTAGCAAACTGGTTTATGGCAATAGACAGTAGTATGTGATTGTGTGTGTTGGTGAAACCCCTAAGGGAACTCTAAAAGTACTTCTAGCTCAAAACTGGTGTTAAAGGAACAGTTCAGTTTAAAAATAAAAACTGGGTAACTAGATAGTATGTGCAAAATAAAAAAATGTTTCTAATTTAGTTAATTAGCCAAAAATGTAATTTATAAAGGCTGGAGTGAGTTGATGTCTAACATAACAGAACAGAACACTACTTACTGCTTTTCAGCTCTCTAACTTTGAGTTAGTCATTGACTTTAAGGGGGGCCACATGGGATAACTGTTTAGTGAGTTTATAACTGATCATTAGCATGCAGCTCAGATTCAAAAGCAGCATTTATGACCCATGTGCCCCCCCCCCTCTCAAATCTCTGATTGGTTACTGACTGGTAACCTATTAGTGGAAGCCAAGAGAGCTGCAAAGCAGGAAGTAGTGTTCTGGCTATTATGTTACACATCCAGTCACTCCAGCCTTTATACATTACATTTTTGGCTAACTAACTATATTAGAAAGATTTTTTATTTTTACCCAGTTTTTATTTTTACACTAGACAATTCCTTTAATTCAAGGGTTCCTTTGTGTTCTAAACACCATGTTCTTTGCAAATGTATGCAATTTATCAGAGCAGGCTGGATATAGTGTATATAGAAGCAGTGGCATAACTAGATGCTACCAATATTTGTTGAAATTGCTCATTATTTAGGGCCTCATGGGACCCCTATTCCTCCTGCCCCCCCCCTGCAGCCGCCGGGTCTGTGTCCTCTGTAGTTACGGCCCTATACACAAGCAAAACTTGTCCTGGCATTTTTTACTGGTCTCTATATGATGCTGATTGGTAGCAGTTAGCAAATATAAATACATATTATGCTTATATAAACATATGGCATAAATAAACATGGGCCTTTACTTTATTAGCATGGGGACACCAAGTTTTCTGGTATTTGTCATATTTGTAAAATACACTCTACAGTGATAACCTATTGTGGAAGCACACAGTATAATGCAATTAAGAGAGATAAAAGAAACCATACAGGCAGTCACACTAAGCTTTTAAAAAAATCACCCAAATGAATGATAATGCATATATAAATCTAAGCTTTATACACATACCAGTTTACTGCACAACAGTGGAGTGGGTACAATACTTTACTTATTAACATACTATGGCCCAGGTTGTTCTTTTCCCATTCCTTTTTCAGATAAACATGACATGTGAGATACAAAACATATGAGGACACTGACTGGCCTCCAGAAGCAAGAGTAATATAACTTCTTAGGTCAGGTATTTGTGGGGGCTGGATGCTGAACAGAACTTTCTCTAAACACCATGGAATTGTGCTCTACAAAATGAAAAACTCTTGAAGCGATTCTGGGTTTACAGTATATTCAGAAAATGACGCACCCCCTGAAGAATTCAATCACTTGTTTTATTTGCTGGGTCTGTTCTCCTATGCCTGTTCTCCTATGCGGAAAGCAAATGCACCGACCTGGGAATTTCTAACGCAGTTCTGTTCCCCTATTTTACATATATTTCCCAGATATCCCTTGCACGATTTAAGGGCTCACTTAAGACCACAACCAAAATTGTGATTTCACACTCAGCCTACTGACATCATTCATTAAAAGGTAGTTGCATCCAAAGATGCGCCTTACATTTCCATTTCAGAATTTGCCAGAGTGGGTATTGTGTCATTTCAGGTGCTCACTGTAAAGATGATGTTTGTCTGTTATTCATTAAATGTAAGTGTTAAAGCACCACACAGAGAGCATGATGACGTTACAAGTCTGGGTTCCCGTGTCAGTAGGCGCACTTATCAAAATGTCAACAGGGAATAAACTTACAGTAGCAAGTTGAAACTGAATTTATTGGGGCTTTCATTACATAGTGAATAGTGAATTCAGCTTCCTTCAAAGCAGGTGATGAAATCACAATTGGTGTCATTTATGAACACTGGGCAAACTGGTACCTGGCAGTGCACCATAGCAGCCAATCAGTGGTCAGCTTTCTTCAGCCAGTTACAGGTAAAACCATGATAGCAAACATCTGATTGGTTGCCAAGGGTTAATTTTTCAGTGCAAATTTTATAAATGGATCTCAATGATATTGTATGTTTATACATCTGTATTTACAAGACATAAAAATGTACTGAGACGTGCCTCTAGTATAAATGAAATGGAATGTGCAAAGGTTTAATCACCTTGTGTATAAATAATCACCTTTAAATGCTTCTTATGAATTTCCCAGCTTGGGGTTCCTTTATCTATGAGTTCATAACCGCAGCTTATTTTGGAACATCAGCAGCACAGCTAATCTATCACTTGCTGAAATTTAGAGAAAAAGTTGACACTATCTTAACGTATTTATTTTAATTTTTCCAATACACATTCACATTTTTTTACAAAGTTTTACAAAGTTAATTGTATATTGCTTTTGTTTATCCCTTTCTGTGTCTCTTTTTGTAGCAGAACATTTTTTCAAGAGTCATAACCAGTAGTGCAGAGAAGATAGAGAGCCAGATAAATATTGATTTAAATTTTATTTGTTAAGATGTATTTACAAAGTGACAACATATTAAACCATGCTGTGCAATAGAAGGGTGTATTCATCAGCCATACAAATTACATACAGACACTAATCATTATTGCAAATACAATTAGAAACCAATTAGAATTACTAGGTAGTTTTACTACGTTCTCTAAATTAATTGTTTCTTAAAGGGCATATAAAGGCAAATACAATAAAATCCCATTTTTACTTTCTTTAATGAAAAAGAAACCTATCTCCAATATTCTTTAATTAAAAAATGTGTACCATTTTTATAAGAAACCTGACTGTATGCAGTGAAATTCTCCCTTCATTTACTGCTGTGGATAGGAATTGTCAGATGGTCCCTAACTGCTGAGCAGGGAAACAATAAACTTATGAACAGCAGGGGGAGCCCCCACCTTACTTCCCAGCCATGCAGAACTCAAGCAGCTTTGTTTATGATGATCCCTAAGCAGCCCAGACCACACTGAGCATGTGCACAGTCTTAGTCTTGCAAATATGTTTAACAAAGTTAGATGGTGACCCCCTCTAGCCAACTTTGAAAGCATAAATTATTTGTTTGATTAGGCTTGTGGTGGAGTAAGTTCATGTTTATATTTATTATACAAAATACATAATTTCTAGCCTTATTCTATTTTAGACTTTACATGCCCTTTAAAAAGTTGTATGTTTATGTAAATATTAACAATGCTGACTACCTGGGTAACTCACTTTCTGTAGAATACAGCTCTTGGTTACCTCTATAGGTGAACATGGCAGATAACGTGGAGGCCCATACATTTAAATAGTGATCCACTACTTCCACTAAAGATCGATACCCAGATATTGCTGCTTAAAAAAGACAATAAATGTTTGTCCAGCCTTCCGCCTAGAACTTAAATTCACTTAGAAGCCCTGACTGTAAGATGGAAAAAACGGAAACTGCATAACTCTACTGGAAAACCTTTACATAATGCTAATAACTCTATTTATTTGGTTATGATTTACATTTTATACAATACTTTTGTATTATATACTTTACTTTACACTATACTTATTAACACATGTTGAACATCCAGCAGATGCTTACTTTCTTCTACTTTCTTTTTGGCTTAGTGTGACATTGCGCAATGGAGTTCAGCACTGTTTAGATCCAGACACAAAGTGGTTAACATCTGTTGTCAAAAAGATTCTCAGAAGGTAAACTCAATTAATTTGCATGAGCATGCATACACAGTACTTTAAAAATGGGGTATGATCAGTTGGTTGGGATACAGATGGAGAAATGCAGAGTGTTACGAAACACTGCTAGGAGACACAGGTAAGACTGAGAGGAACAGTGGAACAGAGGAACAGAGGAACATTTGATTTTATCACTGAAGATCTTACATAATCTGTTAAGAGCCACTAGTAGCAATATTTGTTGTGGATGCAAGATGCCAAAAAATAACCTGCTATAAACAATACTGAAAATTGCATCTGCTAAAACACATGTAGTATCTTAGCAAAGCCAATTATCACTGTTGTCTATTTGTAGCCATGACAAGTAGCTGCTACTTGTATCTCTATGTGTCTTCACCCTTAAAGTTAATAGGAAAAAATTCAAGTATCAAGTAAGATCGTGCCCTGCACTAAAAAAGTGAATAATAACGGGATAGATGTACGCCACATTTTCCTATAGCATTATCAAGCCACTGCTTACTTTTATACATGCTTTTTACAGAGGTACTCAGGATAGTTCAGTATGAGGTTTACAACAGATCAGTGACATTTAGAGGCCCATTTATCAAAGGTCGAATTTCAAATTCATGTGAGTTTTTTAAAATTTGAATATACTCACAATTTGACTGGGAGGTTACTTAAGAAAAAAATTAGAATGGCTAATATTTGATCAAATGTTTCCAACCCGAAAATTTTAATAGTATTCGATTTGTATTCGGTTCGTACGAATTGAATTTTTCTCCCGAAAAAAAAGTAGATTATCATGAAGGTTATTAAAATCTCCAAATGCCTCGATGGACCTCTGCCATTGACTTGTACATGAACTCGGCAGGTTTTAGGTAGTGAATATTCAAATTAGGACTGTTTCCATGGTCGAGGTGTGATAAATCTCACATTTAAATTTACATTAGAATAGGGGATTAACAATTCGAATGTGTGAATTTTTAAACTCAAAATTTTGAATTTGAATTGACTATTTGACCCTCGATAAATTTGATTTTTTTTCTGGGAGTGATACCTGAGGAGTAATGTAATAAAAGGTGCTAAAGTTGCCCAGGAGCTGAAACCCATAGTAACCAATCAGCAGCTAGAATTCACTTGTCACCTGTTTAAAAATAAACATCTTATGCTATAGGCGAACTTAGTGGTTTTTATTGCATATAGGGTTGGACTATCTAGCAAAAAACTTGCATACAGCTGTTCAGAATTCTACCAATGCACCGACAGCATAACACTTTATTTTCCAAGTACAGCAGCCTAGCTCTGGGAGCATGGTTTAAAGATGGTTTAAAGGCTTGCACATGTACTCTTTAAAGCCATTTATTATTTTTTAAAAAAAAGGAGCAACGGAAGAAAAGTAAAAAAAAAAAAAACTCCTGAAAAAATGCTTATATATGTGAATAGAATGCATAGAAAAATGCTTAAACGTGACCACACCATTAAGCCTAAATTTCTCCTTTTACGTTTTCAGTGCTGCAAAATGTATATTTTGTAGCTGCAGCTTGGGTATTCAGAAGTTGCACAAAGTAGAACCAAGTTTATTAGGTTTACTGTTATATGAAGGAGTCAAACTGAAAAGGAAACATGATTGTTTACACTTAAAGGAGAAGGAAAGCTATGGAGGTATTTTATAGATTAGCTGCAATAGTGCAAGCTAGAATGCTATATTTATTCTGTAGAATGTTTTACCATACCTGAGTAAAAAGCTCTAGAAGCTCTCTGCTTGTTTGGGATAGCAGCTGCAGTATTAGCTTTGTGTGGCATCACTTCCTGTCTGAGTTTCTCCCTGCTAACTTATAGCTCTGGGCTCGGATTACAGCAGAGAAGGGAGAGGGGGAAGTGTAGCAAACTGAGCATGTTCTTGCCCTCAGGGCAATGAGGTTTAAGCTGAAGGCAGGAAGTCTGATACAGAAGTCCATGTGTACACAATAGAAGGAAAGAAATACAGTGTTTCTTTTGACAGAGGACTCAGAGCAGCATTACTTTGAGGGTTTACTGGTATATTTAGGTGAACCTTTCTGATAAGGCTCACTTAGTTTTAACCTTTCCTTCTCCTTTAAAGCAATAGTAACACTATCCAAATATACTGTATCTGGAATGTGTAACTAGCACTTTAAAGCATTCCAGTTCCCTCTCTGCAGACCTCAATGATCCCCTGACAGTGTCTTAGTAGCTGAGAGCTGCTTTGAGGGCTTGTCAAAGGCTGAGGACAGATGTTTAGAATTACTCAGCCTATTGGGGCTTTGGACCCTTAAGCCTAAATCAGTTACTGAGAGATCATGGAAAGGAAATGCAAAACGTATTCTAATGGGAAGCTGCAATTATTTGTCATTTTACAATAGTTTAAAGGCTTATTTTATTAAATTTAAAAATCTTGTTTTTCATGATTCGAGTTTTTAGCAATCAATTTGAGTTTTCTAATTTTCTAGATTTTTTTTTCAAATTTTCTGAATATTTGAGATTTCTAAAATAAAAAAACCTCAAATTAAAGAATTCAGCGCATAAAAGCTTCTGAGTTTGTAAAAGTCAATTGGAGGTGTATTTTCAAAATCCACATTAAGTTTGAGTATTCAGACAACATTAGTGATTTGGCAGACTTTTTGAAATAAAGAGATTTTAGAGCTTTTTTTGCATTCTTTTACTTGATCACATTTTTATAAATATGCTGGCAATCAATAGAAAACTGCATACCATTTTAGTAAATATTACTAGTGCTTGTTACTGGGTGCAAAAGACACTTAATCGGTGATCAGTTATAAATAGAAAAGTGCTGTGATGTCACAATATTAATTCATTTTATTTGCTTTATTGATACAGGAATTCACAGAAGAAATGAAGAACCAAAGTTCGCATCAGTTTCTTTATATTATTGTGTGTGATTTGTCAAAGGCATAAATCCCTATTGCACTCCCTCTTTCATTCAGCAGTCTAAATCTTCTCAATAAACAGTATCCAATAACAAGTGCAGGCAAGGGGTGCAGTTAGACTCAGGTCCATAGGGGATATCTTGTTGTGAACTCCTACAAAATTATGCCACCATATGAGTTTTTGCAGGGGTGTGGCCAAAAGGGGGGGTGTTATGGTTTGCTTCAGGGCCTGTTGGAATGTAGTTATGCCACTGACAGTATCAACTTCATAACCTGGTATTGGAATGGGCCATATGTTATGAGTGAAGACAGCACACACAGATATGAGGAGAAATGTATGTAAAGTAGATACGAATGAACATGCTAAGAACATTAATGGAATGAGTTTTGGCACCATACATTTATTAAAGAGCAGCTTTTAAAGGCACAGAAGATGGAATTACATGCTATGAGTTAGTTGAATATTTTTGTTTTACAGCACTAGTATTTTGGTTTATAATAATTCTTGTCACATGACTGATGTTATTATCAATATAGATCAGTATATTGTATACTCATCCCGTACTTTCAAGAACATACTGTTTATAAAAGGGCATGGAAGAGTTCACACATTTATTTGTGGTTGCTTTAAGTCTGTTCACTACAGCCACAGTATTTTCTAGTGATGTTATATATTCCCTTTAATTAATTTGGTCAGAATTAAAGTTTTTTTGAGTGTTGTCCCTTCCGGGTTTCATGCAACGATAGATGCTGTATACCAGCCATAGTCCTAATGTCATTGGACATGTGGCCAAATTAAAACAGTAACATCAAAGAACAAAACATGTACTGTCATATATTTTGTAATCTTTAAAGGCTTATCAAAATACAATTTTTTGCCATGACATGCATTCAGTATGTCTGGTTATAACGTGTGTTTATCCATTTGTCCGTCTTCGCGGTTTTTTTTGTTGTTTGTTTTTTAATTTCCATATTCAACTCCCTATATGTATTACTATTATATTTAATAATACTTAATAAGTGTGGGGCATATACATTTTATATACTAACTTTTTTTTATTAAATAAAAGCACTCATTTATAAAAGCTTCCCTTCTGCTATTTGTGTTTGTTTTTCATATTTCCTAATTTTGTAAGATTTTTGTGTTAATAGGAGCCTATTATTGTACAGGTATGGGACCTGTTATCCAGAATGCTCGGGACATGGGGGTTTCCGGATAACGGATCTTTCCCTAATTTGGGTCTTCATGCCTTAAGTCTACTAGAAATTCATTTAAACATTAAATAAACCCAAAAGGCTGGTTTTGCTTCCAATAAGGATTAATTATATCTTAGTTTGGATCAAGTACAATGTACTGTTTTATTATTACAGAGAAAAAGGAAATCATTTTTAAAAATTTGTATTATTTGGATAAAATGGAGTCTATGGGAGACAGCCATTCTGTAATTTGGAGCTTTCTGGATATTGGGTTTCCGGATAAGGGACCCTATACCTGTACAGGTATAGGACCTGTTATCCAGAATACTTGTGACCTGGGGTTTTTCCGGTTAACGGATAATTTGCATCTTCATACCTTAAAGGGGTTGTTCACCTTTGCATTAACTGTTAGTATGATGTAGAGAGGGATATTCTGAGACAATTTGCAATTGGTTTTCATTTTTTATTATTTAAGGTTTTTGAGTTATTTAGCTTTTTATTCAACAACTCCTCACATTTGCATTTAAGCAATCTGGTATCTAGGGTCCAAATGCCCCTAGCAACCATGCACTGATTTGAATAAGAGACTGGAATATGAATATGAGAGTCCTGAATAGAAAGATGAGTAATAAAAATTAGCAATGATAATAAATTTGTAGCCTTACAGAGCATTTATTTTTAAGAAGGGGTCAGCATCGCCCATTTGAAAGCTGCAAAGAGTCAGAAGAAGAAGGCAAATAACTAATAAACTATAAAAAGTAAATAATGAAAACCATGTGAAAAGTTGCTTAGAATTGGCCATTCTATAACATACTTACCTTAAAGGTGAACCACCACTTTAACTCTACCAGAAAATCATGTAAACATTAAATAAACCCAATAGGCTGGTTTTGCCTCCAATACGGATTCATAATATCTTAGTTAGGATGAAGTTCAAGGTACTGTTTTAGTATTACAGAGAAAAAGGAAATCATTTAAAAAAAAATAATTATATAATGTAGTTTCTGGATATTGGATTCCATACCTGTACCACTATGTCAAATCTTGGCCAGGGGGCCTATCAGTATTTCTCTCTAACGGGGAACAATAAGCTACTGATATGGTCTGGAAGGTGCAAAACAATAGCTACATTAAGCCCCTGCATGGCCACCTTTACAATGCACTGGTATAAAATTGTGTATTTGCATTTAAAGCTCTCACAAAGTTTCTTATACAGACTCCTGAGTAGGCATAGGGGAACCGACTTGATATCAGCCTGTAGGGTACACTTTATAACAGTTAACAGACAAGCTGTGTATAATACATTGCTATTATTTCTTACACAGGATGATAAACAGTGTTTAAATGCCATTCATGACTCTCTACAGAACTATAAAATAGGGCATTCCTTGTCAATAAATAGTTCGTTGTACTGTAGGTGCATCCCCTGCAAGGATTGTAAAGAGTGGGTTTTAGAATCGGTGATAAGAAATTCATAAAATCTCAGCTAAAAAGAGTGTTTGAACCAATGCATTTTGAGAGCAACTATGGACACAGCCATTATGGACCATCGAAAGTTAATCAGCCAAGTTAATTTTAAAACCCACAGCATTTTTATCCAAATATAGTGCAAACATATTACATCATAATGTATATGTACAGGTATGGGATCTTTTATCCGGAACCAGTTATCCAGATTGCTCCGATTTATGGGATGGTCATCTCCCATAGACCATAAGCAAATAATTCTAATGTTTGTTTCGTTTTGATTTTTGATTTCCTTTTTCTCTGTAATAGTAAAATAGTACCTTGTACTTAATGATAACTAAGCTCGACTAGTCACTAATTGGCCCCTAAGATCAGTGCAGTATTTCATATAAAGTTTACGACAATTGGTAATATGTTCGCTACACTGATTAATGATGAGTGAATCTATCCAAAATTTCTTTGCCAAAAATCAGAGAAACCGCTGAAAAATTAGCAAAATCTACATCAATGGGCATTTTTACTTACTCCAAATGCATTTAAGTCAATGGGTGTTTTTTTCTCCCGCTAAAGGCATTGAAATCAGTGGGTCTTTATTGTTACTCCATGCATTAATAGTAGTTTTTTTTCTCAATTATTAGAGCATGCCAAATAGTTAAAGTCAATGGGTTTTTTTTCACCGCTTTTGAATGTTTTATTTCATTATTTTATTTAACATATTTCTTCAGTTTTGCAAAAAAAAGCCCAAAATAAGCTGACGACGAATTGCAGAAATGCGCTGCAAATCCATGCGTGGTGAAAAAATGTGCTCATTACTAACACTGATAAAAAAATTGGTTTTAGTTTTAGCTTTATTTACAATGTGATCACTTCCTGCTGAATGCAACTGCTCGGTAATGTATCACACATATATGTGAAATGTTACAATTACAATCTTTCCTGCGACCATTGGTTCTGTCAGATCGTTCATCAGATATTATCTGTGCATCTATGGCCACCTTTATGGGGTGTGTAGCTTAAATTGATTAATTGGATAATATTGATGGTAAGGATTTATATTTATGATGGAAAAGATAACTATCCTATGTTAAAGATACTGTATGTAAAATAAGCATGTGGGATGACAACTAGCTACAGGGCTTTCTTCATTTCTAGTGTTTTACTATATTTTGTTGCATCATATCACAATGTTTTGCAGAACTATGTCCCATGATCAGACTAGTTTGTTAGAAAAACACATAGTGGTCATTGGAAGTGGATCTATGAGCACGAGGAAGCGATGTGATTTGTGGGGAGCATTATATGGAGAAAACATGTGTAGAGGGGCTGTCATTTCAAATTTAGTAAAATGTAATTGTTGTGGTTATAGCAATTAGGAGTACATGTGTGGGATCCATTATCCAGAAAACTATTCTCCAAAAGCTCTGAATTAAGGAAAGGCCATCTCACATAAACTCAATTGTATCCAAATAACCCAAATTTACAAAAATGATTTCCTTTTTCTCTGTAATAATAAAACAGTAGCTTGTACTTGATCCAGACTAATATATAATTAATCATTATTAGAAGCAAAACCAGCTTATTGGGTTTATTTAATGTTTAAATTAATTTCTAGCAGACTTAAGGTAGGAAGATCCAAATTAAGGAAAGATCCGTTATCCAGAAAGATCCAGGTCCCAAGCATTCTGTATAATAGGTCCCATACCTCCTGTATAGGGTCAAAAAATAAGTAGGATGAGTACCCTTAAGTGGAATATACTCTTCCTCTCCAGGGTTTAAGTGGGTGGTCAAATAAATTAGATAAAAGTGTGTATAAAGCTCTGCTCAAAAAAACTAAAAAAGGAAATAATGGCATATGGACTCTTTACATAAACTTCAGTGTAAGGGTGAATACTAGGAAAACTGCTATAGTGTGAAGACAAATAGAAAGTGAAAACAGTAGTAATAGTTGTAAAGTAAATAAGTATTTATTAGGACATATATAACCTTATGCGTCTTGTGCACTTACTCATAGGCTAGTGTGTTAGGCTAGGTACTGTATGTCCTAATAAATACTTTTTAACTTTACAACTATTATTACTAGGTTTTTACTTCTATTGGTCTCCATGTGTTTGGTGTGGTATTTCTGGTAAACAGACCATAACTGTACAAAATAACCAGTATAAACCCTGTATATCTGTCTGCATGTATAAAAAGTGAAATGATTTATATTACAATTAGTTATGTAACCTGAGTAACAATGTTTCATATTGGAGCTTATTTTAAAGGGGAACTCTGGCTTCCAAACTAAAATTTAATAAAGAGGCCCAGATAACACAGAAACCCCTAATATACCCTTCACAGTTACCTGTTTCTTCAAAAAGTTTGAATAAATGCAATTTTCTATGCTGAAATCCAGTTGAAATCGTGGCAGGGATGGAGGGGCTATGTTACAAATAGTAACTTTTCCCACAACTTACAGACAGTATGCAGGAACTACTGTGCATAACCCACAATGCATTGCACTGTGATGTTCCATTCCTTATTGAAATCATTTGCTGCTGATACAAAGCAACAGTAGCCAGCAAGCTCAGTAAAGTAGTCAGACAGATCAGCAAGAGAGCATGGGGCTAGGCTTAGGGAAATGTTCCAAACCATTAACAGTCATGAAAAGTCTGCATATTTTTTAAACAATGTATACTGCAAAGTTTAAGCTTAAGTTATGTTTTTGTGGAGTTCCCCTTAAGGAAGGCTTTTCAAAGCCATCAAATTCCCTAAGGAATATGTGTACACTGGAAATGTACACTGCAAATCATATTTAGCAAGATAATTCAGAGGTTTAGGGTTTTTTTTTTATCTTATTTACTTTTTCTTACTACATTTAGCCAAAGTAGTTCCCATAAATGAGGGCATGAATTCAGTGTTTAAGGTTAATCCATAAGCTTTTCAAAATAGAAAAGGAACCAGATGCTGCTGAAATAGTGCCAAACAAATTTCCTAGGAAAAGATCATGAAATGTAAACAGCAGCCAAAACACAGCTATCAACTGCTTGACCAAGAAACTGTATTTCGTATCATTTATTCAATATATAAAATCTCAGTAGCAGATGCACTTACACATGTTGTTTTTCTAATCAGGTTTCCCAATATTTGGATGGATCACTCCTAAAATGAGGACACCAGGTACCCAACCCAAAATCTGGCAATATCCATGGCAAAACCAGAACTTTGCCAGATATGGAACTGGGTTGCAAGATATTTTTAGGCTTTTTCCTGCTTCAAAAACCTTTTGTCATCTTTTGACAATTCTGCTAAACACAGCTTACTAATTACCCTTCATTTAAACCCTTCATTAATCTTCAGTTAAACACGTAACACTACTGGAGAGCAACAGTTTTGCATAGTTCCAAAAGTGTATCCACCACTGTGGAAAGGGTTGAATCTCAGTTGAGTCTGAGGAGGAGCTGGATCTTTCAGGAAGTTTTAGGGAACGGATGGAGCACACACTAGGGCTCCAGTCATCATCTGCTCCTTCCTAAAGGTCACAAAACCACTATTTTGATAGTAGTTAGTAAACAAGTATTTTGCCCTTGCAAGAGAAATGAAAATATCTATATATTTGCTAAAATGAATAGAGGTAAACAATAGAGATAAATAGGAATAGACAATAGAGAGAACTCTATAATCTACAATTGCAGAACTAATTCAAAACTAAATCTCTCATTTGTCATTAACTTGCAATATTTAGTCCAGTGCACTTCACTGCAGCATATTTGCTCAAATCTGAGTGCTTTTACCAGTACAGGTAGTACATATTGTAATGTGGAAATGGACTTGTTCATTTTTTTGCTGTAGCAAAACTTCTATTTGTATACTATTTGTATGCATCTACTGAAAAATAATCATTTTGTATTCACGCTCTATTGTATTATATTTTATATTAGGGACACAATATTCTCTATATATATTGTTTCTCTGCGAACAGTGAATAGTAAAGTAACAAGTGGTAATTTTGGAGTTAGCTCAAGTATGTGACATCACATGGGAAGCAAGGCCCCACTTACAGCAGACGATTAGCTAAAAATTGGTTCCTGAGTGAAATTTATGTGTCACTTAAAGGAGCAGCTCTAGATACTGTCTCTGTTTGTTTAGAATAGCAGCTGCCATATTAGTTTTCTGTAACATCACTTCCTGACAGAGTCTCTCCCTGCTAGTTTATAACTCTGAGCTCAGATTACATCAGGGAGGGGAGGAGGGAGAGGAGCAAATTGAGCATGCTCATGCTGTGCCCTGGAGGCTTAAGATGAAAACAGGAAGTCTGATATAGAAGCCCATATGTACACGAAAGAAAATAAATGTGGTGTTTCTTTTGAGCAGCATTACATTTGAGGGTTTACTAGTGTATTCATATAGACCTTTGTGATAAAGCTTATTTAATTTTATCCTTTCCTTCTCCTTTAAGAGCAAAATTTGTTCTCCTTGTTAGAAGTCTTAAATAATGATTCTCATGGAAATATTTTGAAAACATAAGAATGTCAAAACAGCTAATGAACTTCATAAACATTAATTAAGCTATATTGCCTTATAAAGGGTAATCTCCAGAAAGTCAGATTTACAAAGTCAACACAACCCTGATTTGATTGGAATATCAAAGCAGCCAGATAAGGATGAAACTATGAGTCTAAGTCCAACTTATGTTTATTAGACCAAATTTTAGTCACTCCCAAAGTAGTAGAATTTGTATTGGATGGGGCAAAAAATTGACCGGCTAAAATAAAATGGCACATTTCAAAAATAAACTGCTACGCCTCTAATACTGTGAGTAAATTAAAACAGAAGTGTGGCTGGCATAGATTACACCTAAAATACATTAAAACAGTAAAAACATTTTTACTAATAATCTATTCATGTTAAAAACATGGATTTTGTATGATTTTTGTAAGCAACCATAATGAAACCCTATATGGTGGTCCTAACTCGTTTTTGTAGACTGGCACTTGAATAGGTCTCCAAGACCATTTTAGATCACCATTAAAAGGAAATGTTTGGGAGTGCTACAGCTACATTAATAAAAGGAGCACATTTCAGGACTAATTAAGTATAAAGATTTTAATGGCAATTGAAAATAAGTCTGGATCAGGGGGTAAAGGGGTCCCCTGAGGCCCTCATTTTTGTACAATTTCAATAAATATTGGAAAAATAGGCCAACCTCTAGACAATTTGAGGGCCTACAAAGTAATTTGTTGTGGGGCCCAGTAATATCTAGTTATGCCACTGTCCAAAGGTGCAACATATGACACATGCCTGCTGTGCTTTTTTAGAGCAGGTTCAAAGAAAGGGAGACTTTCAACAGTAACGAGTGGTGCATAGAGGGAGAGTCCCTTTTTTACTAATAACTGTTTGCAATACATGCATTTTAAAAGGGGTTTAATTACAAGTTTATAACTATAAAATTGCTACACTGTTTCCAATGAAAGAGTTATCTGTACTGTACTTGTACCAAGTAATCATGTCCTCTCACAAGTGCCTCTTCTCCAGAGAAAACAACCCCAAAAACTGATGATATATGATCCAGGTGCTACTTTCCCTTCTACCTTTTCCTGATGATGGTATGTCTAATAATATGCCGTTGGAAACTTAACTTTATCACAAAAATGAGGGATTGTGTAATAAAGAATCTCACTTCTTTGTGCCTTATTGTTTTGGTTTATCTGAAAGTCAGCTGTAGGTCAATACCCATCTTACAGACCTACAGAATATAGTGTGCTAATTGCCAAGAAAGAAGATTTACTAGGAGATAATATATAATAGAGGATTTCCTCTACTGGCAGCATACACCTTCTATTTAGGATGGATGACACTGTTTAATGGTGATGGGAAACTGCATTAATAAAGGTCCATGACTATAGCTCATGTGATTTAAAGGGGAAATAAACCCTAGAAATAACTATGGCTAAAAATGCCATCTTAATATATTGTTCTTATTGAACCAGTCTAAAGCTTCAGCATCTTTATAGTAGTAATGATCCAGGCCTTCAAAGTTGTCCCAGGAGTTTCCCATCTTGGTTTTGTCCAAGAAACTCAAATGCTCAGTGTGCTCGGAGCGGATGTTAAGAGGTTGCCACTAATGATGGGCAAATTAATTCAGCAGGCATTTAAATCGTTTTGCGAAACTGCTGTGAAAAAGATTTTTCTGTGACCAAAAAGTTGCTTGTGTAAAAATTGTCACGTGTCAAAATAACTTTGACACCCATTGTCTTTAATGCATTTGGACAAAAAGTCACACATGTGAAAATTGTCACTTGTGTAAAAATTGTCGCGCATCAAAATGCATTTTGTGAATTTTTCACCAGGACAGATTCGCCCATCACTAGTTTTCACAAATCATCAAGCAGAAATTGAGGTTTGCTGATATAGGCTGATACTACAGGTCTAATAATTACATTCTGGTGCTAATTGTGTTGGTTTCTGGGCTGCCTTCTACAAATAATATGAATTATTTACTAATCAGCCTTTTATTGGGACATTTCTTTGATAGTATACTATATTCAGTAGTTTGTGAGTTGGTCCCTAAGCTCAGGTAAGTGAAAGCAGGCCAGAGAATGTGCAGTGAATCAGCACTTAGCTACTGGGGCATCTTTGGAGGCACAGATTTTCCCTTCTAAATGGTTGTGGTTGTCCTGGGTTGGGACAACATTTCTGCCGTACTTCTCTAGTTAAGCTTTAGTTCTCCTTTAAAGGGGAACTAAAGTCTAAAATAGAATATTGCTAGAAATTCTGTATTTTGTACACTAAACATAAACTGCACCACAAGCCTAATTAAACAAATGATTTATATTTTCAAAGTTGGCCGCAGGGGGCTCTCATCTTGTAACTTTGTTAAACATCTTTGCAAGACCAAGAATACGCACATGCCCAGTGTGGTCTGGGCTTCAGTTGGGAGGTTATGCTTAGGGATCGTCATAAATTATCAAAACAGCACGAGTCAAATAATATCTGTCATAGAAGGCGATACAGCAAGACTGATTAATAATCAAAATATACGCTGGGTTTGCGAATATGAATCTCTACAAGGTCGTCTGCTGCTCTACAGGGAAACAAACAAAGCTGCTCGAGTTCTGGGATTTAAGGTAAGGGGGAGATCCCCCCTGCAGTTTGAAAGTATGATCCTTTCCATGCGGAGCAGTTAGGGCCATCTCAAGTTTCCTGTCTTCAGCAGTCAGAGTAAGTAAAAAGGGGGGGAATTTCACTGCATACGGGCAGGTTTATTATAAAAACATTACACATTTTTTGATTAAAGTATATTGGAGATAGATTTCTTTTTCATTAAAGAAAGTAAAAATGGGATTTAATTTTTTTGCCTTCACATCACCTTTAAATGCCCTTTTCCAATGCCTCCCTAGCAAGTCAAGAAAGCTAACATTGTCATCCTTTTCTTTCAACTGCTCTTCATGAGTCCAATAATGAAGGTTCAACTGAGTCGTTTTTTTACGTTTGACTTAATTTATATTATTTGCAATCTAGCCCTCATGGCAAAAAGGAGTTTATACTGTACTTGTCAATGTATGAATATATGTCAATCTTTATATCCTGTTTATGTAATCAGCTGAGAGTATGTGTATAATATGAAAAAGAAACTCGTGCAACCTACATATTTACAAATCTTGTGTCCTTAAAAACACATGGGTACATTCCATAGATTCTTAAGGACAATGGTAGACGAGAGGATTAGTTGCACAAAGTTGCCTTGCAAGGAAACTTTGGTGTCTTCGGAAAGCCAAAGAGGTGCATAGGTTTTGCCATCAGTAATTCATTTATCAAACGGTTGGAGAATAGTCTCTTGTTTTTAAAGCTTGTAATTATTATCATCTTAGTTATCCATTTAATTCAGTATATTTAACAGATCAAGTATTAAACATAGAAAAAAGCAAGCCAACTTGTATATAGACTGGGTCAAGTACTGCACTCAAACACTCAGACAGGCAAAACTCCAACCCTACCTGGCCCCTATCATTCTCACCTCTCTGTTCCTCTCTCTACTTTTTCATTTAGATAAATCAATAAATAAAAAGTTATGATAAAATGAAAAAGTTCAAGCATTGTTGTGTTAATAGAAATGTTAGTAAACCTGGCCAAGCAGGAGCATGGGGGTGGTTAGGAGTGATTGCCTGAGGATGTGGACAGGGTCCACCTGCAGAATTGTTGTGGCAGGGCCCACTAGATCAAGTTAAGACACTGGATGAGGGGTTAGCTTATTTTGTTACTTACCCATGAAAATGCTGATCCTATAACATTGATTGATGAGATGCAAGCATTTTTATTAAAAGTGCCCTCCCTATGTTATCATGCCCCAGAGATGGCACAGCAGAAATTTTAGAAAGGGAACTTTTTCCAAGTCCTCCAGGGGTAGTGTCAAAATGCAAATTTTTCCCCAATGAGAATAATGTCTGCTTGGCCCTGAATTAAACTGTACCGTCTCACTTAAGTCTATTACTGAGAAGCAAAAAATGCATGCTAATTTGATTATATTAAAAAGAATGTGATGACTGATGTAGCACTACTAATGCTACTAGTTTAAGATATCTTCCTTGGAGAGCTAAGGTTAGCAAATGAGTCAATTTAAGTTAGGGCTTTGACTTATTTTGAATGCATTGTTTTCTGTGGGCTGAAGACCTAAAAAAGCCTCCCCAACCCTGCTTGGCACCTTAAAAAAACCTCACTCCGTTCAAACTTGCACTGCTCTGGTACCTTTACCATTGTGGAAAACTTCTTGCCTTCCTGCAAGCTCCAGTTCTCTTTTAATCAGCTGCACCCTGATTTGATCTTTTTTCCTTGTGGCTTCTCCAATCAGGGTGCAGATCTGGTGACATACAGTAAAATTATCCAATCAAGCCACACATGTATTTGAATATGGTGACAAAATTCTCGCCAGATGGATTGCGCATATACTCATATATTTATTTGCGGCGTTGTCTGCTGGTGATGTAATTATACTGCATAATAACACTTGCATATTTTGCAGGTAAGCTGCTTTTCCGCTTAGCTTTTTTCCAGCAAAGTTTAATAAAATTCTTCAGATCGAAATTGTGGGGAATGAAAAAAACAAGAAATGCATGTTGCGAAAATAAAACTACAGGCTGAAAAACGTACATTGTCATCTGCATGTGGTTTCATTGGTGTATTTATGCTCTAAAACGTTTTTAAAAATGCAGTGTAAAAACGCCTCGTGTGACCTCGCTCTAACCTAAGATCCTTATTCTGAACATTTCCTTCAGAGTTCATCCCACTCCTACAGGTACTATACTGTAAGTTCCAAAGGCTGACTCACTAGCTGGCATCTATAGTATAACACTGTTTAATCAACCTTGCTTCAGTCCTGAAATAACTCTTTCCCCCTGAGAATGCTAATTGTGCTTTTTTGTTTTTGTACTTTTGTCATTTTTTTTCTTACTTTTGTTATTGTCTTGTTAATTTTTATTAGGGATGCGCCGAATCCACTATTTTGAATTCGGCCGAATACTGAATCCTCATTTGCATATGCAAATTAGGGGTGGGAAGGGGAAAACATTTTTTACTTCCTTGTTTTGTAACCAAAAAGTCACATGATTTCCCTCCCTTTCCTAATTTGCATATGCAAATTAGGATTCGGATTTGGTTCGGCCAGGCAGAAGGATTTGGCAGAATCCGAATCCTGCTGAAAAAGGCTGAATCCCAAACCGAATCCTGGATTCGGCGTATCCCTAAGTTTTAGTTAGTTGGCTGGGAAACAAACCAATGTTGTATTGCAGTGTGGGGGCATGCCTGAATATCTGACATCGGTACACTCTGCATACAATGTTTGTTTTGCAAATATAGACTAAAGCTCACTGCAAATAGGGCTGCACCTTTTCTGGAAAAAAATACCAGCCTTCCTATACATTTATCTTTGATACCAATGCTATTAATTGGGCAAAAGGTTAATTATTACCCTGGTTACCCTAACTGCTTATAATGTGCCTGGGGAGCCAGTACCCACTGCCTTTGTCTCTATAAAACTAACTAAAACACATTTAAGCTAACTCATCTAAGACACACCATGATTCAATTTTCCTTCCATTTCTGCTTTTTTAGCCCTTACGGTTGATCAGAGCAGTGTATGCTTTATATTTAGAAATTCTAAAGGAAAAAAAAAAGCTATCACTTTTTAACACTCCACAAAACCAGTACGCCTTTGTTAAAATTAAGATAACATCTGCGAACACAAATGGATGATGTATAACCTCAGTTGGAATCCACAGAGTGCATGTGTAAATACTTCTACATCCTGAGCATTTTAGGGTAAAAACATACTCCCACTTTTGCACAGTTTTCTGGAACTCAGTGGAAACTTCTTGAGGTAGTTGGGGGGGTTAATTTTTATGCCAGCTGCAAATCCACTTAGTCTTACGTTACCTTTAGGTTGGTCTATGTATGGCCCATCTTTAGCCTTCCCAAACAAAAAATTCACCTTCCACCTATGGTAACAAGCCATAAACTGCACAGTAATCTCCTTCTGTGTAACAGCAATATGTCATTATTATACACTGAGTTGATACCCCTGTCATTCTTGTAGCTATTTACACAATTGTGGGTATATAGATACAGCAGAACCATACAAAAAGCAATGTGTATTTCTAACTTGTGACAAATAGGTTACTTTAAAAAAATGTATAGCTAAACAAAGAGCTGATATCAAAAGTTCAAATTTCCATTTGACAAATGGAATGCAAACATGTGTGAAGAGTTCTTTGGAATAAAGTAGAAAGAACTCCAGTGTTAGAGCCAACATGAATAGTTCATTGGAAATCTATTTTCTGGCTTCCTTACTGTATATGATTAAGGAAAGGAATTTATTTTTTTGGCTGTAGACAAAATAAGAAAAAGTTAGTTTTCATCTTAATGCAAGGTGAAGTCTACCTGTAGATTCCCATTGTATCACATAATAAAGTTCTGCTGTTTGTAACAAGTTTTTTTTGGAAAATTCTGTGTTTCTCATCAGTCTAAATAGGGGGTTCTAGAAGGCAGAACTTTCAGGCATGTGGGGTTCTCTAGTATTTAAAGGACATGTAAACCCCCCAAATTTAATCAGTGAACAGCCTCTTTGAAATCTTTAGATAACTTGCACCCTGGTTGTTAAAAGGTTAACAGTAAGGCTGTAGCATCCCCTTAATCACTTAGAATTCCTTCTCCTCCTCTAACCCACTTTGCCCCCTCCCTCAGGAATTTGGCTGTTGGCTCATGGAAAATATGATCGTGCAGGCAGTTGTGGGGCTGATATCTTCTACACCTTGCATTGCCCTAGAACACTGTTCGTCTGTCATTTAGGTCTGAGGGCACATATAGTACATGCTCAGATTAGATGGCAGTTGTCCCACTGCAGGTAAATTATGAAGCTGTATACAGAGCACTTCAGAGAATAGCTGGCATAGTGATAATGAAAAGGCCTAAAATAGCTTAAACTGAGAAAAAGTATCACCAGGAAGACATCGGCAATGTTTAGTTTAGTGTTTCGAATTTTTTTTTTCATTAATGTACATTTTATGAGGATTAGAATCTGTTGGATTGGATTTTTGGATTTTTAATGGTTAGAATCTGTTGAATTTGTATCTGATTTTTCAACTCACGGGTTATCCATAGTTTAAATATTGAAGTTATTGAAAACAGAGCACAATGAACTCCACCCTATCTCAGTGATAAAAAAAAACAACTGAAATCAACACAGCTTGTAATAAAGTCTTATGCAGCCTTATAATAACCTAGGGCACATTAATCATCATTTCCTAATGATAATCCCAAGCATATTTCTACTTTACCAGCACCTTGGATCTAGCAGTATTTGGCACACATGCTATTGACAATTTTCATTTGCCTTGGTAAAATACTGCAAAGGTTGCAGTGAACACATACTACTTAACACTGTTTCTCAAATTCTCAAATTATATTTTTTTCACACATCTAATTATGCATAAGCAATGTGAGATCAGAATTTTGTGCTCTCTCTATAAATTATCCATGACATGCACTTAGGGGCCCATTTACTTAGTTCGAGTGAAGGAATAGAATAAAAAAAACTTTGAATGTTTTTTTTGGCTACTTCCACCATCGAATTGGCTACTTCGACCTTCAACTACGACTTCGAATCGAACGATTCAAACTAAAAATTGTTCGACTATTCGATAGTCGAAGTACTGTCTCTTTAAAAAAAAACTTCGACCCCCTAGTTCGCCACCTAAAACCTACCGAAGTCAATGTTAGCCTATGGGGAAGGTCCCCATAGGCTTTGGAACAATTTTTAGGTTGAAGAAAAATCGAACGATTCGAAGGATTTAATTGTTCGATCGACCGATTTTTCGTTCAATTGAACTAATTCGATATTCGAAGTCGAAGGATTTAAATTCGGCAGTCGAATATCGAGGGTTAATTAACCCTCGATATTCGACCATAAGTAAATTTGCCCCCAAATGTCTGTTCTTCACAGCATACAGTTTGCCTTGTCATCTTTCACACAAAAAAAAAAAGTATCACTTCAGTTTATCATTTATACTCTTGGTCCTAATTTCATAAATCACTTAAAGCTTAACTGATAACTCCACTCTGTTCTCTGGCAGCCTCTAGCAGGCTCCAGGTACAGCAACATCTCTGCCTCTTACATTTAGGAAACAGACATATGTCTGCACCTCTGTGTATCAGTGCATTTTTTTGCACTTTACACATTGCGAGGGGCATTGTCAATGGCCTTATATGTTCTAGGCACTAACTCCAGCTAGCCTTCAGATAAAATACTGTAGCTTTTGATATACATGAGATTATTGTTAATTTGCTGGCAATACTTATGGATACCAATGGATTTTATAAATTTGTCTTTTAACTTTATACAAAAAAGCAAGCGTTGACTAAAGCAAAGTATTTAATTGAGTAGACAGATGAGGCAAATGGGATTTTAGTAGTTTTGCAAAAATAGGCAGTTTCAAAGAACATAATATATATATATATATATATATATATATATATATATATATATATATATATATATATATATATATATATATATATATATATATATATATATATATATATATATATATATATGCACAAATAAGATCCGCACTCACAGGGCTTATGAAAATTATAGAAAATTTATTGCAAGAGTCTAACGTTTCGACCTCATCCGAGGTCTTTTTCAAAGTAACAAATATTAACACACAAATGCTTTAAATACCTAGATTGGCGGGAAAAACAGGTTCTTGGCCAATTAAAGATGACGTGTCCACCTCATCATTAAAGCATGACAAATATACATATCCCAGACAACATAATAATTATAAAATCATTACATAAAAGTAAATTACAGTATAACAAAACCCACACTCTAATACAATGTTAAAAACAATTAAAACCAAATATTCAGTAACATTATATATCACTATATGGTGGGCGAGCACCTGGGCTATAACGACACTGAGCGGTAGAGAGATGGATTACATGACGGTTATTAGAAAGTTTTACACAGAACCATTGTGTTGTTATCTGGTTTAAGATACTAGTTTAGTGACATCAAATTGCAAGTGTAGAGGGAACCCCTGAACAGTCCTTCCACTCTTTTCAATCTTATATATTTCTCGTAACAAGTAACAACATTGTAACCATTATGGCAACAAATTGGGAAGTGATATTTAATGTTACTGAATATTTGGTTTTAATTGTTTTTAATATCCTATTAGTGGGTGGGTTTAATTATACTGTAATTTACTTTTATGTAATGATTTTATAATTATTATGTTGTCTGGGATATGTATATTTGTCGTGCTTTAATGATGAGGTGGACACGTCATCTTTAATTGGCCAAGAACCTGTTTTTCCCGCCAATCTAGGTATTTAAAGCATTTGTGTGTTAATATTTGTTACTTTGAAAAAGACCTCGGATGAGGTCGAAACGTTAGACTCTTGCAATAAATTTTCTATAATTTTCATAAGCCCTGTGAGTGCGGATCTTATTTGTGCATATGGGGATCGAAACTATTGATACTGCACCCAGGCATTTGTAACCACTTATCGAGAGTGCTGGCTTCTTGGAGGACTGTATCGGATTACTTAAGCCTTGCACCCGTGAGTTTCGAAATATGAAAGCCTAAAAATTTACCAAAATGCTTATACTTGGATTTGCTTGGTTATCACAATTTGGACTGACGTTCCGAGACTTTTCCCAGGGGTCTCTAATGGTCTGGAAAGGGGTCTCTCTACTTGACACATGGAACTGTCTGTGAGTTTTTGCATTTGTCCATTACACCTACTACCCGGGGTTGGAGAAGTGATCCGGACTGAGAGCCGTTAGCATGTTGCAATTACATCTATTATTTGGAGCTGCTGTGGTAATCCGGACTGAGTGCCGCAAACATGGTCTAATTACATCCACCACCCACAGATGGAGGGGTGATCTGGACTGACAGCAGCAAGAAAATTAAGTTTTAAAAGGTGGAGTACCAACGGCGGGCCTGATCCTGCGGATGGCCGGTGACAGGCGCTGGGTTTGTTTTGCGGTGCAGTGACCTCTTGCCGCTTTTCCCATGTCGGCGCCCGGCTTTGCTGCGCCGCGCCCCACCGGATGCTTCTATTTGCCGGGGTGGCGGCTGTGCCCTCCTCGCCGAGGTGTGTTTGTGCCGTGATGTTATAGATGGAAGAGGATATCTACCCTGTTTATTGGGTGGTCAACAGCCGAGCAGGGGACATTCTGCTCTCGGATCCGTGCCAAATACAGTATGATTTTATCCATTCACCTGTTGACATTATGGGGTTAATGAAGATTGATTAGTTTATCATGATCGGGAGTATGGACTTTGGACACTATGGGCACACTAAATGCATTTTTTACTTTTATTAACTTTTTTATATGTTCAGTTATACACTGAGGAGTATTATTGACTATATCATTATATTAGGGGTATTCACATTTATGAAAATATGTTTTACTGCATAATAACACTTTATCTATTTTTCAATCCCAGTAGGGGTTTACACGGGGCAGGTCGGTGTTATAGATTGATACAGTGGATACACATACATAGTTATTACACGCCTGAATATCAGGTTATATAGACACAGGTCAGGTTTGAATAAATACATGTCCTCGTATTTGGTAAGGTACTGACCCATTAGTGCATACTAATCAATAATGAGTATAGTTATGACAAGCACATTCTTCCATGTCCTGGCAATATATTACTGATGGTGGGCGAGCACCTGGGCTATAACGACACTGAGCGGTAGAGAGATGGATTATATGACGGTTATTAGAAAGTTTTACACAGAACCATTGTGTTGTTATCTGGTTTAAGATACTAGTTTAGTGACATCAAATTGCAAGTGTAGAGGGAACCCCTGAACAGTCCTTCCACTCTTTTCAATCTTATATATTTCTCGTAACAAGTAACAACATTGTAACCATTATGGCAACAAATTGGGAAGTGATATTTAATGTTACTGAATATTTGGTTTTAATTGTTTTTAATATCCTATTAGTGGGTGGGTTTAATTATACTGTAATTTACTTTTATGTAATGATTTTATAATTATTATGTTGTCTGGGATATGTATATTTGTCGTGCTTTAATGATGAGGTGGACACGTCATCTTTAATTGGCCAAGAACCTGTTTTTCCCGCCAATCTAGGTATTTAAAGCATTTGTGTGTTAATATTTGTTACTTTGAAAAAGACCTCGGATGAGGTCGAAACGTTAGACTCTTGCAATAAATTTTCTATAATTTTCATAAGCCCTGTGAGTGCGGATCTTATTTGTGCATATGGGGATCGAAACTATTGATACTGCACCCAGGCATTTGTAACCACTTATCGAGAGTGCTGGCTTCTTGGAGGACTATATATATATATATATATATATAGGCAGTTTCACAGAACATACTATAAGTAGGGATGGGCGAATTTTTTCGCCTTGTTTCACCAAAAAAATGACGCCCATAGACTTGTATGGCAGCGTGCGTCAAAACAATTTTGCCGCGCGACAAAAATTTTTTGACGCTTTAATGAATTCCAGTTGGAGCATTTCACAGTTTTCTTTTCATGCATTTTACATTTTTGGACTGTTTTCGCGGGCATGTGGGAACTGACCATGAGATATGTTTGTGAAGATTTTCACTCATTCAGTCATGGTATATCTATTGTAATAAGTCAAATCAACTGAGCTTGCTGTGTTTTTCTTGAAGTGTCTTGAAGACACTGGCTTTCTCAATTCAAAATGACTTGTACAAAGATCTTTCTGGAATAAATAGCCAGCCGTATGATTGGTGAAATGTCTTTAAGAAAAAACACAGCAAGTTCAGTTGATTTGACTTATTACTACAGACATACCATGAGATATGTTTTGATCTATTTCCTTTGCCAACACAATAAACTGGATTTTTGTATAATTGATGCCTTCTTTGTCCCATCCATTATCGGAAACCAGTTATCCAGAAAGCTTCAAATTACGGAAAGGTCATCTCCCATAGACTCCATTTCATTCGAATAATCCAAATTTTATTTAATATTATTTCCTTTATCATTGTAATAATAAAACAGTACCTTGTACTTGATCCAAACTTAGATATAATTAATCCTTATTGGAAGCAAACCAGCCCATTGGATTTATTTAGGGGCAGATTTATCAAGGGTCAAATTTCGAAGTAATGCGAGATTTTTTGAACTCCGATAATTTCAAAATTAAAATTAAATATTACCATTTCTCAAAAGATCGAAGTTTTTGTGAGGGAATAGATCAGTTTTCTATCAAATCTGAATCGTACGATTCGCAGTAATAGCGCAATCGATCAAATTCGATTTGAAGTTTTTCCAAAAAAAACTTAGATTTTTCAAAGTCCACCAATTGACTCCAAATAGGTTCTAGGAGGTCAAATGGTAAAACAGCAATTCGGCAGGTTTTAGATGGGGAATGATAAATTTTGATATTCACATTTTTTTCAAATTCGAATCAAATTTGGACTATTTCCTTGTCGAAGTAAACAAAAAATAGCTTGAAATTCAATTTTTTTTTCGAATTTTCACTTCCACCTTTGATAAATCTGCCCCTTAATGTTGACAAGAGCCCAATAGAAATTAGCACTTATGGTGGAAAAAAAGGTTTTATATAAGCAAAAAACAACTAACCTTTCGGCTAGGTCCCTAGCCGTTTTATTTAAGCAAAAAAACAACTAACGTTTAAGCAAAAAAACAACTAACGTTTTGGCTAGGTCCCTAGCCGTAGCCTTTGGCTAGGGACCTAGCCGAAACGTTAGTTGTTTTTTTGCTTAAATAAAACCTTTTTTTCCACCATAAGTCTTGTGAGTGCTAACTTCTATTGGGCTCTTGTACATACGAATATGCAGCTCTGCACCCAGGCACCATACACTTTTATACGTGTTGTGCCGGCAACCTATGGTCTATATATATATCACACTTATTTTTCCATTCATAACTCACCAACTGGTGAGTTTCTATAGAAGTCAATGGAAATATTATGTAACAACTTTATTCCCCCAGCTTATTAAACAATGCCTTTTTTAGCATCATTGAAACTGAATGTAACAATGTGATTCTTACTTGCTTACAGTTTTTTTCCGTGGATTTTTTTTTACTATGAAAACCAGCAAATAGGCCTACCAATATATTCAAAATGTTTCAGAATTAATAGATGAATAGATAAAAATACTGTGTAAAAAAATGTTCCCTCTTGTAATTCTAGTTATTAACACTGCTACTGATAATGTTGTTTTCTTTTTTTAATACTGATTAACATGAGTGAAATCAAACCACCAGAGAAAATTTTATTTCCATCGGAAAAAATCTTTCTGAAATGGAGGAACATGTGGCCCATTGGAGCAGGAAATTTGGGCAGCACATGCTACATGAACTCAGTTCTGCAGTGCTTAACATATACAGCTCCGCTGGTAAATTATCTGCTTGTCAGGGCCCGAAGGCTCTGTTGTAGTGTGGACCAAGGAGGAGACAACAACACCAAGTTCGCGGTACAAAAGGATTTATCAGAAGAATAGTCGTAATCAGGCAAATGGTCAATACAGGCGGCAAGGATCAGAATCGATGAAACAGGCAAGAAGTCGGTACACGGTTATCAGAATATCAAGAATCACTCCCAGGAACTATACAAGATAGACCTATAATTGGGCAAAGACAGAAAGGGAACTTGGGAATAAATAGTCCAAAAGTTGGCGCCAAACTTGACGCAGTGATGTCATGACGCCGACGCCGGCGTCCTCACGTTGGCGTCCTGACGCCGGCGCCCATTCTGACACCGGCGTCCATTCTGTCGCCGGCAACCAATCCTAGGGCGACACGTTTCTGACGCAGTCATACTGCGACCAGGAAGAACCGCATGGTGGAGCAGGAGGTCGCCATCTTGGATGTCCCGTGGGGTAAGTTCACTACTTTCCATTACAGTACCCCCCTCCTTAGGGGGGGCCTCAGGACCACCGAGGCTAGGAGAAGAAGGAAAAAGTTTGTGGAACTTACGAACCAGGACAGGTGCATGTACGTCCGAGCTTTTCACCCAGGAACACTCCTCTGGACCGAACCCCTTCCATTCGATGAGATATTGAAGAGAGCCCCGGGAAATACGAGAGTCCAAGATTCTTTTGACTTCAAATTCCTTGTGATCGTCAATCAAAACAGGAGCTGGAGAGGAAGAAGAAGAGGGGCAAGACATGGCAGGTTTAAGCAGGGAAACATGAAAACATTAGGTATCCGCAGCTCAGGAGGAAGTTGAAGACGAACAGCCACAGGGTTGATGATTTCGATGATAGGGAAGGGGCCGATGAACTTAGGACCAAGCTTGGGTGTAGGAATCTTGAGACGAATGTTGCGTGTGGAAAGAAAAACTTTATCACCAGGACTGTATGGAGGAGAAGAAATCCTTCTTTTATCAGCAAACTTTTTCTGCACCAGGGAACTCTTCTCTAAGTTTGCTGCAGTAGCATGCCAAATAGCCAGCATGTGAGCAGCTTGGTCATTGGCGGCAGGCACATTGGTAAGAAGAAAATCTTGGGAGAAAGCCAAAGGATTGAGACCATGAACACAGAAGAAAGGAGACTTTTGGGAAGAAGAATGTAGAGCGTTGTTGTGGGCAAATTCCGCCCATGGAAGAAGATCCGACCAATCATCCTGGCACAAGGACACATGACAACGAAGAAACTGTTCTAGAGCCTGATTGACCCGTTCTGCGGCTCCATTAGACTGTGGGTGGTAGGCAGAAGAAAATTGAAGGGAAATGTTAAGAGCTTTGCAAAGAGATCTCCAGAACTTGGAAATAAACTGGGAACCCCGATCCGACACAATCTCGGCAGGAAACCCATGGAGACAAAATATATGTTTGATGAAAAGTTCAGAGAGTTCGGGAGCAGAAGGCAGTTTCCGCAGAGGTGTGAAGTGAGCCATCTTGCTGAATCTGTCGATCACCACCCAGATGACAGTGTGACCAGACGAAATAGGGAGATCGACAATGAAATCCATCGCCAGGTGAGTCCAAGGTCGAGATGGAATGGGAAGTGGCAAGAGTAACCCCTTGGGGGGGCAATGTCCGGACTTGGAAACAGCACAAGTGGAACAGGACAAGACGAAGTCTTTGACATCTTTCCTTAGGGTCGGCCACCAGACCAAACGAGAGAGGAGCTCGGTTGTCTTCTTAATCCCTGGATGACCGGCCTGTTTGGAACTGTGAGATTGGGATAAAATGGCATGACGAAATTCCGGAGGGACAAAGGCAACACCAAGAGGAGTCTCTACAGGAGCCGAAGACTGAGCAGAAAGTAACTGAGAGGCACAGGAGGGGAATAAGGCAGCAATAATCTTGGTAGAGGGCACAATGGGTACAGGATCTTCGGGGCAGGAATCTTCAGGAGCAAAGCTTCTGGACAGAGCGTCAGCTTTTCTGTTTCTGGAACCAGGATGTCAGGGAGCCGGGAGCTCCCTCCAGGGAGGTTGTCAGGATCAAGGAGGAAGCCCTCTTGAGGGAACAAGGTCGCGGTGTCCAAAGGGTTAAACGAATAATAGTCAGGATCAGGCAAGAGTTCACAGGCAGGCAGAATACAAATAAAGTCCAAAGTCCAGGCAAAGGGTCAAGAAACAGATCAGGAACAAGATTTGGCAATAAGGCACACAGGAAACCCAGGATACACTTTAGGGAAAGTATTCCTATTCTTGGGCGCCATTCTGGCGTCTAGTTGGCGCTTTTATTTACAAATTTGGCGCCATTCTGACGTCATTGACGCTCTTGCGCCGACGTCGACGCGCTGACGTCATCGCGCCGGCGCCGCTACCCACGTGGCGGCCATGGGCGCCGCCATTTTGGGAGCGACGCCGGCAAGGAGGGACACGCCGCCCGGAGCTCCGGGCGGCGATCGTGACAGTACCCCCCCCCTCACGGGGGGCCTCCGGACCACCAGGACTTGGCTTCTGGGGAAATTTGGAGTGGAACTCCCTCACCAGACGAGGAGCATGAACATCACGGTGTCCTTCCCAGGAGCATTCTTCAGGGCCAAAGCCCCTCCACTGAATGAGGTACTGAAGGGACCCTCTGGAGATCCTGGAGTCTAGGATTTTCTCCACCTCGTACTCGAGTTGACCCTCCACAGAGATGGCAGGAGGAGGAGATTGACCGCCAGAGAACCGGTTGGTGATGGCGGGTTTCACCAGAGACACGTGGAACACGTTGGGGATTCTCATCTCTGGTGGAAGCTGGAGTCTGACAGCCACAGGGTTGATTATCTCCAAGATGGGAAATGGACCCACGAATTTTGGACCCAACTTGGGAGATGGTATCTTCAACCGGATATTTCTGGAAGAGAGCCAGACATTATCACCCACCTTGTAGGGAGGAGAGGATCTTCGACGACGATCCGCGAAAGTCTTATGAACAAGAGCGCTCTTCTCTAGGTTCAACTTGGTAGCAGCCCAAATAGCAGACATATGGGCTGCGGAATCGTCAGCAGCCGGGACGTCAGATAGCACAAAGTCTTGGGGAAAAGCTTGAGGATGCTGACCATACACCGACATGAACGGAGACCTCCCTGTAGAGGAATGACAAGCATTATTATGAGCGAATTCCGCCCATGGGAGGAGATCAGACCAGTCATCCTGGCAGAGGGATACGTGGTTCCTCAGGAACTGTTCCAGGGCTTGGTTCACACGTTCAGCTGCCCCATTCGTCTGCGGGTGGTAGGCAGACGAAAATTGAAGTGTTATTCCCAAGTCTTTACATAGGGAACGCCAGAACTTGGCGGTAAACTGGGTGCCTCTGTCGGAGACGATCTCCACCGGGAAACCATGCAGGCGGAAGATGTACTTAATAAAGAGTTGGGATAATTCCACCGCAGAGGGTAACTTCTTCAAAGGGATGAAATGGGCCATTTTGCTGAAGCGGTCTATGACAACCCAGATCACAGTATTCCCACCGGAGGGAGGAAGTTCGACAATAAAGTCCATAGAGAGGTGCGTCCACGGACGAGAGGGAACCGGCAAAGGCTGTAACAACCCGCTGGGGCGGGAATGGCTAGGCTTAGAAGTGGCACAGACATTACAAGCAGCCACAAAGTCCTTTACATCCTTGCGGATATCAGGCCACCAGACTAGGCGCCTCAAGAGTTCAAGGGTCTTGGCCGGACCAGGATGTCCAGCTTGCCTGGAGCAGTGGGTCTGTTGCAGGATGGCCAGGCGAAGTTCTGGAGGGACGAAGGCCATGCCAATCGGAGTATCTTGAGGAGCCGAGGACTGCCCATCCAAGATCTGGTCGGCAAATTGGGGATACAGAGAGGCAATGATCTTGACTGGTGGAATGATTGGTTCCTGCCTCTCAGGGTCACGGTCCACCGGAGTGAAGCTACGAGACAAGGCGTCGGCCTTCAGATTCTTGGAACCTGGGCGATAAGTCAAAACAAAGTTAAATCGAGAAAAGAAAAGGGCCCACCTGGCTTGTCTGGGATTTAGCCTCTTGAGGGACTGTATAAACTCCAGATTCTTGTGATCTGTGTAAATCTGGACAGGAATTTCAGAGCCCTCCAGGAGGTGACGCCATTCTTCAAGGGCAAGCTTGACTGCCAAGAGTTCTCGATTTCCGACATCATAGTTCTGCTCTGCGGATGAGAACTTCTTGGAGAAATACGCACAGGGGTGCAATTTTCCATCAGTGGAGTGTCTCTGAGAAAGGATAGCTCCGGCTCCGACTTCTGAAGCATCAACCTTGATGCAGAAGGGTAGTGCGGGATTGGGATGTCGGAGAACAGGAGCGGACGTGAAGGCCTCTTTCAAGGACTGAAAGGCTTCTAAGGCAGATGGAGGCCACAGGCTTGGTTTACCCCCTTTCCGGATGAGGGCCAGGATAGGTGCAATGCGGGAAGAGAACCCCCGGATGAACTGTCGATAATAATTAGCAAATCCGATGAATCTCTGGATTGCCTTGGTACTCAGTGGGAGAGGCCACTCCTGGATGGCCGACACTTTCACGGGGTCCATCTCAAATCCCTCTGGAGAGATAATGTACCCTAGGAAGGGTATCTTGGATACCTCGAAGACACACTTCTCCAACTTGGCGAAGAGAGAGTTCTTCCTCAGACGAGAGAGTACCTCCTTCACCTGGGAGCGATGACTTCCAAGGTCCTTGGAGAAGATCAGGATGTCGTCCAAGTATACGACTACGAACCTTCCTAGGAGATCTCGGAACACATCATTAACAAACTCCTGGAAGACGGCAGGAGCATTGCATAGACCGAAGGGCATGACAAGATATTCATAGTGCCCATCCCGAGTGTTGAATGCCGTCTTCCATTCGTCACCCTCCCGGATGCGAATGAGGTTGTAGGCCCCCCGGAGATCCAACTTGGAGAAAATCTTTGCTCCTTTCAGCTGGTCAAAGAGCTCGGCAATCAGGGGCAGGGGGTACCTGTTTTTCACAGTGATCTTATTCAGGCCCCGATAGTCTATACAAGGCCGAAGGCCTCCGTCCTTCTTCTCCACGAAGAAGAACCCAGCCCCTGCAGGAGAGGTAGAAGGGCGGATAAACCCTCGCTGGAGATTTTCTTGGATGTACTCCTTCATAGCGGTAGTCTCAGCAGGAGAGAGAGGGTAAGTGCGCCCTCTGGGGGGCATGGCTCCTGGCAGGAGTTCAACCGGACAGTCATAGGAGCGATGTGGGGGAAGGAACTCTGCAGACTTTTTACAAAACACATCGGAAAATCCCTTGTAAGTGGAGGGCAAAGTCTTTAGTTCCGCAGTGGAGACATTCACCTTCTCGAGGGGTTTTGGCGGAAGGCAATGTTGCAGGCAAAATAAACTCCAACGAGAGATCTGCCCAGTGGACCAGTCTATGGTGGGGTTATGCAGACGTAACCATGGAAGACCCAATATTACTGGAGTAGAAGGACAGGGAATGATGAAGAATGAAAGTTTTTCTTGATGCAGCGCCCCAACTTGTACAGATAGTTCCGCCGTGAACATTGTGACGAATTCAAACTCCAGGGGTTTGTCATCTATGGCGGTAATTCGCAGGGGTGAAGACAATGGAAGCAGGGGAATCTTCATGCGTTCGGCAAAGAAGGCGTCCATGAAATTGCCATCCGCACTGGAGTCGAGGAAGGCCCTTTCGAAGATAGACTTACTTGCCAGATGAATCTGCAAAGGAAGGAGAAGTCTGCGTGAATTTTCTTGATACTTCTCCTGAGGACCTCGAGTGATGCCCCCTACATGAGAAACCTGAGACATACCTCGGGGTACAAAACTCTTGGCTTTGGCAGGACAGGCGTTGGCAAAATGGGAATGCCCACCACAGTACAAACAGAGCCCTGCCATACGTCTTCGGAGTCTTTCCTGCTCGGAGAGGCGAGCTTTTCCTACTTGCATAGGTTCCTCCAGGGGAGACGTGGACACATGAGTCACAGGGACAGCGGGTGCTTGCAGAATCAGCCTTTGAAAGCGAGGGGCCAACATGGGAGAAAATCGTCTGCTGCGCTCTCTCTCCACCTGGTGTTCTCTGAGGCGGGTGTCCACCTTAATAGATAGAGCGATCAGTCCTTCCAGGGTGTCAGGAGTCTCTCTGGAGACGAGATCATCTTTGATGCGGATGGATAGGCCTTGGTAGTATACGGCCTTGTAAGCGTCATCACACCAGGAAGTCTCCGCCATCGGTGTTCGGAAGTCTATAGCGTACTCATTGACACTGCGGCTTCCCTGCCGGAGCTGCAAGAGACGGGCAGGGGCGTTTGTGACCCGACCTGGAGCATCAAAGACTAAGCGAAAAGCTTGGAGAAAGTCTTTAACATCATAAGTCACCGGGGAATTCTTCTCCCAAAGAGACGTTGCCCACTCCAGTGGCTTGCCTTCCAATCGAGACATCACATACCCCACCTTGGAACGTTCACTTGGAAACTGTGTGGGTTGGAACTCAAATTGAATTTGGCACTGTGTGGCAAATCCCCTGCAGGCTTGTGGATCCCCACTAAAGCGAAGGGGAGGTGGAATGCGAGGCTCACCTGTCGGGTAGCTTGCGTTCATAGAGGCTGCCGCCATGGGGGGATCTCCAGTAGGTGGAGCAGCGGAGGGCGCAGAAGTCACTCGAGCAAGCAGGACATCGAGTGCTTGCCCAATGCGAACCTGCTGGTTTTCGTAGTCCTCCATGCGGGATGCCAGTCCGCGGAGTGCTCGTCCGACATCAGGTGTGGCTTCCTCAGAAGGATCCATGGCCCAAGAATAATGTCAGGGAGCCGGGAGCTCCCTCCAGGGAGGTTGTCAGGATCAAGGAGGAAGCCCTCTTGAGGGAACAAGGTCGCGGTGTCCAAAGGGTTAAACGAAGAATAGTCAGGATCAGGCAAGAGTTCACAGGCAGGCAGAATACAAATAAAGTCCAAAGTCCAGGCAAAGGGTCAAGAAACAGATCAGGAACAAGATTTGGCAATAAGGCACACAGGAAACCCAGGATACACTTTAGGGAAAGTATTCCTATTCTTGGGCGCCATTCTGGCGTCTAGTTGGCGCTTTTATTTACAAATTTGGCGCCATTCTGACGTCATTGACGCTCTTGCGCCGACGTCGACGCGCTGACGTCATCGCGCCGGCGCCGCTACCCACGTGGCGGCCATGGGCGCCGCCATTTTGGGAGCGACGCCGGCAAGGAGGGACGCGCCGCCCGGAGCTCCGGGCGGCGATCGTGACACAGGACGAAAGGTGATAATAAAATTAAAACGAGAAAAGAAGAGTGCCCACCTGGCTTGCCGGGGATTGAGGCGCTTGAGGGATTGAATAAATTCAAGGTTCTTGTGGTCGGTAAAGATTGTCACTGGAATGGAAGAACCCTCAAGCAAATGTCTCCATTCTTCCAAGGCCAACTTAACAGCAAGTAGCTCCCGATTGCCTACATCATAGTTCTGCTCTCGGGAAGAAAATTTTTTGGAGAAAAAGGCACAAGGGTGGAGTTTACCATCAGAAGAAGATCTTTGGGAAAGAACTGCTCCAGCTCCTACATCAGAGGCATCGACTTCAATGAAGAAAGGTTGAAGGGGTTCAGGGTGTCTAAGAATTGGAGCAGAAGAAAAGGCTTCCTTGAGGGTCTTGAAAGTTTCGAGAACTGGAGGAGGCCAGTGTTGAGGTTTGTTCCCTTTACGGATCAGGGCAAGGATTGGATGGATCTTGGAAGAAAAGTTTTTGATAAATTGTCTATAATAGTTGGCGAAGCCAATGAATCTCTGAACTCCCTTGACGCTGGTAGGAAGGGGCCAATCCAAAATTGCAGAGACTTTGGCGGGGTCCATCTTAAAACCTTGTGGAGAAATGATGTAGCCAAGAAAAGGAATAGAAGAAACTTCGAAGGTGCATTTTTCCAATTTGGCAAAAAGATTGTTTTTCCTCAACCTGGAAAGAACTTCACGTACTTGGCAACGATGAACAGAAAGGTCTTTGTAAAAAATAAGAATGTCGTCTAAGTACACGACCACACACTGCCCCAAAAGATCACGAAAAATGTCATTGACCAGTTCTTGGAAGACCGCAGGAGCATTGCAAAGCCGAACGGCATGACGAGATACTCGTAATGGCCATCACGAGTATTAAAAGCGGTCTTCCATTCGTCTCCCTCACGTATCCGAATAAGATTATAGGCCCCTCGTAAATCCAGTTTAGTAAAGAAACTAGCCCCCTTGAGCTGATCAAAAAGTTCAGAGATGAGAGGAAGAGGGTATCTGTTCTTTACGGTGATTTTATTTAACCCCCTGTAGTCAATGCAGGGCCGTAGACTACCGTCTTTCTTTTCAACAAAGAAGAACCCTGCTCCGGCAGGGGAGGTAGAAGGACGAATAAAACCTCTCTGAAGATTCTCCTGGATATAGGACTTCATAGCAGAAGTTTCAGAGGGAGAAAGCGGATAGGTGCGGCCACGGGGAGGCATGGAGCCAGGTAAAAGTTCGATGGGACAATCATAGGGACGATGAGGTGGGAGGGTCTCAGCGGACTTCTTATCAAAGACATCGGAAAAGGCTTGGTACTCAGGAGGGAAAGAAGAACTTGAAGAAACTGAAGAAACTTTGACAACAGGAACAGCAGGCAAACAGTTGTGAACACAAAATGGACTCCAACGGGAAATCTGAGAAAATGACCAGTCAATGACCGGATTATGAACACACAGCCAGGGCAATCCCAGGACAACGGGAGTAGAAGGGCAGTCAATAAGAAGAAAAGACAGTCTTTCCAAATGCAAAGTGCCCACCTTGAAGGAGAGTTCCTGAGTAGACTGTGAGATGATGGCAGAAGAAAGGGGACGATCATCAATCGCCAGGACTCGAAGAGGGGTTGCCAAGGGTAGGAGCGGAATGGTATGCTTATCGGCAAAGGCACGATCCATGAAGTTGCCCGCAGCACCAGAATCACGGAAAGCCTGAGAAGATATTTTCTTGGAGCCGAACTGGATTTGAACAGGAAGAAGAAAGCGTTGAGCAGAGGAATGGGGAGGAGAACAAATTCCACCCAGGTAAGTCTCCCCAAGCTTACCTAGGTTTTGGAGTTTCCCGACTTCACTGGGCATTCCTGGGCGAAGTGGGCTTTTCCGCCACAGTAGAGGCATAACCCAGCGGACCTTCTCCGGAGCTTCTCCTGTTCGGAAAGGCGTGCCCGTCCGATCTGCATAGGTTCTTCAGGAGGTAATGAGGAAGTAGCCGGTGCCACAGGAGGAGGAGAAAGAAGGTTGGAAGCCGGACTGGGGAGTAAGGGTCTTTGGAAGCGTGGAGCCAGGGTGGGTTGGAACCTGGAAAACTTCCTAGCACGTTCCCTGTCAAGTTCGACTTGGAACTCCCTCTGTCGGGTGTCGACCTTCACAGCCAGCGCAACAAGGTCCTCCCATCGAGAAGGAATCTCACGAGAAACCAGATCGTTCTTGATGCGCATCGCCAGGCCGTTGTAAAAGGCAGCATGGTATCCGTCATTGTTCCACGAAGTCTCTGCTACGAGAGTTCGGAACTCGATAGCGTATTCAGGAACAGAGCGAGTCCCTTGCTGTAGCTGGAATAAACGAGCCGAGGCAGAAGTAGCCCGACCAGGAGCATCAAAGACTGTGCGAAGATCCCGGATGAAGGCCCTGGCATCATCAATTACCGGATCCTCCTTCTCCCAGAGAGGAGAGGCCCACTCCAGAGCTTTCCCTTGCAGGCGGGTGATAATATAGCCCACCTTTGCTCGCTCCGAGACAAACTGACCTGGAAGCAGGGTGAATTGGATTTCACACTGGTCAATACAGGCGGCAAGGATCAGAATCGATGAAACAAGCAAGAAGTCGGTACACGGTTATCAGAATATCAAGAATCACTCCCAGGAACTATACAAGATAGACCTATAATTGGGCAAAGACAGAAAGGGAACTTGGGAATAAATAGTCCAAAAGTTGGCGCCAAACTTGACGCAGTGATGTCATGACGCCGACGCCGGCGTCCTCACGTTGGCGTCCTGACGCCGGCGCCCATTCTGACGCCGGCGTCCATTCCGTCGCCGGCGACCAATCCTAGGGCGACACGTTTCTGACGCAGTCATACTGCGACCAGGAAGAACCGCATGGTGGAGCAGGAGGTCGCCATCTTGGATGTCCCGTGGGGTAAGTTCACTACTTTCCATTACACTGCTTACCCGTGAGCATTCTAAGACATGTAAGTATGGATTTAGCTACGCTTCTCCCAAAGCACACATTACATTTAAGAGATAAGTGCTTCTGGTGCCAAGAGTAAAGAGGAAGCAATGAATTCCACGTTCATTTATTAATATCTATCAAGACATATTATGCTCATTTAATAACATTGCAGCTTTCTTATATAACAATTGTTATTCTTATATATCTTATAGGTGCGGAAAGAGGATTCTGCATGATGTGTGTAATGCAGAACCATATAACTGAAGTCCTTGGTCATCCTGAAAGAGTTATCAAGCCACTTCCTGTCTACTATGGACTTCATAGTGAGTATATTTCTATGTCCCAAACAAATATAATTCTTTTAAAATTCTTTTAAAATAGTTTATTGTTAAAGGAAATCATTCTAAATTCATTCTACACTCTAAAAAGAATGGTATACATTAGATAACTTTAGTTTTTTTTCTTCTTATTAGACATTGCTGGGCATTTCGTACATGGATGCCAAGAAGATGCCCATGAATTCTTGCGTTATGCCATTGATGCACTGCAACAGGCTTGCCTGAGAGACTATGACAGGTACTGGTAATTGAGTGAATGTTCTGCCTTATTAAAAGGAAAACACAATAGAAATTTAAGCTGTGGCTGTATATTTGCTATTACTGTATCTTAATTTTTTTGTATTTGTTCTTTTAGCCTAGACTTAAGCACAAAAGGCACATCCTTAATTCATCAGTTATTTGGAGGATACTTGCGTTCTCAAGGTAAGCTTTAAAATTTGTTTTTGTAGAGTACGAAATGGAATATTTCAGAAAAGAGCATAGTTCTCAGATGATCATAAATTCCATTGATGTATAGTAGAGTTACTGGAAAATAAATATATTTTATATTTATTAAGATAACTAATGGGAAAACAGGGCTACAGCTCTGGTCTCTTTTTGTCAAAATACAGACAGCAGTATATTTAGATTGAAGTTATACATAATGTATTCTTCAAAAATAAAAATAGATGCACCATCATAATAATTTTTTTTGTACATTTTTGTTTTATGTCCATTTCAAAATATTGATTTAATATTTATTCTCTTGCATTAATGTGTCTCGACTGTTCAGGTGAATCTAACACCTTTGACCAGTTTATGGATTTACAGTTGGACATTAAGGTAAGGCACTTCTAACCATACAAGTTCCAGATATGATTAAATATTCAATATTGTAACTTGTCTGACAGGGTACTAATGTCCTATATTTTTTATAATTTCAGAATTCAAACAGTATTATGGAGGCCATGAAGGAATATGTAAAGCCAGAAGTACTCGAACTGTGCTATTAATGCAGCAAGTACGTTTATTTTTCTTACCATATACTGTATGTGACCCCTATTTTGGATGTCTTTTACACCATTCATAATTGTCTGTCCCATATCAACTTTTGTTTTCCAAATTATTAATGGATATACCAACTTGTATACCTTATTAAAATGTTTAAAATAGTATTGACTGAAAAAGACAGGACACCAATGGCTTTTATTATGAATAACAATTCGTTACAGCTAGCAGTGCCAGATTGTTATTGGAACTACAAGCTGTTAAAAGCCAATGATACAAAAGTTCCAATAATGAAAAAGCATGTCATTTTATAAGTATATGTCCGCATGTCTCCAGAAATGTAAATGTGAATAAACGTATTATATTAGCATCTGATGTCAGTAAATGTTTATACCAATCACATAACACTGTCACTAAATCCTTTTATAGATGCAATGAAACAGTGACGGCTACTAAGACATTTTCAATTCAGCGGCCACCCAATGTGCTGACCTTGCGCCTGAATAGATTTGATGTGTTCAGCGCTAACAAGATTTCTAAGGTAAGTACTAGCACTAGTTATTGCACTCTCAGAGATCAAAAATTGATCTGTCTAATGTTATTGCAGATGTAAATGATATGTAAAGACATACAGTATATACATATTATTGCTGAGGCAGAAACTTTTTGAGGAAAAATTATAAAGTGGCAAGAGGGTTGAAAAGCAGTGAGGGCCTAAAACAGAAGGAAGAAAATCCTTATGGCTTTTGAGATGATGTGTAGCAATATGATGAGAAATAAATGATTTGACTGCCAACATTTTACAACATGCATTACTGTCACTCAATTTTTAGAGTAGTGGTAGATAATACAGATTCTATACAGGTTTTGTTATTCTCGATATTTTATATATGTTGGGTATTCTTCGCTAACAGTTATTACTTTCATGCATAGGTTCATATTTTTACACATACTTCATTACACATATAGTATAGTATAGTATAAAAATGAAAAATGAGTCTGATAAAAAGAATAACTGGTTTTCTCTTATGCTTACATTTTTGCAGATGGTAGCCTATCCAGAGTGTATTGATATTCGGCCTTATACCTCTGAGCCAAATGGAGAGCCAATTACCTACGGTCTATATGCCGTACTTGTTCATGCTGGGACGACTTGCAACAGTGGACATTATTACTGTTATGTGAAGGTAAGATGTCAGATTGTAAATAGTAATGTATCTGTACTCAAATGTCAAATGCCAGCAAGGTGCTAAAACCTGTACAACTTAAATTGTATCTGAAGGATATAAAGATATTTATCTGTATCTGTTACAGGCTCCAAATGGCAAATGGTACAACATGAACGATCAATCTGTGACCCTTGTGGACAAAACAACAGTTTTGAGGCAGCAGGCCTACCTGTTGTTCTATATCAGGTATGTGCATTTTTTCTCTGTTCCCTCTAGAGAGGATATACAGATATGGGACATTTTATCCAGAATGCTTGGGACCTGGGGTTTCTGTTATGTGGATGTTCCTTAAGTCTACTAAAATCATTTAAACATTAATTAAACCCAATAGAATTGTTTTGCCACCAAAATGGATTAATAACATATTAGTCGGGATCACATACAAGGTTTTGTTTTATGATTACATAGAAAAAGAAAATTTTTTTTTAAAATTTGAATTATATAATTACAATGGGAGATGGCCTTTCCTGTTATTCTAAGCTTTCTGAATAAAGGATTCCATAACATTCAATTTTAAAAATTGACAAAAAGACTTTATTTTTATTCTTTGTTGTTTTAAAGATCTAGTAATGACCAGAGAAGAAAAGAACCATCTTTTTCCACACAAGCTACGTTGAATGTACAAAAGCCAATGATAATCAAATCAGCAAGCATTGGGACTGACACTATGTTAAAGGTAATGTTGACTTTTAATTTGAAACAATAACCACTTCCACATATTCAACAATGAGAGCTGGGTAGTGATGGGCGAACCTGTGCCATTTGCGAAACAAAAAATTTGCGAAACGCATTGAAGTTAGTGGGTGTCAAAATAATTTTGACGTGTGACAATTTTGATGTGCGTCAATTTTGCTGGGATCGACAATCACACGTTATACACACGACTATTTGGTCAAAATGCATTAAAGTCAATGGTCGTCTGAATAATTTTGATGCGCTAAGTTTTATAAGTTGTAGACGCACGTCAATTTTTTTTGATACAGCAAATTTTTCGCCAGCGAATTATCACCACAGTTTCACAAATGAATTCCCTTGCGGCGAGACATGGAGATTCACTGCAAATTCGCCCATCACTACAGCTGGGTTTTTGTTTTTAACTGCAAGCTGGGGAAATACAGCAATCTTGGAAACTTGATTATTATCCATTAAATCACTTCATTAAACTATAATAAACACTAATTAAAAAATTAAAAAATACATTCAGAGCTTTATGGACTCATTAATATTTGCATCAAGTTGTTATTGCAAATTGCAGTTTCTGTATCAAGAATATTGCTGGGGAACTAAGGTTAAATGCTGCAACGAACTTTGTTATGTTTAAGTAACTGAAATTTTTTCTATCATAGCAAATTCCCAAAAAAACTGACGTGAAGAGAGAAGAATTAATGGTACAGGACAAAAAAGAAGAATGTGAAAGAAAGGGCCTTAAAAGGCCATTCTCTGAAATTACAACTAGCAAGACACCATCTACTTTCCCCACAACAAGTTCAAGTGCTCAAAAGCCAAATAACAGCCAGCCAGAACCCAAAAAAAGGATTACTTATTAAAGGTAAGTTTGTCAAATAATCAGCACTTACAGTAATTTACTATTACTATTGTATTAGAATGAACTTCAAATGTATTTAAAAGCAATATATACTAATGATCTACAGTAAATAGTGTATCAAATAATTAATATTAATTATTTTGGGAAAGCTCGGTATACAGTATATGTTGCCAACAAATGTTTCTTTTTAATTATTGCAGATACCAAGAATGGACAACAAAGGAGATAATACATTGGTACCAAACAGATCAGGAATGGAAGGAAAAGAAAGAGTCCTAAAACTGTATGATATCACATACAGCAAATTACCATCTTATATTCCTAAAGCAACTTCTAGCTCCCAGCAAACAAATATTATCCAAACAGCAAAGTTTATGATTCAACTTTCCAAACCTGTGTTCCAGGTACTGACTATTTTTAAATCTTATTATAAAATGTATTTATTATATTAATATTTTTTATAACAAATCATCGTTACATTGGATTGTAAAGTTTTGCAACATTAGTAGTTCCTGTTGAACCATTTCTTAAATATTGTATAAATGTATAAAGTCATGACTTATAAATGTTTTTTTATTTATGTAGAATTCAGAAAACACAGATGAAAGATATGAGAAGAAAAAGTGCCTGAAAAGGCCACTGGTTGATGCAGAAGGTGAAGAAACACCAAAGAAGAAAATGTTTCTTACACAGCACTAAGAAAAGCCAAAAATGTTAGCAGCCTATAACAAATACGTGTGAAATGTGCCACAGTAGAAATACTAAGACCTATCGGCTGCTATATTTAATACACATGAGAGAAGGTAAGATATGAAAGATTACTTTTAATATTGTTGATGGAGGTTAGGAATATTTTTGCAAAGCTAATGAAAGTGCACTTTATCCTTTTCAGTTATCTTCTGAAGTCCCAATGTTTGAAATGTTCTATAATTGGACATTGGATGACATTTGTTAAGTGTAGTTAATACCTTTCCGACTAACTGGGCAACTGGTTCCAGACACTGGGCAGACATATATCTAACAGACATTACAGAAATTACAAAAGGCTTGGAATTTATTTTGACTGCCTATGCTGTCCATCTGGGCCATTAAACAATCTTGGATACTTTGGAGAAGCCTTTCATCAAATACAAAGAGAAACAATTTTGAACTTAATTTACCTTAGTTTAACTTAATTGAACTTAATTTAAATATCAGTTTGGAAGTAACCAATATATATTTTTTAGAGATCGTGATGTCCTGTGCCATGAAAGTGCTGATCATGAAATATCGTTGGTAAAAGGAACCAAGATTTGGAAGGAGCTTCTCTCTCTATTCTACAGCAACAGCAACATTTTAATGCTTAACTGTCTAATACATTTGTAATTTGTATATTTCAAATAAATAATTAAATACATTCTGTGTTATCAATCATTAATCATCCACTGTGTATATGCATAGAATAAATCATAGAGACAATTCATTGACCCATTTACAGTTTATATATTAGTTGATTTCAAATCAGAAAGGCTATTTAATTTGACCACAGACCGTAGTGCAATAGCACATGACTATCCAGGGTCTGTCTGCAATCTTTAACTTTCACGTCATTTGTACATGTTTAAGTGTTGTACTCAGGATAACTGATGTGCAATTTAGGTTCTGAGTGTTGGTGAAGGATCTGCTAATATACATTATGTAGTAGAGGATTACAGTTATACAAGCATAAGTGCAGTATTGTTTAAAAGTGTCCAGAGTATTTGTACTACATATATTTCTTAGTTGGCTCACTGTGTATTTTCCTATGGCTACACGACACATATTCATTGTTGTTCTTAACTTTGTCTAGGAAATGGTTGCAATAATAAGTGCAATTAATGGTAAAAGAAAATGGTCTTTCATAAATAGGTGACAGCAATGGTCTATAACAAGGAGATGAGCTGTTAGTGGGATAATATGCATGACACGTGCAATATCTAGCTGTAATTAGACAAATAGGTTATATTTCAGAATTTTACCCTGGAAGACTAAAAACACAACAATCAATATATAAGGGGTCATTCATTTACTGCACCACATTTGCAAATGCAAATTCTTCTGCAATCAGTTGTGTTAAAATCCCATTAAATTAATTACATTTGCATTAAATTTGCATCAGCATGCACTCTTTGCACTTCTGTACAGTTGCAGTCTCTGCTTCTGCCTTGCCCCAGATCAAGCACTGTTGCACTTATTTACATAGGGGAAGCTTGAAGCTAATGCATCCTCTGAACCAGGTCGAATTCCATGGTTCTTACAGTGGCCCGCTCAATAGGAGTAGCGCAAATGCAGTAAAGGAATTGGGGCACATGTCACTCTCACTCTAAACACAGAAATGACATCTACCAGATTTGAAACATTTTCAGCATAATTGCATCCAATTCACTTTAAAATGTGAGAATAATTGTGTCAATTTTGATGCATCAGTCAGATGCGAGTACACTAGTAAAAATGTTGAATTGTGGTAAAAACCACATGATGATTGCATTCAGAAGTGCACTTTGCACACTGTGTATGCAGTTAGTAAATAGGCCTTACTCTACATTCGCACATGGGATCCTCTTTTCAGGAAGGGCACAGCAATGCTCACCAACATTTCTTGGTCTACAAACTGAAACAAGAAAAGAATAACGTAGTTGTCATTTAATAAGTTGAAAACGTTATGATTACTTCAGAGTGCTGTAACATCTAGAGAACTGGAAACTGGGTTCTTCCTCTTTAGTAGCCCTTCCTCTCTCAGTTCCCTTTTACTCTAGGCCGGGTATTATATTCAGTATAGTACTCCAGTGTGTTTACTGCAGAATGTTTTGTAAAGTAAAGCAAGATGTGTCAGTGGTGGAAGCATGTACATAACTGCAGAACATTGCACTGTGATCATCTAAATGAACATCAGTAATCACTATTATCCTAGTATACTGTGACATCTACTGTATGTAGAAAAGACCTCTAGTTTACAAGTGGATTTGAACTGTTGACCAGTAAATAGCAGCCCAGCACTGTCTGCAAAAAAAATTCAATGGATTATGTTTCTTTATAGTTCCCATTATTCAGAATTGAAATATTATAGCTTGGGGAAGGATGTTGTTCAGTTAATACAATACTGTAATGCAAAGAAGTCACAATTTCCATGACAGCCTTTAGTGGCCATTTAAAGTTTGGTACCTCTACTGTATTGGCAACTGTTATACATAAATAATGTGCAAAATAATACTTACTAGAGTGCTGGAAACAGCACATGTGATAAAATACAGGTACAGGATTTATTATCTGATTTATTATCTGGGGTTTTACAGATGTTTCTGTAATTTGTATATCCAAGTCTTCTTAAAAACATGAAATCATACAGAATAATTTTTAAAAATTAGAAATATTTGCTTATAAGAAACTCTGTGGGAGTTAGCCTTCACATAATTTGGGATTTCTAAATGACCAGTTTCCATATAAAGGATACCATTAGCTGTGTACTATGGAATATGTAATGTTTAAACTGTTTTTAATATATACACTTCCCTGTGCAAAAGCACGGTTGATGATTATCAGTGTCACGGGGCCGATTCACAAAAGGTTGTTATTCCTTAACGCACAGTTTTGCACATTAAAAAACGTTGTTTATTTAAGGAAGAATTCATCAAAGTATTTTTGAATGCGTTAATAGACTTATCCCAAGTGTTAAGTCTACATTACTGCAAGGGGGTATTTTAATCGCATTGCAATTCTTATAGAGTAGAATTAATCCTAACGCCTAAATCACAAACATCTTTTAAGCAATAAAAGCATAAAATAGAGAGATAATTTAACACCTCCCAGGAGAAGACGTTACTAAACAACATCAGCTGGATTAATAGAGGAAAATGTATTGAGGAGCTGTAGGGCAGCAATTAAAGGCCTTTATGAGATGCTGCAGAACTACAGCCACTAACACATTTTCACGGTGCCTTGGGCAGGTCCAGAATGCACTAAGTTTTGTGTCGTGGAATTATATCAAGTTTCCCAGGAAACATAATGACTGGAATACTTAAATGGCTTAAAATAACGTACACAATAATGCTATAAAATACCACACAATTCACATAAAATTAACTGGGAAAAAATTCTTCTCAAGTCAGACAAGTGAACTTTAAGTGAATCAATCGTTAATTCTAAAAATATAAGTATGCTATAAACAACACTCACTTTCTCAAACTTTTGTAAATCACCTCCCAGTGTGTTAATAAATATTTTATGACATATTTGTAATGCATATGTATTGTATTCACTAAAAGACAGGCCCAAATTATATTCATTTGATTGGGACTAATACTGTACCAGCAGTGTTATGATTATTATTACTGCTATTATTCACATTATACTACAGTATGGAGATTTCACACTTTCAGCACAATATTCTGTATTTATCCTACCTACTGTATCTTCCCAAACACCTATCCAGTTAAAGGCTCAATGGAGATACCAGACAGATAGGGATGTAGCGAACGTCGGAAAAAATGTTCGCGAACATATTCGTGAACTTGCGTCAAAAATGCGAACGGTTCGCGAACGTCGCGAACCCCATAGACTTCAATGGGAAGGCGAATTTTAAAAGCTAGAAAAGACATTTCTGGCCAGAAAAATGATTTTAAAGTTGTTTAAAGGGTGCAACGACCTGGACAGTGGCATGCCAGAGGGGGATCAAGGGCAAAAATGTATCTGAAAAATACATTGTTGACACAGCGCTGCGTTTTGTGCTGTAAAGGGCAGAAATCACACTACGTCACTCAGGTGATGTTTCTGGACACGGAATGTGAAAAAGCTCACACAGCTAGGTGGCACTTGGTTAAAGACTGGGCAAACAATGCCTGCAAGGGCAACGTATACAGTAGTGGGTACGGAATATATTATTGCTGCTGTAAAAACATCACTCAGGTGATGTTTACGGACACGGAATTATTATTGTTATTTAGACAGAATGTGAAAAAGCTCACACAGCTAGGTGGCACTTGCATACCTCCCAACTGTCCCTCTTTTGACCACTCAACCCCCTGTCCCTCTTTTGTACTGGAAAGTCCCTCTTTTCTCTGAACTGAATAGCCAGAAAAAAACAGTTTCTAACTTAATTAGCTTTTGGCAGAGAGCTCAGAACAGCTAACAGGTGCAAATAAGATACTTTGTAACAATTTTGACTCTGGTTGGTGCTGGTAGTGGTGAACTACTAGGAGGAGCAGCACACCAGTCCCTCTTTTCTCTGAACTGAACAGCCAGAAAAAAAACAGTTTCTAACTTAATTAGCTTTTGGCAGAGAGCTCAGAACAGCTAACAGGTGCAAATAAGATACTTTGTAACAATTTTGACTCTGGTTGGTGCTGGTAGTGGTGAACTACTAGGAGGAGCAGCACACCAGTCCCACTCCCCAACACAGCTAGACTAATAGCACTGGGCTCTTACAGTAGCAAAGTAAAAAAAACAAAAAAGAAAATAAAAGCAGTCCTTACAAGGACTATTGGGTTACAGGCAGCAGTCGGCAGATGAGAGATCAGCAGCAGGACAGCTGCCCACAGCAGCTACATACAGAGCACTGCAGTAGAAGGTAGATTACTAGCCAGCAAAGCTACCTAAACTAAAATGTCCCTCAAATCCCTGCAGAGTTCTGTCCCTACAATACAGAGCAGTATCAAGTAGATTACTAGCCAGCAAAGTTACTATCAACTGTCCCTCAAATCACTAAACAGCTCTCTCCCTACACTAGCTCTTCCAATCATATTTCTACATCAGTAATGCTGCAGCCTTTGACATTCATATAAACAGCAGATGAACAGGATCTACACAACAGCCCTTTCAGGAGATTTCTTTCAGTACACTGGACAACAGATCCTGTACTGGATTTCTAATAAATTATGCTAAATAATGCAATGACACATTTAATGATGTAAGTAGAACTAAACCCTAAAAATGAATATGGTAAAACATGCCATATTTTACATACTGAACTTATGCTACCAGCCTAATTTTTCAACAAAAGCAGCAATGATCCAGGACATCAAACTTGTCACAGGGGGTCACCATCTTGGAAAGTGTCTGTGACACTCACATGCTCAGTGGGCTCTGAGTAGCTGTTGAGAAGTTAAGCTAAGTGGTGTTTGCAAATTAACAAACAGACAATGAGGTTTGTCTGTCATATAAGATGATGCTACAGGGCTGATTATTAAATTCAGGTGCTAACTGCACTGTTTTTGGACCTGATATGTAGTATTTATCTGTATTAAGTACTAATCAGCCTTATGCTGTGACATCTCTATTCTATATATATATATATAGTATATTGTGAGTTGATCCCTAAGCAGCACAGAGCATTTGCAGTGAATCGATAGAAAAGAAGATGGGCATCTTTGCAGTCACAGACTTACACTGCTAAAGGGCTGGGGTTGCCTTGGGCTGGTATAGAAGCACCAAATATAATGTACATCATTTCTAGCCTTCTTTAGTTAGGCTTTAGTTCTTAACTTGGACTCTTATGGATGGTGTTTTTGACTGTGTTCAACCATTACTGATTTCTGCGGGATAAATACGATTAGAAATGAGATGAGTGTAAGCAAAATTTGGTTGTAATGAACAGGATATCAATTGAGCACACTCTGTTTTAGATTTTTCACAAGGTTTTGGGTTTCACAAGGAATCTGCAGATAAAATATAAAGATATTTATTACTTTAAAGCTTTAAAAAATATGATTGATATTGCAGATTTCACAAGGAAGCTGCAGATAAAAATGTGATTAATTCAAAGCTTTAAAAAAAAAATGTGAGTTTACATTTCCATTTACCGATTGGAAATGTTCAACTTTAAAGAGAGAAAACAATAAAGAGTAAAGAAATTAGAAAGTAGCTTAAATTAGCTCAGTCTTCAACGTACTCAACTGAGGTATGGGATACTTTATCCGGAAACCCATTATCTAGATAAAGGGGTCAACAATTGCCATATTTTTTTCCCATAGAATTCTAGCATTTGCTGTACTCACCAGGGAGAGTTTCACATATGAAGCCAATGGTTAGGGACCACGAGTTTACCTTGACGTGGTATAGTGGCTTATCAACTTTATGATCATAACTTTGCAACTAAACTGTGATCCTGAGCATGATGGTATTTTATAAATAATTTATAATAAGTTCTGAAGTCCTAAAATAACAGCCAGCAAAGAGATAGTGACATAGCAGGGGAGAATGCAGAGACTGATTTTTTTTTTGTTCCCTGAAAATGCTATAGGGACACAAGATGGATATTTGAGCTGTAATGCAGATAGACAAAAGCATCAGCTTTCCACATGTCAGTGAGTGTAGCTTCTGTGGTTACTTCTGTTAAGGGGTTATGCTGTCACCTAGTGGCAGACTGTAAACAACTTTAGCACCCACAATGATGCAAAACAGACAGCTGCTGCAAAGTTTTAGGGCTGTTGCTGGGGAATAGTGGTCATACAGAGCAGCCCCAGGGATTCCGGGTCTGAGAGGGAATTTATAAACAAAGCAGAAGGTACAAAGATACACTGTTCTGTCCTCACTACGTGTTACCCTAGGTAGTGTGTAGCTTAACAGGCAGCTAAACTCCTTCCTTCATTAATCCACTGACACAGGTTATTGAGCTTGTTTTATTAACAAGGGGAAGGTGTAAAACTAGGGAAGATAGAAAATGACCGTGCTTAGGAAGGCCGTACAATAAAACATAGCATTGAAAGTACATAAACACTGTGTAGCATATGTAAAACTAAAGGGGTGAGAGGCATCTGTATAATATATAAGACCTAGATACCTGGGCTGGAACTGAAATAGCAGTGCCATGAGGTGACTGTATAGATAACATGCTTATAAACTTGTATAAAGGCACAAAACAAGTACATGTTCTGCCTTTATAGATCAGGCTTGGAGGAGGAGACTTTAAAGGAGAACTAAACCCAAAAAATTAATATGGTTAAAAATGAAATATTTTATATACTGAGCATTTAAATAACTATTGCCCTTTTACATCTCTTGCCTTGAACCACAATTTTGTGATGGTCTGTGTGCTGCCTCAGTGATCACCTGACCAGAAATACAACAACTACAACTGTAACAGGAAGAAATATGGAACAAAAGACAACTCTTTTGTTCATACAAATTAATGCTATGAAGCAGAGAGGTAAAATACAGTTTATACTATGATTATTAAGGTAAACAAGTTAGGGACCACCGTGTGGGGTTTACCTTGACGTGGTATGGTGGCTTATCAATTTTATTCTCATAATTTTGTAACAAAAAAACCCTGTTTGTTTTTAAAATTACATGCACTTGCTTATTTACTTGAATTACTTAGACAGAGCTTTAAATATTTTGAAATATTTTGAAATTTGCCATAGGTGTGCAACCACAATCCCCCCCTTTTTTGTAAAAGACAACTCTGTCTAATTGGCTCATGTGACCTAACAAGTATAGTTTGTTTGGTATGTTTGTGTGCACCTTTAATCATAGGATCCCAGGGGGCTTCCCTTATTTTTTAAAATGGCAGTTTTCTATTTATGATTACCCAATGGCACATACTACTAAAATGTATAGTATTATGAAATGGTTTATTTACATGAAGCAGGGTTTTACATATCAGCAGTTTTATGCAATATATTCTTTTAGAGACCTACATTGTTTGAGGGGTATAGTTTTCCTTTAATCTACCAATAAAATGCCCTCCCCTTTAAACAAACAGGGATTGTTTTTCAAAATATTGCAATATATTTAAACTGGCCAATTAAGTCATCCCCGTTATGGCCAGTCCTACACTCAAATTGCATCTGATTCAGTAAGAATTTTATTGTTTCATTATAAATTTTACACAGTTTTACCTGCAACTAGTGATGGGTGAAGAAATTCGTCTGGCATGAATTTGCGGCAAATTTCAGCGTTTTGCAGCCGGCGAATAAATTAGCAAAAATTCACAGAGTCTGAAAAGTCGCTTGCGTAAAAATCGCTGCATGTCAACACTATTTCGACACCCATTAACTATAACACCGGCATCAAATTTGAAGTGGGCATCAATTTTCGAGTTTCACAAATTTTTCGCCATTTTGCAAATTTCATGGGGAATTTTTCAGCGAAGGGAAACAGGAGAAAGTCACCCATCACTACCTACAACTTATTTGCTGCTTCAAGGTTAAAACTCCCAAACTTGGTTTCCCTTTTATTGACTACCAATGGGATCACCTGACTATAGCTGGAAAGGGTAGGAGCTGCAATATGGAGCTGACTGTTGCTCCTGTATAGACTGTATAGGGAAAGTTGTGCTCACCATTACATTTTAAACCATTGTGGTGGGGGGGGGCAATGAGGCTGTGACCACAACATTCATACACATAAAGACAAGAACTCCTCTGCACTCAACCATCTTGTGCATTAAGTTACTAAAAAATGCCCTCCCTTTAAAACAAAACAGTCTATGGGCGACTTTTTTTGTGGCAGCAACTTTTTTGTTCTGCTTTTGGTCTACCAATAAAACATTTTTCCTTACTTTCAAGTCTTGTTGACTGTGCTGAACAAATCTGTCATATTTTGCATTGGAGTCAATGAGAAGGCAAAGTTACATGCATTTTTTTGCTCACAATACTGCTATACATGTGCCCTATTTTGTTAGAGGACCTCCTATCCACTATGGTACAGCTACTATTTGAATAGAAAAAAGACTCCCATGTTTTCAGTTTCTTTAAAACATCTGTGATTTTTTACATTGCCTCTGGTTGATTGGTAATGGTATCTACTACTACATGTAGGGAGTTATTTACTAAACTCTGTATGCAAAAATCATGAAAAATTTGTGATTTTTTTTTTATATAAAATCTGACTTCTAAAAAATCATGAATTTTTCAGAATTTATTAAACCCTGAGGAAGGAAAAGTCAGAATCTGAAAATCTGCCATCTCAGACCTGTCGAGGTTGCAAATAAGTCAATGGGAGAAGTCCCAAAGATTTTTTGATGTGTGCTGGGTTTCGTGCAATACCCCAAAATTCTGAAAAGAATTGGGAAATTCGTGAAAATCAGATGAAAAAATCAGAAAAAAATCATGAAAATCTGATTTTTTACCACAAAAAGTTTTTGGGAAAATGTAATAATAAATAAGCGTAAAAAACCCGAGTGGATTTGATCGGAGTTTGTAGCAGAAAATATTGAGATCAATTCGGACTGATACATAACCCCCTAAGTAACCATCTATAGTTTATATATTACTGGCTTACAAATACAGACACAACTAACAAATTCAACTACCAACAGATAATAGCTGGATGCTCAAATCCCATTTCTTAATGTGGAAGGAAAGGGGTGCATAATATTATGTGCGATTGACTAATGCGCAACTTTTTTGCTGCACACGACTAAATTTTTGAAAACCATAATGGTGAAAAAATTTGCTCATCACTAATTGCAATATATCCAAGCTTGCTAAGTACACCAAAGTCATCCCTGGTCTGGCCATACCTACACTGACTTTCATCTGATTCATTAAGAATTCAGCTGCTTCATTATACATTTTTTTATAAGGACTAATTTTACCTGCAACTTGGTTGCTCCTTTTATTTGCCACCACTGGGATGACATGGGCTAATATAAATACTTGATGCAGTATTACTTGCAGTTCTTTAAAATTTGAGAACTTGTGTTGCATACTTGTGGTTTCTGATAGAAGGGATGCAACAGTTTACACATAACTATGTCCATAAGGCATCGGTGTATGCCAAGAATTATTTATTTTCATCAAATAAAACCTTAGCAGATATATATTTGAAAACCCCAACAGATGCATCATAGTTTATGTCAACATTTTTTAGTGAACCCTTATTTTTCTCAAATGTTAATTTACGGGCTATTTATAACACCACAACCTAAATTTGCCAAAGAACAGCCATGAAGTGATATGAGTGGATTCACACATGTGACAGTTTGTTAAACAGCACTCCATTCTTTTTGGAAACTCCTAAGAACTACAATACTACAAAGCCATTGAGTTTCAGAAATTATCTGATGCTTTTTATATATTGGTTAGAGCAGAACATGTACATGTGATGAGATCACACGGGTGGGTGATCATCTGCTTATAGGAAAGGTGATTTGTATTATAACTTTCATGCTTCAAATGAATCCATTCTTCTGGAAACTCATAACAACTACAATAATACAAAGCCATTGAGTTTCAGAAGAGGGGGCTATGGGTAACCAGTGGGACACTGCTGCCTGAGGCAAGATTCTTAACTCGCCTGATTGGTGCAGTGCTCCTGTGTGCAAATAACTTACCAAGTTCAATTCCAAGAACAAAAGGAGAACTAAACTAAGAAAAAAATAATCTGGTTATATAAGCTTTATTTTATAGTCAACCAAACCTATACCCCCAACGATGTAGGTCTCTAAATATTGCATAAAAGAGCTCAAAGCCCTGCTTCATATAAATCCATTTTTATAATAATACATGTTTTAGTAGTATGGGCTATTGAGTAATACTAAATAGAAAATTTACATTTTAAGAAATAAGGGCCACCCCTTGGGATCCTACACACAAATCAGCCATAAATGTTAGGTCACATGAACCAATTAACAGACAGAGTTCTGTCTATTGCTTCCACACAGGTGATCTCTGAGGCAGCACAGATAATATAAAAAATTGGGGCTCAAGGGAAAAGATGTAAAAGGGCAATATTTACTGAAATATATATATTCCAGTTTGGTAATATTCTTTAATATGCCATTAACAGGTTTTAATAAGATATAAACTACCTGTTGCTTAATTATTCATTTTGGGGGTATAGTTTTCCTTTAATGTACTGCTCTAAAGGCTTCACAGCTATATAACACTAATGATACAGACTTGTTGTTCACAGCAGCTACCCATCATGGACTTTGTTAGGCCAACTTTTTAAGTGTTAGTGACCTAATACCCTCAGACCGATATGTCACCTGTCTGCAGGTATTAGGGTTCTTGTGGCTTAGATCAGTCAGACCTGGTAAAAGTTTGCAAAACGGCAGTTGGCAGTATACATCGAAACTGCTTTTTAAACTTTTTCCCCCTCATAAAGTAGCAGGAACTGGCAAAATTAATAAAGGTTATTAAAGGTTAATAGGCGTATGGATGGTGCTTCTTTTATCTTTATTTGCACTCTTCTTATATAAAGGGCATATCTAGCAAGTCAATAAATGGTAAGCTATTTTGAGTTTCACCACTCGGATATGATGAAATTATGCAAATGATACAATTCTGCAGATTTCAACATTTCCTAATCTTATTTATCTCTAATCTGCAGTTGGCTGAATCATCTATAATGAACTGAAGTTTCCAAGGACTAAACAAGTAATCAAACATTCTAGAAATCAACGACAGAGTAGGTCAGTCCACCAATGAAATAGAACATTCTGTTTTCCAAAAAGTTACGAAGGGTTTAAGAAAGTCTTTGTTAAAGTTCAGTCAAATATCATGGCAGGCAGTGATCATGGAGAGTTAGGATGAGGGTCTAGTAAAGGGTCTATTAACAAGAAAATATCATGTGCATACGTTTGGCTTAAAATGTTTGAATTTTGCACAACTTTCTTTTTGTGATATCAGCATCTTGCTCCTGGAAGGACACTTAGACAGGTAAGAATGATGACTGTGCCACTGTGTTGTTGAGCAGACACAATAAATTCACTGGAGGAGTGCTTAATGAGGGGGAGATTCAGAAATATGAAGTCAAAAGTGGTAATTTTAGAAGCCCCTTGGAGCAAATGCATCTGCTGAGCACTAGTACCTAGTAGAGAGCTGCTCTTTTCATGAAGTGCCAGATCAAAAATCTGGTGCTTCATGCAAAGAGTAGCACCAGTAGGCACAACCACACTTTTCCTCACCACCTGCCTTAAAGAATACCTTGAGCATCTGAATGATGTGCAAGATACAGGTACAGGCACAATAATGTGACTACCCCCCAGTATTTCCACTAATACAGTGCTGCCTAACACAGTCAGGGCTGCTGTCAGAAAATCACGGGGCCCCATAGGACAAAGTCCCTAGACCCCACACCACAATAAAAAAGCCACATAAACATGGCTGCTAAAACATTAACGCTAAAAACACACTGGTGGTCAGGCTTCAAATGGGTATTTTTGCCTTCCTCTGGATCAACTAGCAGTTAGGCAGGTTATATATAAAGACTTTAAAGGTTGAACTTGATGGACATGAGTCTTTTTTCAACCTATCTTACTATGTAACACCTGTCATTCTTGTTCAAATAGATCTGTGCATTTAATAAGTAAATGTATATGTTTCAACTTACATACAAATTCAACTTAAGGACAAACCTACAGTCTCTATCTCATAAGTCCTGTCTAAGCTCATATATATATATATATATATATATATATATATATATATATATATATATATATATATATATATATATATATATATATATATATATATATATATATATATATATAGCAAAACTTTCCAGACCAGCACTCCCTTTTGGTGAAAAATCAACAATCTTTTATTGTGACATGGTATCTTATTCCAACGTTTCGATCCCAATAGGGATCTTTTTCAAGGAAGATCCACAGTGCTAACAAACAAAATCTTAAATACCCAAGTGCTACACAACAGACCAATCCATATCCTGGTGTCTCTTAATTGGTTAATTGATTAAAATTTAAATCTGTGATAACATTTAAAATCATTTGTATATGTGCAAAACATCATCTTTTAAAACATATATGTGTAATTTACACTTTAATCGTGTGTTTCATATAAATATATAAAAATATAAATATATAAAATCTTACTGTTTAAATCTTTTCGTGTCAGTGTGAATTTTTTATCAACATATAAAACTGTAAAACCTTAGTGTCTCCACAAGGTGTCATCAGTGCATTCTATTAGAGTTCGTGTTACAGTGTCCAAAAGTGTCCATTAGTCATAAATCCTAAAAAGAGAAAAATAAATTTGTAACAATTAAAAACATTACTGTAACTACCACATCGGAATCTAGGCATCATTTTTGTATCCACTGAAAAGGTTTCCAACTGCAATAATGTTATTTTGTAAAGTTTCCATTTGCATTACAACAAACAACTAGGAAAAAACTGCTACCTGATCAAGTCAAAAAACAACTCAAATTCACTTGCCCATTCATGCCATTCGGGGACATACAATTTAATTCATGAATCCAAAATGCTTCCCGTTTTAGAAGCATTTTTTCAGTGTCACCACCCCTAGGGTGTGCTTTAACGTGCTCTATTGGCATGCACCTAAAGGAGGAGGCATCATGTCTGGCCTCAGCCCAATGCTTCGCAACTGGCTGTTGGGCAATATCTTGTTTTCCCTCTCTTGCTATCCTTTCTGGATTCAAAGCTGCCCTAATGCTAGATCGGTGCATGCCAATTCTCTCTTTTAGTTGCCTCACCGTTTTTCCACACTAATGGACACTTTTGGACACTGTAACACGAACTCTAATAGAATGCACTGATGACACCTTGTGGAGACACTAAGGTTTTACAGTTTTATATGTTGATAAAAAATTCACACTGACACGAAAAGATTTAAACAGTAAGATTTTATATATTTATATTTTTATATATTTATATGAAACACACGATTAAAGTGTAAATTACACATATATGTTTTAAAAGATGATGTTTTGCACATATACAAATGATTTTAAATGTTATCACAGATTTAAATTTTAATCAATTAACCAATTAAGAGACACCAGGATATGGATTGGTCTGTTGTGTAGCACTTGGGTATTTAAGATTTTGTTTGTTAGCACTGTGGATCTTCCTTGAAAAAGATCCCTATTGGGATCGAAACGTTGGAATAAGATACCATGTCACAATAAAAGATTGTTGATTTTTCACCAAAAGGGAGTGCTGGTCTGGAAAGTTTTGCTGTATGTTAATATTACCGTGCACCCCTATTTATCCATTGCCTTGGAGTGCGGATACTCATCAAAGAAGTATATATATATATATATGAGCTTAGACAGGATTTAGGAGATAAGACCATCTGTGATATCCTGAAGGCTCTTTGCCTGCTCTTCAGTCACTAACACAACCTAACTAACTAACTTCACTTGTGTTGAAATAATGAGGCAGCGAGAAATCCTGTTATTGCATACTTTCCTGTAAATAGGTTCAAAGGGGGACCATCCATTCAAGAAACACATTAATCATTTAACAGTATAACTATATGTCCAATGCCTTTTAAACCTCACTTTCATTCTCTAGTCCCTATTTATCTGAACATAAAAAAACTGTGTGGGTTTAACAAGAAACAAGATAATTTTGCAGACTTAGCAAAATTATCTTTATTAAATAAATATAACTTGAACCCTGATCATTTGCTTTACTGGAATTGGGTTGGTAAGTGATGAATGCAAATTCCTTTCCTCAACTACTGAAAAGCCACAACAAACATTTCACGTTCAGCTGGAAAGCATGCATATGTAGATATACAAACATTTCACTGTTCTATGTGAGTTTTACTTCGACTTATGGCAGCAACTGTATAAATAGAAACATGTGTTTCTCCTAATCAGATCATAAGTGGCTTTGTCATTCTGGTCATTTGAGGGATTTCATAATGCATTTAAGTTGTTTGGGTTATCCTTCTTCCCATCAGTCTAGGGTTTAAAAAAAAAACAATGTATTTAACAGCTTCTATTTATATTATTGCACTATGATAGAGATTAAAAATGTGTTATGTTTTCTATCACTTGCATGCATGGGTAAAATAGCATATTTTGGCCTGGCAGCACAATCAGCAATATTATATGAATAAGAAAGGCATACAGTTATTTATTTTCAGTAAAAAGATGAGGCTCAGAACTATAGGTGTTCAGCTGTTTATGGCATAAAGATAGCTGTACTTCCAAATACATGTGAGTAAAACTGCCTTTATTTAAGGAATACAGTGGAACCAAATTTTCAATAAAAAAATACCGTATCCCCAAAAAACATTTTGTGCTAACCAATTGGTTGTATTAGAATTTATCTCCATAGACAATTGCTGGGAGGGAGAGCTCTTCTGAAAGACATTAGATTGCAGAGGCTGTTTACAGAAGGAATTAAACAAGAGGCACAAGCTTTTCTTACATGGCATTTTTATATTAACCTTTATACCATCTCTGGCAATGCACCATTAATTGAGCATCTGAATGATAACTTTGTGCCCCCTCCGAATGCCCCTTTTGAATACAGCTCTGTTAAAATTGGACCTCAGCAATCAGTCTTCAGCAATGTGTTTTATAAGAAATACCCCTACCCCTTTTGTTTCTAACCCACAAAAGTTATAGAAATGTCTCCAGCAGTGTAGGCATTGCATTTTTTGAAAATAAAGAAACAAATAAAACTAATTAGTCAATAGTCTCAAAAGTGAGTCTCAAAAACTATATGGAGCATTAAATATATTTAACTTCATCCTCTACACAATACTTACAGTATATTAAAAATATATTAAATTTCACTATTAACAAAATGAACTATAATGTGTGCAGATTCATTTGAGGCCACATGTGAGGGTTTGAAAATCTTTAATTTTGCCAATTGATGCCTTCATTATATCTTGTTAATTTGGCGCATTTGTTGCAAGCCCAAGGTGTTCCGGCCTGGATGTTTAATGACTACATATTTTTTACTTTTATGGGGTTATGCGCAGGTACATGGCAAGCAATCAGTAGGTAGCATTTAATGGTCATTTGTTGAAAACAGGGATTCACAGAATCTGCTATTTTGGGATACAGCCGAAGCAGAACTGCCAGAATTTGCATATGCATATTAGGGTTAGGAAAGGTTACAATTTTTTTTTAACTTCCTTGTTTGTGGACCAGCCCAAAGCCTACGGATTGGGAGGGGTTCGGGGCGACTTCTGCTCCTTGTCCTGAATTGTGGAAAGGCCACCAATGCCCGGGCCTAGGGCGGCAGGATTTTAGGGGGCGGCATGCTGCCCAACCTTACCCACATTGGTTCAAAAACACTGGGGATGCCCTGGAGGTATGATAGTTTTTTAAATTTCCTGTGTGCTAATCCCCATTGCTCCGGTCCCCATGATAAAAATTTGCACAAATAAAGGGGAGGGGACAGGGGCAACAAACAGCAGTGGGCCTAGGGGCACAGTGTCCTCAACCTTCTACTGCTCCACTTCTGCCTCCATGTGCTCCTTTTTATATTCTCAAGTATATAAAGGAGGGGAGCAAGCCTGGTTAGGGTTGGGCATAGGTACAGCCAGATCGGGCTAGGTGTAGGTCCCCATACATCACTGAAGCGAACATCTTATTGGTTGCTATGATCACTTGAGCAATTCTTGTGCCTTTTATTAAACATGGGAGATAATATCGTATTATATTATTTTCAAAAGAGATTAATATGTCTAGTGCTAGCATTGAACTGTAATCTGTGGGAATTTGTAAATGTAATATTATAAAAGTATATAAAAGTCATTAGGCATTTTCTTTGGAAAAACTTGTAAGTTGATCTGCCACTTCTTTTTACATATGCCTTCTTTTATAGGAATACTTCTCTAGCCAATTTGTCTACGAAATACTGTGATGCATGATGCATGTAAGAGCTTTATGCACCTGCATATAAAGTCCTGCATGGAACCAATTTTTAAATACCTAGACCTGACCCGGAACAGCTACCTGCAGCCCACACCCAGACCCGCAACCTGCATTTTTACCCACTTGGACCTGCTACCCGACCCGCAAGTGCCTTATCCACAACCTAGTTGTAATGAACTTACCCTGGTGGTCTAGCGGCAGCGGGGTCCACGCCGCGTCCTCGGCGTGGACGCCCGCTGTGCTGCCTTCTTCCTCCTTGCTGGTTCCTCTAGGGCACGCGCGCCGCGCGTGTGCGTTATTTAAAGGCGCAGTCGCGCTGGCGTGATGACGACAGCGCGCAATTGGCGCGAAATTCAAATGCTTAAAAGGGGAATTTGGCTTTCAGGTAATTGCCCGTTGTTAGGTTCAATTAGTTTGTTCCTGGGTGTTTGCTTTGTGTAATTCCTGATTGATCTACTGTGTCTTGACCCTTGCTTGCCTGCTGACTACTCTGACCTCTCCAATCCTGACCTTGCCTGCTTTCCGACTATTCCACGATCTTTAATCCTGATTCCGGCCTGTCTGACTATTCTAACTGCTTGTGCTGGCCCGGCCTGCCTGTTCCTGGTGGCTTCCTATCTTCCAGTATCCTTGTAAACAGTTGTGCCCCATTGCCTGCCAGAACTTATGCCTTGCACCTCTCGTTAAGTCCAGGTGGCATCTGAGTACGCCCAGGGCTCCTCCCGAGGCCAAAGGCGGTCACTTAACTGGTGAAGTCGAGCCGAGACCAGGGTGCTTGGCATCTGTTCTGGTGTAGGGTGCCGACCGTGACACTAGTCCACTGACCATCATGAAATAGGAAGTGCTGTTGCTGGAAGCTGGAAGTGGCATAATTAGAAGTCGCATGACCAGGAAAAAAGTATAAAAAAAAATGTGTGAAAGCGTAAAACTTGCTATTGATAAGAGACACAACCTGACCCGCAGACCTTCCAACCAGCATCTATACACACACCCGAAAGTTCTACCCACAACCCTCGTTACCCGCTTTTTCAGGGTTACCTGCAGGTTCCTAACCTGCTGCAAGACTGTACATGCATCCTGATGAGTGTTCTAAATGTGTAACATTGTATCTCTCTGCCCCTGCCATAATGTGTTTCTCCAACAAGGACTGAGTGTTCCAGACATGTAACATTTCATGCATCTCTCTGCCTCTTTCATAATGAGTTTCTCCCACAAGGACTAAGTGTTCCAGACATGTATCTTTTTGCCCCGTCTAATGGGCTTCTACCAAGGACTGAGTGTTCCAGACGTAACATTTCATGTATCTTTTTGCTCCTGCCTAATGAGATTTTACCAAGGACTGAGTGTTCCAGACATGTAACATTTCATGTATCTTTTTTCTCCTACCTAATGAGTTTCTCCCCTAAGGACCGAGTATTCCAGACTTGTAAAATGTAATGTATTTTTTTGCCCCTAACTAATGAGTTTCTCCCCCAAGGCCTGAGTATTCCAGACATGTTACATTTCATGTATCTTTCTGCTCCTGCCTAATGGGCTTCTACCAAGGACTGAGTGTTCCAGACATATAACATTTGATGTATTTTTTTGCACCTACTTAATAAACTTCTCCACCAAGGCATAAATACCCCAGACAGATTCATTATTAGTACCTTGCCATTTTTTAAGTGGGCAAACTTATGATTTAACATTTGTGCATTTAATAACAATTGGCTGTAACAGAAAAAAACATTAATTATTATACCACCATTAACATCCCGGAAGGATACATCATAGCTAACAATTCCAGTATCATCCCATCTCCCCAGGCCCGGTGCCTTGGGGTTATCCTAGATTTTGCCCTGTCCTTCACTCCGCATATCCAGTCACTTCTTAAATCATGTCACTTCCACCTAAGGGACATATCCAAAATACGATCATTTATCACCCAAGATGCTGTCAAAATTCTTATTCACTCTCTCGTAATATCACGTCTAGACTACTGTAACTCTCTTTTAATTGGCCTTCCCCTCCAGAAACTGTTACATCTCCAGTCCATAATGAACACTGTTGCAAGGCCCATAAACCTCAGCAACCGCTCCTCCTCTGCCACGCCACTCTGCCAATCCCTACACTGGCTTCTGCTACCTTTCAGAATAAAACTAAAATTAATGACCCTCACATTCAAAGCACTTCATAACTCTGCCCCACCCTACATCTCTGATCTCATCTCTATATATTCACCCAACCGCTTACTACGCTCCTCTACTGACCTGCTACTCAACTCTTCTCTCATTACCTCCTCACATGCTCGCATTCAAGACTTTGCAAGTGCTGCACCCCTCCTCTGGAATTCTCTCCCACGGTCTGTCCGACTTTCTTCCAACCTTTCTGCTTTCAAGAAATCTCTTAAAATGCACTTCTTTAGAGAAGCCTACCCTCACTCTGATTAACTACCAAATGCAATATCACATACAGTACTACATTTCTCACTCACTTAATTCTGATCCCGCACACTTCCATACCTTGTGTCTTATTCCCTTCCCTTTAGATTGTAAGCTCCTTTGCACAGGGCCTTCCTCACCTTTTGTACCGGTATTGGTTGTTATGTATGTAACTCCATATGTTCTATGTATGTAATTAATGTGATTTAGTTGTATAAACACATTTACTTTACAGCGCTGCAAAATATGCTGGCGCTATATAAATGTCAATATAATATTATTATTGTTTTTGATAATAATAACAGTAATAGTAAAAATAATAATAATAATTCAACTGGCCATCATTGTATGTATTCCCAACTGGCTAACCTAGTGTTTTAACCAGAAACTATGTCATGGTGCTTGATGAATCTCTCAAACAAAGAATTAATGTTCCAGAAGATTTCAGAGTGTTTTATGCAGCTGTCTAATGAGTTTCTCCACAAAGGACTGGATGTTTAAGATCAGTAAAATAGACAGTCCACATGGGAGGATACACTGCAGGCTGAGCAGACAAATGTTAATCCACTTGTTTGTGCAAAAAAACAGCTTTATTAGGGTGTAACACAGGGCAAAGAGCAGGCTTAACAGATGTCATTGCAAATAGACACTTCATTAAAGACAAAACAACAAAAAATGCAGCTGCAATACATAAAATAAAAATTTCAACTTCTATAAACTTGTGTTTTGCTTGTGATTTTTATTTGCAAGTAGCTGTAATTATTTTCATTGTATAGTACATGCATAAGGAGTAGTTCCATACTTTGGGTGGTGATTTATAGATGATGCACTAGAACATTGCTTTCTTCATCTATAATATCCTAAATGCTCTTCACCTGGTCACAGTTAGTAACACAATACTATTTCTACTTCCTGACATATGCCTAGAAATACTATTGCATATTTTCCTGTATATACTGTAGGTTAAATGGGGGAACCATCCATTCATGGCCCAAATAAATCATTTAAATTGTGATTAGGGACCTACTTCTGTACCTACCAGGAAGTAAACGCGGAGCGTGTAGATCCTAAAAAAATATATCAATATTGAAAATGGCCCAGATGCGCAGATGTAGATTTACTAAGAGTGACAAACAGAAAATTATTAGATTTCTAAACCTTCAGTCTTTCCCCTCCTGCCGGTCCAGATACAATCTCTTCAATTACCAGTACAAAATGTCCAATGAAATGGCCAGCGCCGCACAGCTAGCAGGAGAGTAAACAACAAAATATAAAGTGCATATAGTGTACTATGTTTTAAAATAATCAAATCACCATTTGTGACAGATCAAATGTGTGTGTGTATTAAAAAGTTTGGGTTAAGTTACCCTTTAACACCTTAAAAGAGGCCAGGGAGGGGCTGTAGTGAGAGGATTTCAATCATGCAATATCATATTTGCCCAAAGCAGACAGCACCAATTCCATCAGCCGAATTTCCTACTCACAAGATTATACTTTTTCAGATGTGCAGATGCATCAATAAATTAACTTGCTTCCTACATGGATCCTTAGCAGCAATCCATCAATAGATTTAAACAGGGGTGCGTCGCCCATAGCGTAAAAAAACTTTTATTATTTAAAAATCTTGAGTTATGCATTTACACTGTGCTTTAAAACACTTACTTCTCAGTCCCAACGTTTAAGCAGTTTTGATGTTCAGTCCATAAGAGATCAGGTAGCCGGCATTCCCTCTCCTTGTGTCTCTGCTCACGCTAAATCTGGAAGTGATGTTATCGCCTGACTAGTTTCGCTGACCAATAGCTTCATCGGAAGCGCAACTCACCAATTGTTGTAGGGTCGGTTGCAAGCTGCTGGTCCCCCTGCCAGGGACCCACGTATAACTCCAAGAAACACACGCTGCAGCACTCCGAAATCTGTGAAAGTGGTTTATTGTGCCAATAAACTAGGCTTATTTGTTGTCACAATAAACCACTTTCACAGGATTCGGAGTGCTGCTGTGTGTTTTTCTTTGAGTCATAATGGGACAACATCACTAAAAGTAGACCACGCGTTAGTCAAGTATGGGTACTCCTGCATTAGAGGATCTCTTGTCTTTATTCAGGTTCCTTGGACATTTGTAATAAAAAGTGGCCACTTCAAGTATTTGCACCAATATCTCTAACAAAGACGTCCATACGACTTTTATGTATCCACCCTATTCAAATTGACCTAAGCGTAAGAGGACTAACAAAGTTTTGCTAGGCAGAAGTAATCGCTAGCATAATTTTGCTTTGAAACGATCAAACTGCCGAAGTCACCAGCATTCAGCGCATGGACGCAACTTTGAATTTTAGTGATTTAGTGTAGTGTAGTAAAGCAGTGTAGTGGTAACTAATCTTCTCCTGTCGAAGTGGCGCAAAGTGTCCCAAAGCGTTTGCTTGAGACATTTTGCCATTTAGTGAATTTGCCCCTCAGTATGTTGTAGAAATGATATTCGGAGACAATCTGCAATTGGTTTTAATTTTTTATCATTTGTGGTTTTTGAGTTTATCTTTTTATTCACCAGCCCTCCTTTTTGCAGTTTCAGGATTTTAATTTCTGAGGTTCAAATTACCCTAGCAACCATGCATTAATTTGAATAAGAGACTCTTCTAAAATATGAATAGAAGGGGAAATGAAAGATGAGTAATAAAAAATAGCAAAAACAATTCATTTGTAGCTTTACAGAGAACTAGGTGTTTTTAAGAGAGGGCCAGTGACCCCTATTTAAAAGTTGGAAAGAATCAGAAGCAGGCAAATAATTTAAAAATTAAAAAAAAAAAATGAAGACCATTTAGTTGCTTAGGATAAGCCATTCCATAACATACTAAAAGTTAACTTAAATGGAAATCATACTGTACCCCCAAAATGAATATTTAAAGGAGAACCAAACCCTAAAAATGAATAGGGCTAAAAATTGCATGTTTTATATGCTGCACTCATTGTACCAGCCTAAAGTTTCAGCTTGTCAATAGCAGCAATGATCCAGGACTTCAAACTTGTCACAGGGGCTCACCATCTTGGAAAGTGCGACACTCACATGCTCAGTGGGCTCTGAGTAGCTGTTGAGAAGTTAAGCTTAGGGGTTGTCACAAATTATCCAGCAGAAAATGATAAGCTGATGCTACAGGGCTGATTATTAAAAAGACAGAACTCTTGTCTGTTAATTGGCTCATGTGACCTAAACTGTAAGGTTTATTTGATTTGTTTGTGTGCACCGTGAATCCTAGGATGCCAGGGTGCAGCCCTTATTTTTTAAAATGGCAATTTTCTATTTATGATTACCCAATGGAACATATTATGTTTTATGCAATATATTTTCTCCTTCTATTTCTTCTATAGAGACCTACAATGTCCAGGGGTATAGTTTTCCTTTAACGGTGAACCACGCGTTTAGTGTCAATTTTTCACTTGGCAAAAGCTAGGAATGCACATGCATGCTTTCTGAACATCATAAGCATGGACCACAGATGACTGTGCAAGCAATCTGGCTACCAGTGAAAAAGTAGGCAGGGAGGAAAAAGACTCCTCTCAAAAGTAAAAAACAGTTGTTTAGTTGAAGTAGGAAGGTACCCATGGCGAAGTGGGGCGAAGTGGGACAAACTGGACAGCAGAATATGGAGGCATCCTGAAAAAAATGGTGTGTCAAATGCACCTCCCCTATTCATTAAACACTGTCTCTTATTGTATATAATGGCCTGCAGTGTCAGTACCCACATCCATTTACTGTGTATGTGCTAGTGGTGCCTATACCCAGGCATTTTGTTGAACAGTTTGCTACAGAAGCTAACTGATCTCATATTGTTAAGTGGTAGGGGGGGTCTTTACACATTTTTCTCAGTGTGCACTAGATCCTATCCAAACCCTACGCTTCAACTACTTCCAGGGTTCATCCTGCATCCCAAAGCTGGTGTTGGACAACACCTCTCAATAATTGAAGCTACCCTGTGTCTGGTCCTTGCACAGTATCTTCCCTCCAATCAATCTTAAACTCTGCTACCAGGATCCGTCTGCTCTCTCCTAAAAGGGAACCTGCTCAACCCCCACTAAAATCCTTAGCGTGGAACATTTGTTCTCTTGTCTCACTGTTCGTTCCTGGTTGCCTTCTCTGCTCCTCTCAGAGCCACCTTCTCTTCACACCATGGACATCCACCTCTCGCCTCAAACCCTTCTATCTTCTGCTCCTTAGCTCTGGTATTCCATCCCTGAATTCCTCCATAAGAAATCCTCTCTCAATCTTGTTATTTTGGGTAGCTGAGGATGAGTAGAGTATACCTTTTGGAGCATTTAGCCTAGTCTTGGGCCTACTGACTATGCCTTACCTTGTGCACTTTTCATCTCTAATTTATGCCTTATGTTAGCCTCCCATCCACTTAGACTGTAAGCTCTACGGAGCAGGGACCTATTGTGATTTGTCTTCCCTGTTTATACCTTTATATATATACTATACTTTTATGCACTGTACAGCGCTGCAGGTCCTTAACAGCTCTTTACAAATAAAGTTATACATACATACAGTAAGATTAAGCACTTCACATATCCATTGTGCTACTAGTGAAAGGCAGTGAAAATCCTTGGTATTTTGTTTATTTTTACTGGGGTACGAACAGATGGTCATTATAAAAACTAGAACAGCTTTTTTTACTCCCCTACCTGCTATAGCTATTACATTCTAGAGAGTTAGCTATCACAGACTGCACAACACAGTAATTGGGCTTTCTTCTATGACATGCCATGTGTTTACAGAACATAAGCAGCCATCCCAAGCACAAAAATCACCCTCTGCCTCTGTTATATTGTGTAACGTGCCTGGGCTATAAATTAACTGTTACATGTAATCACTGAGAAATTATTCTCTAGTACTACCTAGGAGGAAACACGTGGGGCACATTTACTTAGATCGAGTGAAGGAATACTTCGACCATCGAATTGGCTACTTCGACCTTCGACTACGACTTCGACTTCAAATCAAACTATTTGAACTAAAAATCGTTCAAATATTCGACCATTCGATAATCGAAGTACTGTCTCTTTAAAAAAAACTTCGACCCCCTACTTCGCCAAGTAAAACCTACCGAACATCAATGTTAGCCTATGGGGAAGGTCAAATTTCTGGTCGAAGGAAAATCGTTCGATCGATGGATTAAAATCCTTCGAATCGTTCGATTCAAATGAATTGTGGTAAATCCTTCGACTTCGATATTCGAAGTGGAAGGATTTAACTTCGACAGTCGAATATTAAGGGTTAATTAACCCTCGATATTCAACCCTAAGTAAATGTGCCCCTTAGCATGGGAAAAAAACATATAGGGGTGTGATCTTTTTAAATCAATTTCCTAGGATTAACTGAATTATGGAAGTAAATATTCATTGAATGAGAGGCTAACTATTCTAAATTGCCTTGAATTCAATGGGAACCAATATATATAGTAATTAATGTATTTCTTAGTAACTAGCACTATATAGCCTAAGCATTTATCTCAGCATCAGTGGCATTTAGAGATTTACAAAGCGATTCCTACAAGAAAAGATGTTGCAATTATTTTTTTTTAAAAGGTATATTTCTTGCCCCGTTTGATGTGGATTTAAATGTGAGCATGTCAGTCATTTAACAATAAAACAATAAAAAGACTGTTCCTGTTATGATGCCTTCAGTATATACATCTCCTATTGCAGGCATGTGACTGGAATAATAACAGACCAGCCCCTTAACAGTCATTCTTTGTAATACACCATGGTTCTTATTAGCCCCCTCAACCTTACCATGTCAGCTTTACAAATAATGTTTGGGTGAGGCCCTGGATGGCCTTATTAGTATTTTATATACATGTATATTGTACACACAAAAATCATGCTGATGATATTAATAAATAATAACAGTAGATTCCCTAGTTCTTTTTTAAATATCAACAGCACCATCTACTGGCATGCAATTGCAAGGAAGCATACCAATCCCTGCCACGATAGGTCTTAAAGGCCAAATAATGCTTATGATCTTTCTATTTCCTCTCTTGCAGTTTTCTGTTCTTTTGCTTTCTATTTTTAATGCTCTCATAATTTTTTTTCCCCTGTTATATTTCTTCTCCTTCAACTTTTTAATACTAACCACATTTCCCTATTGTTTGCTCTCTGATAAAAGTGCCCAATATCCAACTTACATATTTAGATGGTGATTACTTACATACTAAGTACAGGTATGGGATCCATTATCTGGAAATCTGTCATCCAGAAAGCTCTTAATTACGGAAAGTCTAAATAAATTATCTAAATAATCCAAATTTTTAAAATGTATTTAATTTTCTGTAATAATAAAACAGTAGCTTGTACTGGATCCAAATTAAGATATAAAATCAGCCTATTGGGTTTTGTCTCCAATAAGGAGGTGAGAGCTTACAATCCAAGAGGGAGAGGAAGTCAGACATAAGGTAAGGATAACCAGTGCAATTGTTGGTAAGGATAGTAATGGTACGTGCAGAGTGAGAGATAAGTACTAGTATTTACTTAAATTCATAGTATTTAGTTTGTGTATGAAAAAATATGAAAAAATATTAAGGGGGTTTGGTGGGTGGTCAAGTAACTGAGGGCTTAGGTTATAAGCTTGGTTGAAAAGGTGGGTTTTAAGTGACTGTTTAAAGGCCTGTAGAGACTGTCTAATGGCACAGGGTAGAGTATTCCAGAGGATAGGTGCACCATGTGAAAAGTGCTAGATACAAGAGTAAAAAGAAAGCAATGAGTGAAGAGGAAAGGTTCAGGTCAGGTGTAGACCAAAATTGCATGTGGTGGTTATATATAGTGGTGTGGTACTGGTTAGTGTTTTTTGAGTGAGAACATTAAACGGAATCCAGTATATGACAGGTAACTAGAACAGGGACTGGCAAAGAGGGGCAGCACTTGTGGAGTGGGAGGAGAGGTGTTAGAGTCTAGCGGCAGTGTTCATGATGGATTGGAGTGGGGTCACGAGACAATGGCACAGATCAGTGATCTAAGTGGGATAAGACAAGAACATGAATGAGAAATTTGGTAGTCTCTTGTGTGAGGAAAGGTTGAATGCAAGAGATGATCCTTAGGTGAAAGTGGAATCGTTTAGCGAGTGTTTGAATGTGGTGAAAGAAGGCTATAATTCTTTAAATGGAGGCCCATGAGACATATTGTTCTTGGAGCTAGGTGTTGATGACTGCTAGATAGAGGGGATGGGGTCTCTCTAGTTGGTTGTTTTCAACCCCCTTCCCTTGGCTTAAGGCAGGTATGTGAGGGGATGCAATTAAAGCTTATAAGGTGAGGTAGTGGGGGGAGGGGAACCAGGGAGAGCAGGGCAAAGGGCACTGGGCTCCTCCTTGGTGGATGCTCTTAAAAAAATGACATGTGATGTCAACTGGGCTGCATTTGGTGGAGGGGACTTAATATTCTAAATGTTTAATAAAGCTGTGACCTCTGGTCCCTCTTATTTTCCACAAGTTGTGTTGTTCAGTCTCGATATTGAACTAGTAGGAATCATTGGTTAGATGGAAATAACTGTGTTGCAGTGACAACAGATAGAGGCATTGAACATTTGAGGTTCATAAATAATATGGCAGCATTAAATATACTTAAAGGCAGCACACTTGGGAATCTGGAGTTACAGTATATTGTTTTCTACAGCGACAATGATATCAGGCAAGGAAACAGAGTTGAAATGTGGGAAGATGTCTGAACTTCCCTCTCCCTGATACTTAAGGGGGTATTTATTAAACCTCAAATTTTTCTCATTATTTGAAAAATTCTACCTAACAGAATGAAAATTGTACATGCAGGGAAAATCGCGCCAAATCCTGAAACTTTTTTAAATTGTCGCCTGAAAAACCAAAATTATTTTTGGATTTTCAAGCAAAAACGAGCATCAAACAGCCCAAAACCCTCAAAACTTGTGAAGGCAAAAAACAACTTCCAGTTGTAAAAGGGACTGCTGCCATTGACTTTTACATTAATTCAGCGGGTTTTACCTGGAGTATTTTTAAAATTTCTAGCAGCCTGGGCGTATAATAAATCTCAAAAAAGTCAAGGGTTTTTCCCCCCCAATTTGGATTTTTCCACTTACGTATTTGACCAGAAAAAATTGAGTTTTAATAAATAGGCCCCTTAATGTTTCAGATTTTCAGATTTTTTTGCAAATCCTTTTGTCTTTGTGTCTGAGTTTCTTTACTTAGGACTGAATGTTTCAGACTTGCAATGGTTGTATTTGTTAAAAACTATATATTCACTGGATGGTTTACATGAGTTCTGTTCTCACAACAGCATGCAGCCTGACACCAGTTGAGTGGCTGTACAAGTTCAGAGGTGACTAGACAAAAGAAGGCTGCATAGCGGGTTTACTAACACAGTGTTGAGTTTTAGATAAAAGTGAGATTTGGATGTACAACATATTTCTAACAATGCTATGTGTCCTTATGTATGTAATATTTTACATTCAATGGCAGTTTATCAACTGTCAACCCGTACTAATGAGGTTTTTTAAGTTCATAGCAAGTGATTTATATTTAACGAATTAAATATCCTATTGTGCCAAATTTTTTATTGTGAATTATATTATATGACTGGAGGAGCCCTAATAGGGACACATGAACCAAATAAACTATATGTTTGAATAACAAATCGTGTACAGGTAAGGGAACCTTATCCAGAAGGCTCTAAATTATGGTAAAACTGTCTCCCAGGGATTATTTTATCCAAATAATCCATTTATTAAATTAATTATTATACAATTATTAAACAAATATTAAAAGTGTCTTGTACTTGATCCAAATAATTTATAATTAATCCTTTTTGGGGTCAAAACCAACCTATTGGGATTATTTATGGTTTAAATTATTATCTGAAGATCCAAATTACAGATAGGTCTGGTATCAGGTGAATATTCTTAACTAAGCATGTTTTAAGCCCATGTGACACCCCCAACAACAGAAAAAGAAAGGGGTCATTTAGAAGTAGGGATGCACCAAATCCACTTTTTTGGATTCGGCCGAACCCCCGAATCCTTTGTGAAAGATTCGGCCGAATACCGAACCGAATCCAAACCCTAATTTGCATATGCAAAAAAAATATTTTACTTCCTTGTTTTGTGATGAAAAGTCACATGATTTTAAGGATTCGGAATCGGTTCGGCCAGGCACAAGGATTTGGCCGAATCCAAATCCTGCTGAAAATGCCCGAATCCTGGCCGAATACCGAACAGAATCCTGGATTCGGTGCAACCCTATTTAGAAGTAAGCTTAGTGTAGTCTACCCTTGGGTACACAGGCACAGCATGTAGACAGCAGTCAGAATCTCCCTCTGTCCCACAGCTCTCCCTTTTGTACAGTTCTCAGAGGGGACCGTCCTCCAACCACATTTAGCGCTCTCTTATGATTGGTAGTCACCAGGCCCAAACAGGGTCCTCAGCTCTGTTGCATGCTGGAAAATGTAGTTCTGTTACTGTCTATGCAAACTCTATAGAAATCCTGGCTCCTTGTTGTGGTCAGTTGCTGTTTGTAATTCTTGCTTAAAGGACCAACACATTCTGCACAAGTAAAACAGGTCAATTCACATCCCATTTGTGTCCTCATAAGGACCATTATCCTTTTAATGACAGAAATGGCTTGTGAATTAACATGGTTTACTTATCCAGTGTTTGCTGGACCTGCTTCCATATTTAACAATATGGGTTCACACTAAATATATTTAGCAGTGGGTGTAAACTTACTGCGAAGATCGTCTTGGGGGAAGGGGCACCAGCTGCCAAACTTTCCTATGGTGCTAGAACACTTAATTCTTATACTTGGAGTGTGGGCCCCCAGGGTAACAATCCTGGTGGGCCCGAACACCCTAGTCCAACACTAGTTACACTTAGGGCAGGGGCGATCGTGGCCCCTCCACCGCCTGAGGCAGCAGCAGTTGCTGCTGGTCCCTCCCCCGGAAATTCGCTCGTAAAGTACCAGGAGCAGCATTTTTGCTGCCCCTGGTACCTAGTGGGGCGCTGCTGCCTGAGGCGACAGCCTCAACTCACCTCATTGGCGAAGCACCCCTGACTTAGGGGCATATTTAATAAACTCGAGTGAAGGATTAGAATGAAAAAAACATCGAATTTTGAAGGTTTTTTTTGGCTACTTCGACCTTTGACTATGACTTCGACATCGAATAGAACGATTCGAACTAAAAATCGCTTGACTATTCGACCATTCGATAGTCGAAGTACTGTCTCGTTAAAAAAAACTTTGACTACCTACTTCGCCACCTAAAACCTACCGAGCACCAATGTTAGCCTATGGGGACCTTCCCCATAAGCTTTCTAAGCAATTTCTGATCAAAGAAAAATCGTTCGATCGATGGATTTAATTGTTAGATAGAACGATTTTTCCTTCGATCGTTCGATCTAAGTAAATGCGATAAATCCTTCGACTTCGATATTCGAAGTCGAATGATTTTACTTCAATGCTCAATATTCGACCCTTAGTAAATGTTTCCCTTAGTGTTCACCTAAGAAGCACTTTTCCATCCACCCACCTGACCTGCGACCTTACAATGCCCACTCCTGCCTCCAGGTGACAATATTTATAGCCTAGTGCCTACATGCTCTGCCCCTGACAGGTGCAGCGTCGAGTCTGTACCCCTCCCCTTCTGATCAAAACCCCATACCTGTTGCCCAATGAAACACACACACCACTGGTTTGGAAAGAGATGGCCGCAGTTGTTTATTTAACAAAGTAATACCATACTTAACATGTATAACATATTCAACTTAACAAGCAGTTTGTATAACAAACCATTTTGCCTCAACTGGTAAGATTGGTTCCTCCTCCATATTCGGGGCCCTAAACCGGGCTGCCTAACTTTCCCATGAGGACCCAGGCCTACCAGGCTACATCCGATCGCTGTGAAATACCCCATTTTAACTCCCCTTGGGGGTCCTTGTAAAGGTACCCTCCGCCAACTGCGACAGCAAACACACCTAATTACAGGGAGGGGGGCGGGATGCTGCGTCCTGCTGCTTCCACGTCCCGGCGCCGACTGTGAGTATCTTGTGCGGCTCTGCCTCCTCTGCCGATCCCGGGAACTCAACAGCCAATCCCAGCACCCCATACAAAAAAGGGGGCGGGGAGTGGCCCTCTCCTATCCCCGTCAGGCCCTGCTTCCCCTATTGGCTCATTGGGTCCCATGACAGGTGCAGCGTCGAGTCTGTACCCCTCCCCTTCTGATCAAAACCCCATACCTGTTGCCCAATGAAACACACACACCACTGGTTTGGAAAGAGATGGCCGCAGTTTTTTATTTAACAAAGTAAAACCATACTTAACATGTATAACATATTCAACTTAACAAGCAGTTTGTATAACAAACCATTTTGCCTCAACTGGTAAGATTGGTTCCTCCTCCATTTTCAGGGCCATAAACCGGGCTGCCTAACTTTCCCATGAGGACCCAGGCCTACCAGGCTACATCCGATCGCTGTGAAATACCCCATTTTAACTCCCCTTGGGGGTCCTTGTAAAGGTACCCTCCGCCACTGGCACGGCCGCTTGACACCTTAAGCGCGGCATGACCCGCCACTCAAAAGGCCGAGGGCCCGTTCAATACCCTTCATAAGGGCCAAGGTGAAAAAGGAATTCCCCAACTCTGACAGGTGAACTCCGTCCTGACTGTAGTAAACTGGCATTTTATCATCCAGATTAGAATGACTTATTACAATGCAGCCAAATTTTGAAATGAGACCATCAGCTTGTTCACCTTGACCCTACTCCTGTCCATTTTTCCCCCACTCCTGGCATATCTCCAAACTAAACGCGGTACCATCTCAGACCAAACCAGAATCAAATCCGGGAACAAGTGTCGAATTTTGTCCAAGTCCTGTTTCATAATCAACACCAACTCCCGTTGAGACCGAAGCCCCATGTCATTGCCGCCAGCGTGAATCAGTAACACATCTGGACGCCGACTGGACCTTACATTACGCAACAATGTAGGCCAGACTCCTGGCCACCTCAAACCTGGAACACCAAACCAGTGTATGTTCACCTGGCCTTCCGGAAAGCCCAGCTGCGGACCAGATTTCTTAACTGCGGCTCGCCTTCTGGCCCAGGAGATGTAGGAATGGCCCAGTAACCACACAGAAATTGTACCACCTGGTAAAACAAAACACAATAAGTACACATGCAAATAACCCAAGCAGACACAAGAAAAATTGAGAGCATTGCAATGAACATTTATTAACCTCGTTACACAACAAATCATGCACATAAGCATAGTGAGATGAATAGTGAAGAACCGCAGCAGAAAACAAGGAATTTTTTATTTTTTTTTGTTACTGTTATTGTAGTGTCGTCATCGTCTGTTATCGGAATATAAAATGAAACTTATATTGTATGTCCAACTAGCAAACCTGGTCGGATATAACCCAAAACCGTTTAGATTCCCATCTCCCGATCCTTTTCACGATGGTATCGCCTAAACGTAACCGCGCCGCTTCGGCCGCCGCTCCTATACGGAAGGAATGCGTACCAAAGTCGGTCGGCTGCACCCCAATGACTTGTAAACCTTTTCGTAGAATGCTCAAGAATTGAAATCCAGTCCAGTCTATACAGGACCACGTCCACTCCTTTCCCCCACACATCCGTTTTTGATTTACGAAGCCGAACCTGGACCGAAGAGTCGTTGACGCTGAGGTCCGTTATCCCTAGTCCTCCTGGCACTTTCTTGCTGCTGCTGACCAATTCACCTACTCGAAATGCCCCAAAAAAGGCAAGCACAAATGCTGCTTGGAACAGCAATGTTTCAAAAACCGAAGTGCAGCAACGTGAAATCACCCCCTGAAGCTGGACTAGCAAATCAAAGGAAATTGGTCGCCTAGAGTCCCTGGAAGCCTGATTCTTTTTAAGGCCTCGAATAGCCTGCCTAATCAGAAAGTCTTTGGTGGGATCTCCCGATCCTGTTAAATTAAAAAGGAATGCCAAAGCCACCATGCGTTTCTGAATTACTGACACAGATTTGTCCGTCTCGGCCAACCAAGTCACGTACCAAATCAGAGCAGCCCTCCTATCCTGAATGTCTTTGAAGCCACCTGACCATTCCTCCAACTGTTGCCATTCAGCCCGCACTTTACTATACGCCGCCCATGTAGATTTTGCCATCGACTTCTCAACCAACTCCATCAATTTTCGTTCCCGAGTTTCCAAAGATGATCAGGGAAATGTGAGCCCACCTTTTCCGCATCCGGCGCCACCTGCCAAAAACGCTCCCACTGAAAGTGAGAATTTGCGTCAGCAATGACGTTTCTTTCCCCTGCTACATGACGAGCTCTGCAACGAATATCCAGTTTCAAACAACGCAACACCAGAACCCGAAGCAGCTTAAGGACCGGTGGTGAGGACGCCAACCAACTGTTGATCCCGTGAACAACACTCATGTTGTCTGAAAAAAAAACTATACTCCGGTCCCGCAACTCAGCTTCCCAGACAAACAAAGCCACCACGATCGGGAATAACTCGAGGAATGCCAAGTTCCGGATCAAGTTCGAATCGCACCACTCCCTGGGCCATGCTTTCGCGCACCACTGCCCGGCTAGATACGCCCCAAAACCGACGCTCGTGGCCGCGTCGGTAAAAAGTTGCAGTTCCTGCGCCGTGGTTTCAGGCGCCTGGAACAAGACTGTACCATTGAAGTCTCTCAAAAACGCATCCCACACCTCCAAATCCGCCCGTATATCTTTGTTTAGCCGCACGTGATGGTGTGGTGCGGTAGCGCCTGATGTCGCTTGTGCCAACCTTCTACTGAAAACCCTGCCCACTGGTATAACTCGAGAGGCAAAATTTAACTTCCCTAGCAAAGACTGTATTTGGCGCAACGTTGGTTTAGCAATCAGTCTAATCTTACTGACCTCAACTCTGAGGTCCCGAACCTTGCTGAATGGGAGGCGGCATTCCCCCGCCACCGAATCCACCTCCAGGCCCAGGAACTGCATGGTGGTTGCTGGACCCTCAGTTTTCTCAGGGGCCAAAGGTACCCCAAAAATTCCGTAACCTCCTGCAACGTTTTTAGGATGTGGAAGCAATTATCAGACATGGCTGGGCCCACACACAGAAAGTCATCTAAATAATGGACGACCGTGTTTAGCCCTGATTGCTTCCGAACAACCCATTCTAAAAACGTGCTAAACGCCTCAAAATAGGCGCAGGAAATAGAACACCCCATTGGCAAACACAAATCTACAAAAAAGGCTCCTTCGAACCAACAACCTAATAAATGGTGGCAATCAGGGTGTATGGGCAATAGGCGGAAGGCCGCCTCGATGTCAGCTCTGGCCATAAGGGCCCCACGTCCTGCCCCCCGAACTAATGCAATGGCGTGGTCAAAGGAAGTATATGAAACTGAACACAAGTCCCTGTCTATATCATCATTCACCGAGCCTCCTTTGGGAAATGACAGGTGGTGGATCAACCTGAATTTCCCGGGGTATTTTTTGGGGACTACTCCAAGCTGGGAAACTCTCAAATTAGTAAAGGGGGGGTTGGGAAACGGGCCAGCCACTCGACCCAGCTGAACTTCTTTATACAACTTATTCCGCACAACTGACGGGAATTCCTGCGCTGACTTCAAATTCCTTAAAACAAGCTCACCCCTTTTTTCTCGGAATAGGATCCTAAACCCGTCCCTAAACCCCCGTTCCAATAATATGGCCTCCTTGCGTTTACCGTACTGGGCGAGCCATGGCCGCATCGCGTCTAGCCTCACCGGTGTTTTCCCCTTTGGAAGCATCACTTGTTTTGGGGATTCCTTTTCCCTTCTTGAAGCAGCGGACATAAGAGTGCGCCCCACCACAACCCGAACACTCATGTTTGTACTTGCATGAGTTGCCGAACTTACAGTGGCTGTCGTTAAACAGCCAGCAGTAGCCTGGCTTAGTAGGGGCCGAGGAGGCGGAATATTGCCCCCCCCGGCCCCCCGCTGAAAGGGGGATGCTTTCTGAGCCATCATGAGTTTGAGCCAGAGGGTAATGTCCATCTGTTCCCACCTCATGGAAGGGTTAGCTGCCAGACCCTGCCGGAACTGTTCGTCGTAACGCCACCATGCGAGCCCTCTATACACCTTAAATGCGTCCCAAATACCGTCAACATAGCAAAAAAGGGAGAAGCATTTTTCAGGGTGTTTTTCCCCTATAATACTGGCCAAAATGCAAAAAGACCGTAACCAGTTACCAAAGGTTTTTGGCAATTTGGAGAATTTTTTCTTTTTTTCTTCCTCCTCTTTTTTGCTATCTTTTTTATCATCCTCCTTTAATTCTATTGTCTCATCCAAGGGGAGGAGGGAAAACAATTCCACAAACTCGCCCTTCCAAATCTTTTCCTTCACATCCTGCTTCACATGAACTCCCAACGGGCCAGCGAATGACACATAGGCATTCTGCCTGGCTGCTTCCGTTATGCCGCTTAAAGCCAGCCGCCCTCTCAGATTCCCGTTTTTCAATGTCAGTTTTTTCACTCGGGGCCTGATCCTTACCCAAACTTACCACTGCTGTGTCACTTACCTCTGCCACTACCTGTGGCGCCACCAATTCGGTAACTGCTGATGTTGTACCTGGTCCCCCAACCCAAACCTGAGATGGCCCCCCCGCTGCGCCGGGTCTCTGGCCCTCCCAGCCTGCTAAAAACTGCTTCAACCCATTTAAAAGTGAAATAGAATTCTCCCCTTGCCCCATGCCTTGCATTAAACCCTGTAGCTCACCTCCTGGTCCTGCAACAGTAGAAACCTCGGGGACTGTCACCAAACTTGCCAGTGGTGTGGATACTCCTTGTGCGGTTCCTGGCCCGTGTGAAGCCATTTGTCTGCTCACGGTATGTGGCCTGCTGGATGACTTGCGAGCATCGCCTCTAACGGTGCCTGAACGGCTCCTAGATACCATCGTTCTCCTAGACGGTGCCTGAACGGCAACTAGATACCATCGTTCTCCTAGACGAGGATCGACTTCTGCTGGCCCGTCTCTGGCCGATAGATGAACGGCACCTGTGAGATCTTGCAACCCGTTCCGTGGAATTGCTTCTAGTGGTCCGTCTGCCCCTTGCTATGCCAGACATGTCCCGGTCCCCATCGGATTCCCTGGAACCATACCTGTAAGACATGCAAGAGCAAGAGTGTTTCCTCCTCCCCCCCTGTCCCTCTCCCTGGGGGGGGGGGTTCTGTTCACGATAGCCCTTCCCTTATCCAATCTGGCCCCACGGTGGGCCGTGTCATTCCCCTGAGATCTGTCGTGGGTGCGGGACCTACTCCTAGACCTTGATGAAGGACACCTATTTCTCCCTGATCCTCTGCTAGGGGACCTGCTGCGCCGTCTGGTATTCCCATAATACCGTGGCCTTGTTACTTCTGCCCTTCTTCTGTGGTCCCCACCAATATCCCGAGCAGAGTTGCCCGCCCATCTCTGGGGATAGCCGGTTTGGGTGTAAGAGGTGGCTGAAGTACCTGGCCTTTCATCTTGGGCCATATCCTGTCTTAGGGGCTCCTTGCCCGACACATGCGCCGTGGCCGTAACTACATTGGCATGGACCCCCCCGAGCTGATCCTGGGTACCCTTCTTGGAGACCCGTGAAGCTGGCTGTTTACCCTTTGTGGAGGCATTGGGGGCCTTGCTAGCATTGCGCCTGGATGGAGGGAAAGGGCCATCTGTTCCCTTGCCCACCCGTGGACTATAATTGATGGATGACCTTCTGCGGCCCTTAGTGCTGGCTGACTGCTGGGCAGGAAGCGGTGAGGGTGCTGAGGCCCCCTTACCCCCCCCGTGGAGTGGAAATCCTGGGCCCCTGTGTCCTGATGTCCCCAGGTGAATGAGGCCCACGTGTAGTGGTTCTAACTGCCATGGTGGTGGGTGTGGGGGGAGGAGCGGAACCTATGGCTCCTTGAGCCCCCCGTGGATTTATGCTCCGGGGCCGTCCCTGGGACCCACTGGGTCCAGGCGAACTAGGCCCGTGCTTATTTATGGCCCCTGTAGTGGAGCGAGAAGTGGGGTGGGTCGTTGGGGGAGGGGAGGGGCGTGCGGGTCCCCTGCCTCCCCGTATGCTGCTGCTCAGTAGGCCCCCAGGGGGTGATATGGCCCCAAGCAAGAAGTCCTCGGCTTCAGATTCCCCCCCCCCCGTGGCAATGTGTGACCCTGGGGAAGGTGCGTGAATGGGAGGGGCCTCTTCCGCCTGTGGCGTGCTGCTGGTAGGCCCCAATGGAGTGGTGGTGCTGCCCCTGGGGTCTGGACTTACCAACAATACTTCCCTGCTCTGGTCTGCCTACTCCTCTTCTTCCTGCTGAACCAACAGCCGTCTTCGTCCTCTGCCGACCGGACCCGACGTGGTGCTCCTCTCCTGCGACGACCTGCTGCCGATGAAAAATCACGCTGGAATCCTGGACTCAACCTCTGCGGTGGACGTGTTCTTCTCGCTGGACGACTCCTCACCGTCTGTTCCTTGACGCCGTGAAGAAGATCTCGGAGCTGGTCCTGGAGCCACGAAGATCCGTAATGTTTCGCCGCCTCCCGGAAGTCTCTCACCACACGGTCCACGCTCGTCTCCATGCTGCGTCCTGCTGCTTCCACGTCCTGGCGCCGACTGTGAGTATCTTGTGAGGCTCTGCCTCCCGATTCCGGGAACTCAACAGCCAATCCCAGCGCCCCATACAAAAAAGGGGGCGGGGAGTGGCCCTCTCCTATCCCCGTCAGGCCCTGCTTCCCCTATTGGCTCATTGGGTCCCATTCTGTGACATCAGAGAAAGATAGGACAGGCGCAGGTTTAGAAAAACTGAACTTTGGAGGGCTAGTTAGGTGGTGGGTTAGGGTCATGTGCAAATCAACTTTTTCTCCTGGCCACTACAGAAGTGTATTCTTTGGTCTCACACAAACATAAATAAAGAAATATAATTTAGTCATATACTAAAGAATGAGCTTTACCATATAGTATTCTGATGTAATATATTTTATTCTTATTATTATTATTAAACAGTATTACAATGGCCATTTCAGGCAGATCATTGTATTCATTTTAACTGCTGTTTTCAATGAAAATGCATACATTTCTTATAAATGTGTTTTATGAGTTATCTTAAAAGCAGAGTAATACTGTAACCCTTTGAATGCTAGAAACATTGCAGCAAAGAAACATTTCACAGTATGTGAGTATTTATTTTTACCCCAAGCACAAACAAGAAACTGACCACATTTTTCCCGTATTACTTTACAGTGTAAAACTGTAGGTTACATTGTTTTATTTTATTTTTTTTAAAAATCGACTTTTTATTCCTTTCTGGGGGGTTTTGGGGTGGGGGCGAGTGGCTATGGGGATGATATTACCTAATACTATGACAAATCCCACTTTAAATCAAACTTTCTGAGTTTAGTGTTTCTGGGTTTAGGTACAGGAAAGTTTTGCATAACAATGTATAAAGCAGTCAAATAAAAAGCTCAATAAAAAAAATACACGTAGGTATGAAGATCCAATTTACGGAAAGATCCCTGGACACCTGACTTGAACTTTTTTTTTTTGCATCTTTCAACTGGATGTATTGCCCAGCTTGTGGAACAGTGTGGGGATCACACTATGTTAATGATTACTCATCTATTATGCTGTGTTTTTATTGACACTTAATAACCATGTAATTTCTATATGAGACTACTGATTGCATGTGGGCAACATTATTTTATTTTTATTCTATTTTTATTGTATGTTCAGGCTTTATTTTTCTTTTTCTTTGTGCTGTATACTCTTTTCCAAGCCCCTTGACACCTGATGACGTCATCACGTTTGTTTTCCCGCCACTGTGGTATTCACTGTGTGTTGCACTTTGAGAAATGCTATAGGATTAGCTGAAACGTCAGTTATTTATTTTCAATAAATTTCACCGATTTTCTTTCATCTTCAGACTTGTGAGTGCTCGCCTTTTTCCAGGATATCTTACTCACTTTGCTGATAGCACCCAGGCACCAAACATGGACGCTATATATATATATATATATATATATATATATATATATATATATATATATATATATATATATATATATATATGGGACCCGTTATCCAGAAAGCTCTGAATTACGGAAATGCTCTCTCCCATAGACTCCATTTTATCCAAATATTACAAATTTTTTAAAATTATTTTCTTTTTCTCTGTAATAATAAACCAGTACCTTATACTTGAACCAAACTAAGATGTAATGAATCCTTGTTGCAAACAAAAACAACCTATTGAGTTTATTTAATTTTTAAATTATTTACTAGTGGACTTAAGGCATGAAGATCCAAATTACAGAAAGATCTGTTATCCGGAAAACCACAGTTCCCGAGCATTCTCTATAATAGATACCATACCTGTATGTGTATATATATATATATATATATATATATATATATATATATATATATATATATATATATATATATATATATATATATATATATATATATATATAAATCCCATACAACTGGTGCACTCTAAACTGTCCTCAAATGCCTGGGTGCCGGTCAACACATTAGTATAACAGAAAACAAACAAACAGCACTCCAAGGTCTTCGTGTCTCAAAAGCCAAGTGAAGGTTTATTGTTGCTCAACGTTTCGGCGCTCCAACTGAGGCCGTCTTCAGGAAGGTCAACTGAAGAAGGCCTCAGTTGGAGCGCCGAAACGTTGAGCAACAATAAACCTTCACTTGGCTTTTGAGACACGAAGACCTTGGAGTGCGGTTTGTTTGTTTTATATATATATATATATATATATATATATATATATATATATATATATATATATATATATATATATATATATATATATATATATACACATTCAAAAAAAACCTCACGTACTTGTGTCCAATGTTCTGGGTGAGCCTTTGGCGAGTGATCTGCCTGAGGTAAAGGTATTGAAGGATCCCAGTTTCCTCTGTGTGGATAGGTTGTGCTTGATAACCTGCTATGCTGGAGCTACTGCTGCTATCCAAAGGAGAGGTATATGGGTCAGGTAGTGCTACCTGGGAAAAGAAAAGAATGTAACCCGTGCAATGACCGGCGGGTTTGGGGTGAGGCAAATATGCAACCATTGCATTTTAGTATCTGCATTGAGCCGCGATATAGGCCTATATGAGCTGCACTGTTCAGGGTTCAGAGGAATATAATTGTTGCTATGAAGGATGGAAGTATGGTTAGGGTTTAAGTTGCTATTTACAGGATGATAAAAAGTAGTTGGTTGAAAAGGCATTTGTACCAGTTGGATGGAAGACCGTCTGGTCTTGGGGTCTTCCTGGAGGCTAGTGAGTTGATAGCTTGGTCTAGCTCCTGGTTTGTTATGGGTGCATCCTGGGGTATATATTTGAGTACATATCACCCACGCAAGATATATTGGTTTTGACTGGAACTTAGGGTTCCATTTATGTAACACTGGATTTGTGAACACATTTAATTTTTACAATTCACATCTAATTTAATTAACATAATTAAATTCGATTTTTCACATAACTATTCTATATATTTGAACTACATAAATATGGATGAATTTTTGGATTGCAGCACAAGGGTGGATAAAGCTAATCTAATATTTTGCTCCAGCACAACTACCTCCCAAGATAGTATGAATATAACAAGAATGTTCAGAGACTTGAAACGTCTCTTGATAAAAGAACTCTATACTTGGTGGGACTTAGCTTCTCTAGAAAAATATGTAGAGAGCCAAATGATCCCACGAGGCTTACGAATAAAAAAATGTCCTTCTTATGTGGAAAAAGATGAGGTATGTTACAAGCTGGAACAAAATATAACAAAAAAAAACAAATTTAATAGGGATACAACAGATTATGGTAGAGATCAGGTCTGCACTTGGGCACAAATAAGGAAAGAAATAAGACATACACAAGGAATTAGACATACTCAAAGATCAATTTTGAAACACACTAGTACCCCAAAAAAGGTCAGTTTCTCAAGTATGGAGAGTGATGGTCTTTCAGAAGGCTCTTTTGCTGGCTCTTCTCCTGTCTCTTCACAGGTTAATAGGAATGAAAAAGCCCAAAGAGTTTTTTTAGGAACAGAGGACGTATCAGGAACAGAAAACAGACAATGGACACAGAAAAAGACAAACAGATCCCTATGGAAAACCAAGAACTTTATAGAAGAACAGGAAACATCAAGAGAGAAAGACCGAGAAAGCTATGCACTGAGGAAGAAGACACCAAGAAAGTACTGAATCTTTCATCAAAAAGTTTGTCAACTATTCATTTAAAAGCACTAGCAAAAGGTCTATCATTCTCCCCTAGCAGAAACTTTGATATTTATGAGGCAATGCTTGATGTTAACCACTTTATTAGGAAAATTTTTTGAAGAAATATTTTGCACAAAGGGAAAGAAATGAGAAAGATTTAGGTGTAATTAATCCTCCAGAAACAATTGATACCTCTAGATTCAAAAATTGCAGGGAATTCTATCCCATTCAACTTAGAGGACCCTTAGCGGATTTGTATCAGACGAAAGTAGAAGAAGCACTCTGGCAGTTATACTCTGAAAGTAACAAGACCCAGCAGTCCTCTAATTTGGTGGGTGAAGAAGGAATTGCCTTAAAAGAACTACAGGATGACGATTCCATTGTAATAAAAAATGCAGATAAGGGTGGATTAGTAGTAGTTTTAGATTCCGAAATGTACAAAATTGAAGCCGTTAGGCAACTTAATGATAGTGAAGCTTATTTACCATTGGAAAGGAATCCCACAGAAAACTTCTTGCAGAAACTAGTGACATTGGTTATTATTATTTTATTAACATGTATTTATATAGCGCCAACATATTGCGTAGCACTGTAAAGTAAATGTGATCATACAACTACATCACATGAATTACATACATAGAATATATGGAGTAACAAACATCACAATCAATACAGGTACAAAAAGGTGAGGAAGGCCCTATGCATAGGCATACAGTCTGAAGGGAAGGGAGTAATACACAAGGTGTGGGAGTGGGCAAGATCGAATTAAGTGAGTGAGAAATGTGGTATTGTATGTGGTGTTGCGTTTGGTAGTTAAGCAGAGTGAGGGTAGGCTTCTCGAAAGAAGTGCGTTTTCAGAGATTTCTTGAGAGCAGAAAGGTTGGGAGAAAGTCAGACAGACCGTAGGAGAACGTTCCAGAGGAGGGGTGCAGCCCTTGCAAAGTCTTCAATGCGAGCATGTGAGGAGGTAATGAGAGAAGAGTTGAGTAGTAGGTCAGTAGAGGAGCGTAGTAAGCGAGTGGGTGAGTATATAGAGAAGAGTTCAGAGATGTAGGGTGGGGCAGAGTTATGAAGTGCTTTGAAAGTCAGTGTCATTAATTTGAATTTGATTCTGAAAGGTAATGGAAGCCAGTGCAGGGATTGACAGAATGGCGAGGCAGAGGAGGAGCTGTTGCTGAGGTGTATGAGCCTCGCAGCAGTGTTCATTATGGACTGGAGAGGTGACAGTCTCTGGAGGGGGAGGCCAATTAAAAGAGAGTTACAGTAGTAGTAGTCTAGACGCGATATGATGAGAGAGTGAATAAGAATTTTGGCAGCGTCTTGGGTGATAAATGATCGTATTTTGGATATGTTCCTTAGGTGGAAGTGACATGATTTAATAAGTGACTGGATATGAGGAGTGAATGACAGGGCAGAATCTAGGATAACCCCAAGGCACCGGGCCTGGGGAGAGGGGGTGATAGTGGAATTGTTAACTATGATGGATACTTCGGGGATGCTACTGGTGTTATTTGGAGGAAAGAGAACCATTTCAGTTTTAGAGAGGTTTAATTTAAGGTAGCGTTGCAACATCCAGGTAGAGATATCGGACAGGCAGGAGGAGACGCGAGTTAGTAGTTCTGGGTTGAGATCAGGAGATGAGAGATAGATCTGAGTATCGTCAGCATAGAGGTGGTAGTGGAAACCATACGAATTTATTAATTTGCCAAGGGAGGAAGTATAGAGGGAGAATAGTAATGGTTCCAGGACAGAGCCTTGAGGAACTCCAACAGAAAGAGGTAGGGGAGAAGATGATACTCCATTGTAGGAGACTCTGAAGGAACGATTGGTGATGTAAGAAGAGAACCAGGACAGGGCTGTGTCACGAAGGCCTAGTGACTGGAGGGACTGGAGGAGGAGAGGGTGATCTACAGTGTCAAATGCGGCTGAGAGATCAAGCAGTATTAGTAGTGAGAAATGATTGTTGGCTTTAGCGGTTAAAAGGTCATTAGTTAGTCGAGTCAGGGCAGTTTCCGTGGAGTGTTGTGGCTTAAAACCAGATTGTAGGGGGTCCAGCAGGTTATTGTCAGAGAGGAATGAGGTTATTCGGTTGTAGACTAGGCGCTCAAGTAGTTTAGAGATGAAAGGTAGCAGAGAGATAGGTCGGAGGTTGTCAAGATTGGAGGGATCAAAAGGGGGTTTTTTCAGAATGGGGGTGACAAGAGCATGTTTTAGTTGAGACGGAAACAGTCCAGTTGAGAGCGAAAGATTAAATAGGTGAGTTAAGGCTTTGATTAGACAAGGATTGGTATTGCGGAGAAGTTTTGAGGGAATTGGATCAAGCGGGCAGGTGGTAAGGGGAGAAGAGGCCAGAAGCTTTGAGACTTCCTCATCAGTGACAGGGGTGAAGGAGCACAGGAGAGACTGGGGAGTGTGGAGGGAGGGTGGTGGAAGTCTAGGGGGGTTGAGTAGTGTAATGTCCCTTCTGGGAGTTAATGAGTGAAGTAAAGTATGTTTGTTTGTCTTGGAAGAGGCTGGTGTTAAAGGAGCGCAGGGCAGATTTATAGCTCCAAAAGTCTGATTCTGAACGGGATTTGTACCAGCGACGCTCAAGTGCACGTGAGTGTCTTTGGAGTGCTTTTGTATGAGCAGTATGCCAAGGTTGAAGTGGTTAATTAGATCTTTTGAGTTAGCTTACTCAAAAGATCTAATTAATGATATAGTAAAAGATTATCTTATACTTAAATCTCCAGTTACACCTACCTTTTATCACTTACCAAAAGTACATAAAGCACAGAGGCCACCGATTGGAAGGCCAATTATATCCGGAATAGGCTCACTGAATGAGCACCTGTCCGAATGGATAGATGCACATTTACAACCACTAGTACTACGGATTGACAGCTATGTAAGGAACACTGCAGATGTACTGGGTAAATTGGAGCATATCATGTGGCATGAGGAAAACAGCTGGGCCACACTTGATGTGGCCTCGCTTTATTCATCTATTCCACACGATAGAGGAGTGGAGGCCATTAGATATCATTTGGACAAAAACAGTGATTACACAGAGGATCTAAAGAAATTTCTTCTTCAGGCTATACGATTTCTTTTAGAACACAATTACTTTCTGTTCAATGAACGATATTTATTATCTGCAGCGATGTGGGACTGCCATGGGAGTGAAGTTCGCTCCTTCCTTTGCCAACCTATATATGGGTTGGTGGGAGGAGACCCACATGGCTGCAGATAAAATCAACACCTGAAGTTATATATTCGTTATATTGATGATCTATTATGCATTTGGACAGGGGAAGAAATGAACCCGCTGTGCGTCGCTGACGAAGGATTCACAAGAGACGTGTCTTGCTCAATATTCATGCGGCTTTATTGTGCACATCTAGTGAACATTTGGCAATGGGTTGGTGAGGAAACCTACACGTTTCGTGCCTTAACTCTCCTGGCACTTCATCAGGGTCTAGTGTTTGTTATGTGCTCTGGGCTTTAAATAGACTAATTGATTGGTGTCAATCAAAACACACTAAATACATTGTGAAAAGATAATCATTATGAAATATTATTGCAATCCAAAATAAAACATTGTACGCTGCTTAACATGTGATTCAATAAATATTTAAAATTGCACAATTTTAAATATTTATTGTTTTGATTGACTCCAATCAATTAGTAGGTAGATATAGTAGGCAATATAAGAGAATAGTCAAAGTAATTAAAAAGTTTTTGCCGATTCTATATGCGGACAGGGATTTTTTTGATGCCTTAGGTCCGGGGATTAATGATGTGGCAAGACGGGCCTACACTCTTGGTGACCTGCTGTCCCCGAGCCTGTATAGGGAAAGAAAATATAAGAAACAAGATGACTTTTTGAGACATAGTGGTTGCTTTAAGTGCGGGCATAACCGCTGGATTACATGCAAGCACTTAAAGACCTCAAAAGAATTCAGTTCAACGGTGACTAAAAATACATACAGGATCAAACAATATATCAATTGCTGCAGTAAGGGAATTATTTACCTTATTACATGCATTAAATGTGGTAAACAATATGTGGGATGCACCACTAGATCACTTAAAGAACGTATTAGAGAACACATCAATCAAGTGAGCAATATCAAACTAAGCAACAAAACCAATGACACTAGACATTTCAATGAATGTAATGGTAGTAACCTAAAGCATTTCTCTATACAAGGAATAGAACAAATTAAGACAGGTATCAGAGGAGGAGATTGTTAAATATGAGTTAAAGTAATTGTGCCTGTTGAATCTGCTGATGCTGTTCTAGTACTAGAGTCTTATGTATAAGGCTTCCTGTTGAATCTGCTGTTATGTTTTCTATGCTACTTTTATCTTACTGAGTTATGGAGTTTCCTTCCTGTTAAGCATTACACAATTACTCCAGCAGCTACTTGTCTGTGTGTTTCACTATATTCCATGGACACAACAGATTGGCGACAAGGATGAGATTTTAGGAAGATCTGCTAAATGTGAGACACCAAAAGCTGCAGCAAAAAAAAAAAAAAAAAAAGACACAGAACAGTGGTAAGTCCCTGCAGAGAGTTGTATGCTATCTGGAAATATGGCTGGACATATTGGGAAAGTGGAAGCATTTGACTCAATAGAGGACTGGGCTACATATATAGAGAGACTGGAACAGTATTTGGAAGTAAATGACATACCCCTAGAGAAACATGTGGCAGCATTACTCAGTGTAATAGGGGGCAAAACGTACAGCCTTGTGCGCAACTTAACAGCACTAGAAAAACCATCTTCTAAAAGCTTTAAAGAAATAGTGCAAATTGTTCAGGAACACATGTCACCTAAGCCCCTGGTTATAGCAAAAAGATTCAGATTTCACAAAAGGAACCAGCAGGAGGGTGAGACAGTTTGTGTGTTTGCAGCAGAGTTAAGGAAACTGGCAGAACACTGTGATTTTAAGGATGGACTGAATGATGCATTAAGGGACAGATTTGTATGTGGTTTATGCAGTGAAAACATACAGAAAATGCTGCTAACAGAGGATAACATCACATTTAAACGAGCAATAGAAATTGCAGTAGCAATGGAGACCGCTGCTAAGGACACATTAGAATTACAGAACAGAGGCAAAGCAGAAACACTAGAGAAAGCAGCAACTGATGTGCATAGAGTGGTGGCAGGTCAAAATAAAAGATATTCTAATCAGAATTCTGGATCTTGCTACAGGTGTGGGAAAGGATTCCATAATGCAGCAACCTGCAAATTCAAGAATGCTTACTGCAGAAAATGTAATAAAAAGGGCCATATCCAAGCAGTATGCCTAAGTGACAAAATGAGCTTCCCTGTTTCAAAACAGCCTTTTACAAATTCACATGATGTTCATAATGCTTGTTTAGCTGATAGCACTGATTCTGAACTTGGAAGTATTGATGTGTATCATGCAGATACCGGTGACCGATCTGTCATCTGGCTAACACCAAAAATAGCTGGTATTCCAGTTAAGATGGAATTAGACACAGGTTCTGCTGTTTCAATAATAACACACCCGGAATATAAAAAAATATTTAAAGACACACCTCTTCAGAAAACAAAACTGCTACTAAAAACATATACTGGACAGAAGATAGTGCCACTTGGAGTTTTAAATGCTGAGGTAGAGTACAACAATTTTAAATGCCAGCTGGACTTATATGTGGTGGAGACAGGTGGTCCTGCATTATGGGGCCGGGAGTGGTTACACAAAATACCCATTGACTGGAAACATTAAAAACATTAAAATGTTACATTCAGTGTCTGCTGATAAAACCAAACCAGTGGAACAATTAAAGGCCATTTTAGCTCAAGCCTCAGAAGTATTTAAAGAAGGCATGGGTACTTTAAAACACATCAAGGCTAATATATGCCTTGAGGAAAATGCACAGCCCAAATTTCACAAAGCTCGTCTAGTGCCTTATAGTATTCGTCCAAAAGTGGAAGCAGAATTGGATCGTCTAGAACAAGATGGAGTAATTTCAAAAGTCTCTTGGAGTGACTGGGGCACACCTATTGTGCCTATTATAAAAAGGGATGGTTCAGTTAGAATATGTGGAGATTTTAAAGTTTCCATTAACCCAGTTCTACAGTCTGATAAGTATCCCTTACCTTTGATTGAGGATATATTTGCCTCTCTTGCGGGTGGACTAAAATTCAGCAAAATTGATCTTGCTCAAGCCTACTTACAAATGGAGGTAGTGGAAAATGCCAAACACTACCTTACAATCAACACGCCAAAAGGACTATACCGATACAACAGATTAGTATTTGGCGTGGCCTCGGCACCTGCCATATGGCAAAGAGCCATGGATCAAGTTCTACAAGGCATTCCACATACTAAATGTTATCTGGATGACATAATTGTGACAGGCACAGATGATACAGAACATTTGGAAAACCTAAAGAGGGTTCTAACACGGCTGGAAGAATATGGGCTAAGAGCCAACAAAGACAAATGTGCCTTCTTTAAGGACTCTATACAATATTGTGGACATATTATAGATGCCAATGGCTTGCACAAGTCTCCAGAGAAAATCCAAGCAGTGTTACAAGCACCACTGCCCAAGGATGTAACACAGCTCAGATCGTTTTTGGGATTTATTAATTATTACAGCCGGTTTGTTCCAAATCTTGCAACTGTGCTATACCCATTAAATCAATTGCTGCAGAAAGGTCAAAAATGGGAGTGGACTGTACAGTGTGACAAAGCCTTCAAGGAAGCAAAGACATTGGTCACGTCTGATGATGTCCTTGTGCATTTCAATGCTTCCTTGCCATTAAAACTGGCATGTGATGCTTCCTCATATGGCATTGGAGCTGTGATATCTCATGTTCTCCCAGACAAAAGTGAAAGGCCGATAGCATTTGCTTCAAGATCACTCACAAGTGTAGAACGCAACTATGCACAGATAGACAAGGAAGCACTAAGCCTTATCTGGGGAGTGAAAAGATTTAATCAATTCTTATATGGCCGGAAGTTTACACTCATAACAGACCATCAGCCATTGGTTGCAATAATTCACCCAAAGAAAGGAGTTTCTGCAACAGCTGCTGCGCGCATGCAGCGCTGGTGTCACGGCCGGCACCCAATACCAGAACTAGAGCCAAGCACCGTGGTCAGAGCTCTCTTCACCAGTATGTGTGACCACTTTTGGGCTTCGGGAAGGCCCTCCGCCTACTGGGGTGCCACCTGGACTTATTAGTGGTCAAGGCTAGAGTTCTGGCAGGCAATGGGGCACGGCAAGTATCTAGAGTCTTTTGGGCCGAGGATCACGGTTACAGGCAAGGATGAGGCAGAGAGGATAGTCAGACAGGCTGGGTCGAGGCAGGCAGATAGCAAGGATCGTCAGGCAGGCAAGGGTCAAAACCGGGTATCAAGCAGAAGGGGTTCAGGCAATAGAGTAGTCGGGTATCAGGCACAGGTCAGGATTCAGATGGGAGCGTCGTCAGGAAACAGGCAGAGGTCAAAACCCGGATAACTAGCAGAATAAACACGAACAAACAGCACAAGGCTTCAGGCAAAACCACAGGATAAATCCTATCACGGGCAACCAGCAGTACCAATGAATGGGCTTAAATACCGTTTGAAATTCGCGCCATTGCGCGCTGACGTCATTACGCCAGTGCGCCTGCGCCTTTAAATAATGCGCCGCGCGCGCACTAGGACCTGGAAGCCGACGGAGAAGGAGCGCGGCGGCGTGGCGGCCGTCCACGCCGCCGCGACTCAGGTAATTTTCTTACATTACCCCCCTCTCTAGGGGGGCCACTGGACCCCCAGGCTTCCCAGGAAACTTAATGTGAAATTGCCTCCTGAGGCGGTCAGCCTTGATGTCATCAACTGAGACCCAGGAGTTCTCCTCAGGACCAAATCCCTTCCATCTAGTGAGGTACTGGAGTTTGTTACGTACCAAACGGGAATCAAGGAACTCCTGGATCTCAAATTCAGGCTGACCGTCAACTTGCACTGGAGGAGGAACAGAAACAAGGCGGGTGTTAGAAGCAGGTTTTAGTAGCGAGACATGAAAGGAATCAGAAATTTTGAAATTAACAGGTAATTTAAGACGAACAGAAGAAGGGTTGATAACAGAATTGATGGGATATGGACCAATGAAACGGGGACCCAATTTTAGGGAAGGAACTTTCAATTTAATGTTCTTGGTGGAGAGCCACACCAAGTCTCCCACCTTATATTGGGGTGCCTCCCTGCGTTTCCTATCGGCAGCCCTCTTCTGAGAGGATGTAGCCATCTTAAGAGAGTTGTGAACTTGTGACCAGACTTTAGAAAACTGTTCGACAGAGGAGTTGGCAGATGGAACAGAGGAACCAGACCCTGAAAAAGAAAATGCCTTGGGGTGCAACCCATTAACAACAAAAAACGGAGACTCCCCAGTGGAGGAGTGAGAAGCATTATTGTAGGCAAATTCTGCCCAGGGTAACAATTCTGCCCAAGAAGACTGATTCTCAGAGACATAACACCTTAGAAATTGTTCTAAGGTCTGATTTACCCTTTCAGTTTGCCCGTTGGTTTGTGGGTGATAAGCAGTAGAAAAAGAAAGATTAATCCCCACTAAAGAGCAAAATGCTCGCCAAAACTTGGAGACAAACTGAACCCCTCTGTCAGAAACAATATTAACAGTAAAACCATGTAACTTGAATATGTGCTGAATAAAAAGCTCAGATAAGGTTTTAGCGGAAGGAAGATGTGGAAGTGCGATAAAATGACCCATTTTGCTAAATCTGTCCACGACCACCCAAATTACTGTTTTCCCCTGGGACGATGGTAAGTCCACTATAAAATCCATCGAAAGATGGGTCCACGGTCTCTCAGGAATAGGCAGGGGAATGAGTAATCCCTGGGACAAATTTTTAGAAGATTTAGAGCGTTGGCAAACAGGGCAAGAGTCTACAAACGATTTTACATCTTGCTTGAAAGTTGGCCACCACACACTTCTGGACAACAAAGATGTAGTTTTACTTACATCGGGGTGTCCTGCCATTTTGGAATCATGAACCTCTCTTAACACCTGTTCTCTGAGATTTTCAGGAACAAAAAGCCTCCCCTCAGTAGTGTTGGAGGGAGCATCAGTTTGAACAGAGGACAATAAGGAAGAGAGGTCAGATTCCAATGTGGCTACAATACATTCACTCGGGATAATAGAAGGATTATCATCTGAGTCAGAACAGATTGAGTCGAAGCTCCTAGAGAGAGCATCTGCCTTGATGTTCTTTGTACCAGGTCTAAAGGTTAAAGAAAAATCAAACCTGGTGAAGAACAGAGCCCACCTAGCCTGTCTAGGGTTTAATCGCTTAGCTGACTCAATATAGAGCAAATTCTTATGGTCAGTATAGACCGTAATCTGGTGTTTAGCCCCCTCCAGTAGGTGCCGCCATTCCTCAAAGGCCCACTTGACCGCCAACAATTCACGATTCCCTATATCATAGTTTACCTCAGCAGGCAGGAACTTCCTAGAGAAGAACGCACAGGGATGCAATTTGTTGGTAGTCGGGTGCCTTTGGGAAAGAACCGCCCCTGCTCCTACCTCAGAAGCATCTACCTTCACAATGAAAGGTAAAGCAGTATCAGGATGGCGTAGAATTGGCGGAACTGAATTCCCTCTTGAGGGTTTCAAAAGCTTGAATAGCTTCAGGGGGCCACATGCTGGGATCAGCACCTTTTTTGGTTAAATTAGTGATGGGCGCCACTATGACAGAAAAGTTTTTGATGAATTGCCTGTAATAATTTGCGAACCCCAAGAATCTCTGGGTTGCACGCAGTGAAAGGGGTTGAGTCCAATCCAGGACAGCTCTCACCTTGCCCGGATCCATTTCAAGACCCTTAAAAGAAATGTTGAACCCCAGAAATTGGACAGAGGTTACCTCGAATGTGCATTTCTCTAGCTTAGCATACAGAAAATTCACCCTTAACCTACGTAATACCTCACAGACATGAATGCGATGTTCGCAAAGGTTTGCAGAAAAAAATAGTATGTCGTCAAGATAAACCACAACATATACCCCCAACAGGTCCCGGAAGATGTCATTGACAAATTCCTGAAACACTGCTGGGGCGTTACATAGACCAAAGGGCATTACGAGGTACTCATAGTGGCCATCCCTGGTATTGAAAGCAGTTTTCCACTCGTCCCCCTCCCTGATCCGTATGAGATTGTAAGCTCCCCTCAGGTCTAATTTGGAGAAGATTTTAGCATCCTTGACCTGGTCAAACAATTCAGAGATAAGGGGTAAGGGATAGCGGTTTTTCACAGTGATCTTATTCAAGCCCCTATAATCAATACAGGGGCGTAAACCACCGTCTTTCTTGCCTACAAAGAAAAACTTGGAAGGCCTAATAAACCCTCTAGCAAGGTTCTCTTGAATATACTCTCTCATTGCCTGGGCCTCAGGCAATGAAAGGGGAAAGGTTCTGCCTCGAGGGGGAGATGATCCCGGAAGCAGATCAATAGGGCAGTCATACTGCGGATGTGGGGGTAGTGTCTCAGCTGCCTTTTTGGAAAATACGTCAGAATAGGCAGTGTAGGCAGATGGTAACCCCTCAAGGATGGTATTACCCACTACAGATGGAGTACACACTCCACTACAACCAGAACCCCACTGAATAACCTCCCTAGAAACCCAATCTATCAGAGGGTTATGCCTCTGGAGCCAGGGTAAACCCAGAATGAGAGGACAGGAAGCTCCCTCAATGAGGTACAGAGCTATTTCTTCAGAATGCAGATTACTTATACACAAGGACAGGTTGATGGTCTTTTGGGAAACCACCCCAGACCCCAAGGGTCTTTTGTCTACAGCAAGGATTCTCATGGGCGGATTAAGGGCAACCAGTGGAATTTTGAATTTTGCAGCAAAAGCCGCGTCCAAGAAATTACCCTCTGCCCCAGAATCAACGAAAGCCAACACTTTGATAGTGCCCGTAGGCCAGGTCAATTTAACTGGTAATAGAACCTTGGAGGCAGATTGGGGAGAGGAAACGCCTGCACCCAAATGGAGCTCCCCTTCTCCATTTAGGCTTGGGCGTTTCCCGGCCTCTTGGTGCATTGATTGAGAAAGTGACCCTTCTCCCCACAATAAATACACAGCCCAAGGGACCGCCTGCGTGCCTTTTCCTCAGGAGTAAGGTGTGAGATGCCTAGCTGCATAGGCTCCTCCTGAGGTTGAGACACAGAGGGGTTTGAAAACTTAGCACTATGCACATGTTTAAACCCAACAGAAGTATCCTGTTCATCCCTATTCTCCCTTTGTCTCCTATCTATCTGGATGGCCAAAGACATAAGGTCATCCAGACTGGAAGATAGGGGATAGTTAACAAGGCTGTCTTTGACAGATTTGGCCAGACCAATGCGAAACTGACTCCGTAGAGCCGTATCATTCCACCCCGTTTCCACCGCCCACCTACGAAACTCAGTACAATAAGTTTCCACCTCCCGTTTACCTTGGCGTAATTTACGAATCGCGGAGTCGGCCAAAGAGGCGCGATCCGGGTCATCGTATAGAATAGCCATAGAACGGAAGAACTGGTCTAAAGAAAAACGGGCAGGATCGGTGGCTGGCAGTCTAAGTGCCCAGATTTGGGGGTCACCCACTAATAGGGTCATAACGAATCTGACCTTTTCCTCATCAGAGGGAAAAGAATGGGGGAAAAAGCTGAGGTACAGCTTGCAGGCTTCTTGAAAAACAAAAAACTGGGTTCTGTCCCCACCGAACTTGGCAGGAAATGCGATCTTGGGTTCCTGGGGTCTGGATGTAGAACCCCTATCTGGCGGGGAACCCACAGAGGATGTAGGAACAGAACTAGCTGACTGCTGCGAGGGTCCCAGCTGGCGGGTTAGATTATGGAACCCCTGGAGCAGATAATTTTGCTTTTGCTCCTGGTCCTCCATTCGTTGCAGCAAAGTAGTAAGCAACAGATCAGTGGATGTTGGGAGAGGAGCAGCAGCAGCAGCAGCTTCAATGTGATCGTCGTCCTCCATGGCCCGTGATAATGTCACGGCCGGCACCCAATACCAGAACTAGAGCCAAGCACCGTGGTCAGAGCTCTCTTCACCAGTATGTGTGACCACTATTGGGCTTCGGGAAGGCCCTCCGCCTACTGGGGTGCCACCTGGACTTATGAGTGGGCAAGGCTAGAGTTCTGGCAGGCAATGGGGCACGGCAAGTATCTAGAGTCTTTTGGGCCGAGGATCACGGTTACAGGCAAGGATGAGGCAGAGAGGATAGTCAGACAGGCTGGGTCGAGGCAGGCAGATAGCAAGGATCGTCAGGCAGGCAAGGGTCAAAACCGGGTATCAAGCAGAAGGGGTTCAGGCAATAGAGTAGTCGGGTATCAGGCACAGGTCAGGATTCAGATGGGAGCGTCGTCAGGAAACAGGCAGAGGTCAAAAACCGGATAACTAGCAGAATAAACACGAACAAACAGCACAAGGCTTCAGGCAAAACCACAGGATAAATCCTATCACGGGCAACCAGCAGTACCAATGAATGGGCTTAAATACCGTTTGAAATTCGCGCCATTGCGCGCTGACGTCATTACGCCAGCGCGCCTGCGCCTTTAAAACATGCGCGCCGCGCGCGCACTAGGACCCGGAAGCCCGGAAGGCCCATATGTTCCCTTGCTCTTTCCTTCAATTTTCTAGTTGTACAACCCACATATTGTATTTGACATTTAAGGCACGTGATCAGATATATCACATAAGTAGTATTGCAATTTATATATCCTTTAATGTCAAATTCCCTCCCTGTCACTGTTGATTTGAATCTTTTTGATACTTTCATATGCCTACACGTTATACATCTGTGGCTCCCACATCTATAGTTACCAATTGATGTGAGTGGCCCCAAATCTCGTCTTTGGCCTTCCTTTTTGAAATGACTCGGTGATAGCATGTCTTTCAGGGTATGGGCCCGCTTAGGAATGACATTGATTCCTTGGCTCAATACTCTGAAAAAGTGCTCATCACCATAAAGAATGGGCAGAAATTTTTTTACGATCCTAGAAATTTCATAGAATTGTTTGCTATATCTGGTAGTGAGTGCCACTCTATCTGACCAGTTTTGACTTTTGTTTTTCTTAGCACTAGTCCTCAGTAAATCCTCTCTATCACTCCCTTTTGCCCTCTGTAAGGCTTTCTGTATAGTTCTTTGCTTATATCCTCTCTCCAAAAACCTCAACTGCATGTCCTGTGCCTGGTTCCCAAAATCCTCACTTGTGGAGCAGTTTCTTCGAAGCCTCAAGAACTGTCCCACCGGTATTCCTTCTATTAGTTTTTTTGGGTGACAGGAAGAGGCATGCAGGAGAGTATTGCCACTACAAGGTTTACGAAAAATACTCGTGTTTATTGCCTGGTCTTCTGTGTTTATTGCCTGGTCTTCTACTGATAACATCACATCCAAAAATTCTATTTTATTTGGACTATATTGGCTAGTAAATCCCAAATTCAAATCATTTTTGTTAATATCCTTCACAAAATTACCGAATTCTTCCTGGGTCCCTTGCCATATACACAGAAGGTCGTCTATATAGCGCATGTATATTTTTAGATGGTCTCTCTGTTTTGCAGTAATATGGGTTTCCTCCCACCACCCCATATACAGATTGGCAAACGAGGGGGCGAATTTCGCACCCATCGCTGTCCCCCGTTTTTGTAAGTAGAAATTGGCATCAAAGGAGAAATAGTTATGTTCCAAAAGGAACCCAACAGCATCCAACAGGAACTGTATAAGTTTCTCCGAATAGTCACTGTATTTGGTTAAGTGATACCGGATCGCCTGTATGCCTTTATCGTGTGGTATCGAGGAATACAGGGAGACCACATCCAGTGTTCCCCATGCATTATTCTCAGCCCATCCGGCATCACTTAAACGTTGTAATACATGTGTGGTATCTCTAGTATAACTCTCTAATCGAACCACCATTGGTTGAAGATATGCATCAACCCACTCTGAGAGATGTTCATTTAGGGAGCCAATACCAGATATTATTGGTCTCCCCAAAGGAGGCCTCTCCTTCTTATGAACTTTAGGGAGATGGTAAAAAGTGGGAATAGTTATTGATTGTGGGACAAAATAATCCCGCAAAACCACATCAATAACATTCCCTTCCAATCCCTTTTTTACCAGGCCTTCCAATACTGTCTGAAACTGTCTCGTGGGATTTCCTTTTAATCTAACATATGCTTCCTGATCACTGAGTTGCCTAAGCGCTTCCGCTCTATACACTGTAGTATCTTGTATTACCACCATGCCTCCTTTATCTGCATTTTTGATAATTATGCTCCGATCTCCTTTTAGAGCCCTTAGTGCCTGTTTCTCTTTCCTACTTAAATTAGTTAACTTGCTGTCCCGTTCCTTTACTTTTTCGGTAAGTTTGGAATAGAGAGCTTAGGTGACCGATGCCCTAGGATATTTTTGAAGTTGTAACTGATTTTGGTGGAATTAAAATAAGCGCCAATTACTGATCAATTGACCATTTGAGTGGCTGTGGTTGGTTGTTTGAATAACTGAATTATATCAGTGTAGGTATACAGTACTTCTCCCCTAAAAAGGGGGTCTCTAATTAGTCACTCTCCAATAATAAACTATAAAAAAAAAAAGAAAAAAAAAATATATACATTTTTTTTATAAATTAATTAATAGTAATTGTCTACACAATGAATGAATTTTGGGACACAGATGCACGTATTCAGAAGGCAAACTCTGTTTTTAATACAGATGTAGATACCTCCAGTGATTTTTCAAGTGTATCTAGAATTTTTCGAGAGTTTGAACACAAGTTAACTAAAGAATTACACATTTGGTGGGAAATTGCTTCACTGGAAAAATATGTCACCTCACAAATGATACCACGTGGTTTATGTATCAAAAAATTCCCATCCTACATGCATAGAGATGAGGTCTTTATGATCAGTTGGAACAAGATTTTGTCGGACTGTTCATTTAGACTTATGGAATTAATGATTGAGCACAAAACAAAAGTACACAGGGATGTGAAAATTGAACTTAAAATGATTGAAAAAGATATAGAACAATATAAAACACAGACACGGTTTGACAATATATATGAATCTATCAAAAATAATATTAAGAAATTGGAGAGTGACATAATGGAGAGTAAAAAGAAGAAATACAACAGGGATAGCCTGGATTACATGAAGGACCAGGTGTATAATTGGGCAAGCAATAGACGAGATAACAAGAGGGAATACAATAGTCAGCGCTCGATTTTGAAAAATACTAGTACTCCAAAAAAGGTCAGTTTTTCTAGTGTGGATAGAGATTCTCTCGATGGTTCCCTTGCTGGCTCTTCCCCTATCTCTTCACAGAGTAACAGAAGTGAAAAAGCAAAGGATGTCTTTGTGGGGGAGCAACATTTTTTAAAGAAAAGCCATACAGGTGCTGGACAATGGACACAGAAAAATGCGAACAGGGAACTGTGGAAACGGCAACCGGAAGAGCTATCCAGGGAACAGGACGACAAGAACCGATATGTTCTACGGAAGAAAAATCCGAAAAAGTACTGAACTTATCATCAAGGGAGCTGACATCACTAGAAGTGCAAGTGTTAAACAAAGGACTTTCTTTTTCACCAGATAGAAACTTTACTATTTTTGATACGATAGTTGATGTGAATAATTTTGTACATAGAGTTGTACTTAAAAAATACTTCTTACAAATAAGACAGGAAAATAACCCATTAATACCGGGGGAGACTAGTGTCCAACAGGACAATGATATAGACAGGAGATTTAAAAACAAAAGCGATTTCTATCCAATACAGTTGCGGGGTCCTCTAGTGGAACAATTTCAGAGAAAAGTTGAGGAGAGTTTATGGGAACTTACCGAAAAAGTAAAGGAACGGGACAGCAAGTTAACTAATTTAAGTAGGAAAGAGAAACAGGCACTAAGGGCTCTAAAAGGAGATCGGAGCATAATTATCAAAAATGCAGATAAAGGAGGCATGGTGGTAATACAAGATACTACAGTGTATAGAGCGGAAGCGCTTAGGCAACTCAGTGATCAGGAAGCATATGTTAGATTAAAAGGAAATCCCACGAGACAGTTTCAGACAGTATTGGAAGGCCTGGTAAAAAAGGGATTGGAAGGGAATGTTATTGATGTGGTTTTGCGGGATTATTTTGTCCCTAAATCAATAACTATTCCCACTTTTTACCATCTCCCTAAAGTTCATAAGAAGGAGAGGCCTCCTTTGGGGAGACCAATAATATCTGGTATTGGCTCCCTAAATGAACATCTCTCAGAGTGGGTTGATGCATATCTTCAACCAATGGTGGTTCGATTAGAGAGTTATACTAGAGATACCACACATGTATTACAACGTTTAAGTGATGCCGGATGGGCGGAGAATAATGCATGGGGAACACTGGATGTGGTCTCCCTGTATTCCTCGATACCACACGATAAAGGCATACAGGCGATCCGGTATCACTTAACCAAATACAGTGACTATTCGGAGAAACTTATACAGTTCCTGTTGGATGCTGTTGGGTTCCTTTTGGAACATAACTATTTCTCCTTTGATGCCAATTTCTACTTACAAAAACGGGGGACAGCGATGGGTGCGAAATTCGCCCCCTCGTTTGCCAATCTGTATATGGGGTGGTGGGAGGAAACCCATATTACTGCAAAACAGAGAGACCATCTAAAAATATACATGCGCTATATAGACGACCTTCTGTGTATATGGCAAGGGACCCAGGAAGAATTCGGTAATTTTGTGAAGGATATTAACAAAAATGATTTGAATTTGGGATTTACTAGCCAATATAGTCCAAATAAAATAGAATTTTTGGATGTGATGTTATCAGTAGAAGACCAGGCAATAAACACGAGTATTTTTCGTAAACCTTGTAGTGGCAATACTCTCCTGCATGCCTCTTCCTGTCACCCAAAAAAACTAATAGAAGGAATACCGGTGGGACAGTTCATGAGGCTTCGAAGAAACTGCTCCACAAGTGAGGATTTTGGGAACCAGGCACAGGACATGCAGTTGAGGTTTTTGGAGAGAGGATATAAGCAAAGAACTATACAGAAAGCCTTACAGAGGGCAAAAGGGAGTGATAGAGAGGATTTACTGAGGACTAGTGCTAAGAAAAACAAAAGTCAAAACTGGTCAGATAGAGTGGCACTCACTACCAGATATAGCAAACAATTCTATGAAATTTCTAGGATCGTAAAAAAATTTCTGCCCATTCTTTATGGTGATGAGCACTTTTTCAGAGTATTGAGCCAAGGAATCAATGTCATTCCTAAGCGGGCCCATACCCTGAAAGACATGCTATCACCGAGTCATTTCAAAAAGGAAGGCCAAAGACGAGATTTGGGGCCACTCACATCAATTGGTAACTATAGATGTGGGAGCCACAGATGTATAACGTGTAGGCATATGAAAGTATCAAAAAGATTCAAATCAACAGTGACAGGGAGGGAATTTGACATTAAAGGATATATAAATTGCAATACTACTTATGTGATATATCTGATCACGTGCCTTAAATGTCAAATACAATATGTGGGTTGTACAACTAGAAAATTGAAGGAAAGAGCAAGGGAACATATGGGCCAGATAAAAAACCCACGAATGGCGGAGAAGAGTAATATTACCAGTAGGGATGTAGCGAACTGTTCTGCTGCGAACTAGTTCGCGCGAACTTCGACCGTTCGCGTCCGCCGAATGTTCGCGAACGTTTGGGAACGTTCGCATTTTGAGTACGCGTTCGATTCGAATACAAATCGTTCGACCATTCGACCATTCGAATTCCTTCGACCGCTAAAAATCGAACGATTTCCATTCGTTCGAACGATTGTAAGCATTCGATCGAATGAAAAGCATTCGATCGAATGGCTTCGATCGTTCGATTCGAATGAAAATCCTTCGATCGAATGATTAAAATCCTTCGAACGTTCGAATCGAACGATTTTAGCGGGTGTTCAAAGTTCGCGAACTGTCCGCGAACGTTCGCATTTTTTGCCGGTGTTCGCGAACGGCGTTCGCGAACACCAAATCGGCAGTTCGCTACATCCCTAATTACCAGACACTTTACTGCCTGTAATGGGGGGACTTGCAATCTTTCAGTATTCAAGGCATAGAGAGAGTCAGATTGGGAGAGAGAGGAGGTGACCAGTTGAGCCTTTTAGAAAGGAGAGAAGTATTCTGGATTTTTCATTTGGGCACACGTTTGCCCCTAGGCCTCAACCATGAGTTTGATGTTACCTGCTATACCTGAAGAGGTTAAAAATGTCTAGGGTTTTGGGGTTGTGGAGTCTAGAACAAAGAGAGAGCTAACGACGGTTTTTAAATAATAAGTGCAAAAAAAGTGAGTGCAATTTATATATTTTTTGGAATTATACTGTCTTAAAGTGATATATGATGTATGTATTCTATGGTTATTGTTAAATTCAAAATAATATCTGAATCTACAAACAATGTTATATGTAAAAGAATACAAACACCCCACACAGGTGAATTAACAAAGTAGGGTTAATCCCTCACAGAATTTGATTGGTTTTAAAGAAAATGGGAGGGATTGACAGGGTATAAATCCCGCAGAGGACATGCTGTTCACAGATACACCTATGACTAAGCGCCGGAGGGTGCGAAACGCGTAAGGTGGGCCTGGTGGGGTTGTTTGTAATTGATTTTTAATGCTAATTTAATAAAACAATATTTTTATGAAAACAAAAGCCTTGGGACAGCTATCTTTGGATAAAGGACTTTTTAATAGTAAAAATGAAGTCACTTGCAAGGAGTTTTGTGTGGTGGCCAGGAATTGATCAACAAATAGAGCAACTAGCAAACAAGTGCATTGGATGTCAAGAGGTGCAGTCTATGCCACAACCAGCTCCAGTTCATCTGTGGGAATGGCCCTCTGCTCCTTGGCAACGTATACACATTGATTTTGCTGGACCATTTCTGGGACTGATGTTTTTCATTATTGTGGATGCTCATTCTAAATGGCCAGAGGTTTTCTGCATGAAGTCTACTAGTACCTCATATACTATTGATATATTGAGAACCTTGTTTGCAAGAACTGGAATACCTGAACAGATTGTTAGTGATAATGGTCCTCAATTCATTTCTGAAGAATTTCAATTGTTTATGAAACGCAATGGAATTAAACATTCTACTTCAAATCCATACCATCCTGCAACAAATGGTTTAGCTGAAAGATTTGTACAAACTATGAAACAGTCACTGCGGTCAATGGCACATGACAGTGGATCCCTGCAGCATAAACTGGCAAGGTTTTTGTTATCCTATCGGAATTCAATTCATACAACTACAAGCTGTACACCTGCAATGTTATTTATGGGCCGCAATCTTAGGTCTCGGTTAGACTTGCTGAAACCAGATCTCAATCGTCATGTGAGAAACCACCAGTTTAAAATCAGGGGAGGAGAGAGGAGAACCTTGCGGCAGCTTAGTGTTGGGCAAACCGTCTTGGCAAGGAACTACAGAGGGCATAATAAATGGCTACCAGCAATTATCACTGCTCAAAGAGGTCCATGCAGTTACACGGTAAAAGTGGCAGGCAATCTATATTGGCGTCGTCATATTGACCAGCTACGTAATATTGCAGTTACCACTGAGCAAAACCAGACACAAAGCCTTGTTGGAATTCCCTATACTAATGGGGTACCCCTTGAGCCCCAGATTGTGACATCACCAGAGGTAACAACCCCTGCAAGTCCAACCGAAATGGAGAGTACACACTCTGAAGCATCGGTGGTACCTGATTGTTCCGAGCACCAGTTTCCTTCCATAGAAGAGGGCAACATTTCTAGGCGTTACCCACAAAGAGAGCATCGACCTCCTGATAGACTTAACTTATAACTTGTGACTTTTATTAACCATTTATTTTACAGGTGTTACCACCATGAATCTTGATGGGGGAGAGAACTGTTAAATATGAGTTAAAGTAATTGTGCCTGTTGAATCTGCTGATGCTGTTCTAGTACTAGAGTCTTATGTATAAGGCTTCCTGTTGAATCTGCTGTTATGTTTTCTATGCTACTTTTATCTTACTGAGTTATGGAGTTTCCTTCCTGTTAAGCATTACACAATTACTCCAGCAGCTACTTGTCTGTGTGTTTCACTATATTGCATGGACACAACAGAGATCTTTTGACAAAACTATGAAAAAGGGAGGTTTACTGGATTTTTCATCTACAAACCAGGCTGCCACTCGGACTGAATTACACCTTCGATGTAACTTGCTATATTTAATAGTATTTAAATATTTATTACATTTTTATATTGTGTAAATTATATTTATTTATAATGCCCCGAAACATGGATTATTTAAAGCCTAGTTCATTTAGAGGTTACTAAAGCCATTAGCCCTGTGCATAATGTATGTCATATTTAACACATGTGTAAGATTGTGATTTGTTTTATTGTGGGGAGGGTCTATGAGAGCTAGTATTTAAAGTAAAAAGGAACTGATTTGTTAGACACTGCCTATGGTGCTAGGTAAGCATGAAACGAGTTAGGCGCTATAAGCGGATTATTTGATGTTTTTTTAAAGATGTAATAAACTAAATTTTTTACTAACAAGCATGCTTTGGAAAATTACTTGGAATTGGAAAAGTTTATATGGCTATACCTCTGTTTGGTCACTAGAGGACTCCAGCATGCTATCTTAATGTTTACTAGACTCTATTTCCAAGCTTATCAAAATAGTTTCCAAAGTTCAATGATCTTTTGCACAGCAGTTTTGTCTTGGACACAATAGTCTTGGCATGAACTGTTTTATGTAGTACGCTACCCCACTTCATCTGTGAAGAAGCTGTTCATTTACCAGGGAAGTTTAGTGCTTCGTGTTGGTACCAGTCTTGCCTGGGAAATGGTCTGTGGCTCTCCGGGCTCCTGATGTGTATTCCCTTGGTTTCCAGCCACGTAATGGCCTCCAGCAGGTGTTGAGAAAGCAGATGCAGTCTCCTTCTTGGACTCTTGAGTTTTGCCAGGTACATCATGCTGTTTGGGATGCTTGCTTCTCCTAGCACTCGTTTCAAAGAGTGAAGGATGCCCTTATCTTTTGGAGCACAGGTGAGTAGTCCAGGTATATGCTGATGGTGACCCCATTTGCCAGCAGTAGTCTGGGTTGGGCTCCAGGAGGCAGCAGTCCACTCTATAGTGAAGAAGGGAGAGAAAGTCTCTGGGCCTAGTGCTGAGGTGAGCCAGGTTTCCACCCACTTTTCAGGTTTCATGCCCTATGCTTTCTCTGGCAGCCCTACTATTCGTATATTGGACCTTCGCAGGTGGTTTTCCCATGTCATCTCTTTTGGCCAGGATTTGCATTACCTGCTGTTTTATTGTAGAGGCTACAGGGAGTTTTGGCATAAGAGACTCTCCTCTCAAGGGTACTGGTCTGCTCCTGTATGTTTTGGGTCAGGACTTGGCGTAACAGTGAGAGGTCAAAGCGCAGCATCTCATTCTGTGCTGTGAGGGCTGCCAGTGTCTCCTGTATTGCTCCCAGGACATTGCCTATCAAAGATAGGTCACATTCTTGCTGTAGTATTAGTCAGCTAATAGCACAAAGGGTGGTTCCTCTGCTGGGAAACAGTAACTAACCTAAACTGCACCTGCTGCCTCCTATTGACTACAATGGGAACTAGCTAAAAGCCTGTTCTTGTTAGGGCAGAGTTATCAAAAATCTTGATTGCCTTTTTTTCTCAATTTGTGGGAAACAATCGGCAAAAAAAATGAACGCAAATATTCTCAAGAGTATTTTCTGAAACCTCAAATATTTGGATTTATTTAAGAAAATAAAATAGAAAAAAAAGTCATTTGTGTTTTGTCCTTTTTTTTTCACAGTCACTTTTCCCCCTCAAACTCATATTTTGATACATCTACCCTGGCAGTCCCCAACATTGGAAATAATTGTCTGCTGATACAAATCATGGAAAACACAAGAGATGTGGAGAGAAGTAACATAGCAAAAGCATAAATCTTTAGAGATGGTTTGACATGATCCTCAAGTGCCATGCACAGACATTATTTAAATGAGTGCTTGTGTAAGTAAGAGACTGGAACAATGGTAAAAATGCAACACACTATTTAAGACCCTTAAATTATTTTGTACAGAGGCCATCTACTGTGTGCTTACCCTGTGCTAAGTGGAAGTAGTATTCACTTGTGACTCTGGAAAGTATGAGACAAGGTAGGGTTATGTTTGATCAGCACAAATGATTTTTGCAGTACTTTTACATATAGCCTGCAGAGGTCACCAAAGGCCAAAATATTATTTTCTGAATAGGTGATTGCAATCCCAATGATGCAATTAGGAAATATGACATGGTATTATCAGCTAATCACACTGAAGTATATATTACTCATCATACCTCCCAACATTTTGGAAGTAAAAAGAGGGACAAAAAATATTTTCAAACGTAGAACAGCGAATTTGTTTGACCACACCCCTTTATGTGGCCACACCCCCTAATTACCATGTTAATTTTACAAAATTTGGCAGGTTATGAAAGTTTGAAAATATTTCTCCTTATCTAAACAGTTTTTTGTGTCTCAAAATTGTTACAAAAGTATCTTATTTGCACCTGTTAGCTGTTCTGGGTTCTCTGCTAAAAGCCAATTAAGTGAGAAACTTTTTTTCTTTTTCTGGCTGTTCAGTGCAGAGAAAATAAGGACTTTCCAGTACAAATGAGGGACAGCAGGTTGAGCTGTCAAAAGAGGGACTGTCCCTCCGAAAAAGGGACAGTTGGGAGGTATGCTCGCTGAACGCCATTTAACACAGATTTCTGTTCTATTTGTTCGATTCATATTTAGCTCCACTAGAGAGCACCCTCACCTCATTAGAAAAGCACATTGTTGCACAAAAAGTGCCTAATTTGCTATATTATATCTGCGATAACAGGGCCTCTGTAAGTCTTCACTGGCTAAAATCAACCGTAACTTTTCTGCCTGTTAACAATAATATTTGTTATAGGTTTAAAAGCTTAAAGGAGTCATATACAAAATGCAGGGCAGGTTGCAAAGTGCAAAAACATGGGTGGAATTTACTATGTTTTTTTGTACACTTGCCCATCTCAAATAAGCAGAGAAGCCTATGTGCGCCTCATGAATACTGTGCATCCTGCGTTAGGCAGCGGTCTACACATGAGTTTGGCTGGGGTTATGCACATAGGGATCCCCCCCCACTCTTTCAGATGTGCAAGTTAGGAAGTGTAAGCCAGACCCCAGATACAAAGTGCTTTTTGAATGACCACTCACATGCTTTTATACACCTTGGTAGGAGAACTAAACCCTAAAAATGAATAGGGATAAAAATTACATGTTTTATATACTGAACTTATTGCACCAGCCTAAAGTTTCAGCTTCTCAATAGTAGCAATGATCCAGGACTTTAAACTTGTCACAGGGGGTCGCCATCTTGAAAAGTGTCTGCAACACTCACATGCTCAGTGGGCTCTGAGCAGCTGTTGAGAAGCTAAGCTTAGGGGTCGTCGCAAATTATTAAGCAGAAAATGAGTTTGGCCTGTAATATAAGCTGATGCTACAAGGCTGATTATTAAATTCTGATACTAATTGCACTGGTTTCTGTGCTGCCATGTAGAAATCATCCATATTAATTACTAATCAGCCTTATACTGTGACATTTATATTCTATGTGTACTGTATTTTTTGAGTCGGTCCCTAAGCTCAATAACTGACAGCATCATGGTTCTCTGGTGGGCCCTTTGTGCCCCAGATAGCAGGAATGAAAAGACCTTCTTTGTCCTACCTTTACCACATTGCAAATAGTATTTAAATGGGTGTCTGTATTAATATTTTGAAACTATTATAAAGGTTAACATCCCCTTTTGGGTTACAGGCAGATTATGAAAACACATACTTAAAAAAAGTAAAAAAAAAGGTTCCAAATCCTGGCAGCCAGCAGCTTGTTTGCTAATAGGTGGGGCAGTCACACCTGAATTCCTAACATGAGCGAGCCAGCACCACTACAGACGTAATACATTCCATGTTATGTAGAATGCTGTTATTGCTTGCCCATACAACATCACTTCCCCATTATTCATTTCAGCTGATGTTAGCACAGAGAGGAGGTAGATACAGATTACTATTTCTCAGGAGCATTTTATACTTCCTTCCCTTCTAGAAGTAATTACAAAAATGAGTTTCCTCTCGGATGTGACCACCTAGTATGGTTACAGGCTGGTAATAGCAGGAAATGTATGCTGACTGTATTGAAAACATTTTTGTACAGTGCTGCTTTGTAATTTCCATGATAAAGCCAATACAGCTGGGTGGCATGCTGCCCCTTAATAAGTACAGCCCTAGGCCCATGACTTTTTGGCCTTGTCACAAATCCAGGCCTGCATTAATAAGCAAACTTTATGTATTTATGAAGGTAATGGAATCTCCTACATATGAAGGCTCTTTCATAACCGGTGTCTTAGGCTACAAGTTTTCTGGACCAATTACTAAATAGTTTCACAGATAAGCCTTTAATGCTGTCATTTGGGAAGTTCTATTTTGTGACATTATCTGAAATTTAAATATGCTCGCAGCCACGTGTAGATTTGTAACCCCTTCAATGCCAACTAATCTTTTAAAGGAGAACTAAAGCTTAATTAAAGCTTAACTAGGCTTGAAATGTTGTACATTATTGTTTTGGGCTTCTGTACCGGCCCAAGGCAAGCAAAGCCCTTTAGCAGGGAAGATTCGTGCCTATGAACATGCCCCAATAGCTCCCCATCTTATTTTCTGCTGATTCACTGCACATGCTCTGTGCTGCTGTCACTTACTGAGCTTAGGGACCGATATATACAGTACACATAGAATATAAATGTCACAATATAAGGCTGATAAGCAATTAATACAGATAATTACTACATGGCAGGACAGAAACCAATGCAAGTAGCATCAAAATTCAATAATCAGCCTTGTAGCATCATCATAGATAACAGGCCAACCTCATTTTCTGCTTGATAATGTGTGATGAACCCTAAGCTTAGCTTCTCAACAGCTGCTCAAAGCCCACTGAGCATGTGAGTGTCGGAGAAACTTTCAAAGATGGTGACCCCCTGTGACAAGTTTGAAGTCCTATATCATTGCTGCTATTGACAAGCTGAAACTTTAGGCTGGCTGCTGTATATAAAATATGCCATTTTTAGCTATATTCATTTTTAGGGTTTAGTTCTCCTTTAAAAGAGAACTAAAGCTTAAAGAGTGGTTGACCTTAAAGTATGTCAGAATTGTCAATTCTAAGCAACTTTTCAGTTGGTCGTCGTTACTTAATTTTTTAAATAGCTTTGAATTATTTGTTGCCTTCTTCTGACTGTTTCCAACTTTCAAATGGGGGTCATGTACCCCATTTAAAAAACAAATGCTCAGTAAGGCTACAAACTTATTGTTATTGGTGCTTTTTATTACTCATCTTTCCTTTTAGGTCTTCTCCTATTCAGTATTCAGGTGGCCGTACAGTACAAGCTACAATTATGATCTTTCCTTGCGACCATTGGTTGTACGTCCACTCTGCTAACATTAAAAGTTGAATCAGATATGCAGGTTAAATCAAAAATAATTCTTTAGCTTCATCTGATGATTAAGCATTAATGTTACGATGTTTGGGAACCTTCAAAGGTGCCCGATCTAAATTTTCTGTCCTGTCCGATTGATGAGACAACCGATATCTAAGGCTTTTTACAGATATTGGTCAACTTCTCTCCCACCACACGCTCACAACAATAGGTGCATTTATGACCACCCTTATTCAAATCAGGGCATGGAATGGCTGCTAGGGTAATTTGGACCCCCAGCAACTTTATTGCTAAAACTGCATACCATAGAGCTGCTGAATATAAAGCTAAATAGCTCAAAAACACAAATAAAAAATGAAAACCAATCGCAAATTGTCTCAGAATATCATTCTCTGCATCATACTAAAAGTTAATTTAAAGGTGAACAGTCCCTTTAACAAACAATAATTTCAATATTATCTATTTGGAAATTACAATAGAAAATTGGCTACAGGCCCTGTAGGACTTCTGTGATTGCTGGACTACAGTTCCCATCTTAATTTAACCCTTGATTGCTTGATGATTACTGGAAGAAGGAGTAGCTTGCTGTTAAAATGCAAAATACAATGATCATTATCCAAATATGCCCCATAGTATTTTAGGGGGGGAGAGAAGAACCTGGTGTAGAGTCCTGCAGCATGTTGGGTACCCGCAAAATACCACAAATCAAATTAAATTGAATTAAATTCTTATGAACACAATTCATATAACAAGGAATGCACAATATATATCCTTGGCATTCCATTCTAAACAGTAAAAGTTGCAGAATCTATATCAGATTCTGAAACAGACCAGAAACATATGCAAAACATTGCCAATTCCCACAGTATAGGTATTTTATATCAGAGAGATTCTGCACCCAGACACAGCATTTTCTTCTTACACACCCCCTCTCTTTCTGCCTAAGGGCTGACTTTCATTTTGAGCTTGATTTCTCAGAATTTGACAACACAAACAGAGTGGGGCCAAGTAGTACTATCACCCAATGTAATACTACTTAGCTCGATGACCCACCATTCTACTCTTAACCTTAATCTCCCATACTTCCTCATGAAGTCATAACCTCCTCTCACCCTCCTGGCCTACATTTGCTACTTCCATACTAGTAGTTCACTTCAGAACTTAGACTTGCATCTCCCAAGCAATGTGCCCTAGGCATGTGTCTAACCTAAAAACTACTTTCCAACCTGAACAGAAACTTGGTGCCACAACATTAATTCTTTTTGGCCAAACATTTTTGGCCAAATTTTCCATTTCTCATAACATGATCCATATTCATCTTGAAGGAGAAATCAAGGTCTTGTACTAACTAGGCTAAAATGTAATTCTACCCAGCATTTAAAACATATAACACCCATCATTTTAGCCGCTTTTCTCAGGCATCCCTGCTCTACATATGCAGTATTGCAATCTTTTCAGAGTTTACAGCACTGTGCATGCACTGAGCAAGAGAAACATGGGAGCCACGAACAAGATGAATTCTTCAACACAGTTGTTTCTTTCTGTATTACCTGTGGTGGATCTCCACTGTAGGGGAACACAGGATGAAATGCAGCGCATTCGTCTTGATCAAGTCTTCCCCTGGGGTAGAATGCAGGCAATATCCACCACAGCAAATGCAGCAAAAACACTTGTGTAATAGCCCATAAAAGGGGTGGTTCACCCTAAAGGAGAATTCAACCCTAATGTTAAAAAACCCCTACCCTACATAGACCCTCCCCCCCAGCCTAATTGATACCCCTTGCAAATGCCCCTAACGTTTTACCCTCAGTTTCAGATGCAGGCATCGGAGTTCATGGGCGCCACCTTTTTTCTTCGGAAATCTTCGGGATGAGAGCGGCGTGGCAGCGCATGCGCAGTTGGAGCAATTTTCTGTTCGCGACAACTGCTCATGCGCCAAAAACCAAAAAAAATTGCTGAAGCGCCGGTCTCATTCCGAAGATTACCGAAGCGGCTGAAGATGGCCTGTCAACTCCGATGCCTGAATCTGCACTGATGGGTAAGTAAAATGTTATTTGCCCCGGGAAGGGCTGTCTATGTAGGGTAGGAGGTAGGGTTTTTTTTAACGTTAGGGTTGAATTATCCTTTAAGCAACTTTTGACCTGGCCTTCATTTTTTATTTTTTTAATTATTTTTTAATTATTTGCTATCTTCTGACTCTTTCCAGCTTTCAAATGGGGGTCACTGACCCCATCAAAAAACAAATGCTCTGTAAGGCTACACATTTATTGTAATTACTACTTTTTATTACTTTTATATTCATGCCCTCTCCTAGTCATATTCCAGTCTTTTATTCAAAACAATGCATGGCTGCCAGGGCAGGGGGTACCCGAGCAACCAGATTACTGGAATTGCAAACTGGAGAGCTGGTAAATTAAATCCTAAGTAATTCAAAAAACACAAATAAAAAATGAAAACCAACTGCAAATTGTCTCATAATACCACTCTCTACACTATACCAAAAGTTAATTGAAAAGTGAGCAACCACTTTAAAGGAGAAGAGTTCTGTTTCAGGGTAGAAGGAAACTGATTGTAGGCACTGGATCAGAATCCTACAGTGATTTTGACTTCCTCGATAATAGTTTAGATTTCCAAAACGTTCTGACAGAATTTGGAAAATGCTATTTGTCCATTTACACACAAAGTGAATGACAGTTTATTCTGCTGTGTGGGTGAAAAATGCATTGAGGAAAAAAAGGTGTTGGCAGGGTTCAAAAGTTGATTTGTAAAGCAAAGAAGAAAAAACATTACAACCTTCATTCACTTCTTTCATTGATCTCTTTTATTGCTGTTTATCTAGACTGGTTTTAAGGCACCTAAAATAATGATTTCTATGAAACTGTTTTTGCTAAAGCCAACAAATGAAATTGCTCAGTGTATTTGGCTCAAAATCATGTTTGTCCTGGTATAATTTGTCAAGTTTTGGCCACTCTGCCCTCCCAGTCAGTGCAGTATTTTGGTCCAACTCTACTCTAGACACCAGACCTCAGTGCGCCCTGTCATTGACTGCACTGTATGGAAGTGACATCGTTTGCATGGGTATTACAAAAACATCACTTCTGTGTGCCATGGGCCAATGTTATGTGAGAGCTGAAGCCTTAGCAACAACTATGAGGGCACAGAGATCCTTCTGATGTTCTCGGCTATGCAGTGTGGCTGTTTAATTATGTATCAGAAATTGCCCATAGCTGGGGAAAAAACATAAAAAAGGCTTTCACTTTTGCTCCTGCTCTGGAACACTACAACTCCCAGCAGTCCCAGGGCTTGTAAAATGCTGATTGGAGAGAGCAAGAGGATGCTTTATTATCCCAGGGTGTCTAGATAAAGGTGGATTTTAGAGCATTCAGTGCAAAAAATCTGTTCTCCTATCAGGTCATTATTATCTATACAGAAGAGCTGGAATATGGTGCCCATGAGCTTTGCTGCGCTTATTCTGCACTTATAAGTGAGTAATGAATTAGGGGCACTTTCAGGGGTATTTACCTATGCAGGGGGGAAGCAGGGAGGGGGGACTATGTAGGGTAGGTGTTTTCATTATTGGGGGTTTAGTTCTCCTTTAAGGCAGGAAGATAAATTGATATTTTGGCTATATAATGTATGTTCTTTTAGGTAGGACCTTCTTTACCTCTTGTATAATATATGCAATGCAATTGTACCAGATAAGGATATTGATGGCATCCATATTGTAAGTCTGTGTCATCTAAAATTCCTGCCGCTGCTGCTGTATGGGAGATTATTAAAAGGACAGGTAAAATAACCGAATAATCCCCACAAATCAATTAGCAAACATAAACTTCAGTTTACATACTGTAACCCATATCAGTTGGTAGAGACACAACATATTTAAATTAGTTAATACAAATACATCAAATGAACAGATCCCTGTATACGAGATCAAACATTTGGTTAACAGAATATATTATTCCACTATTAGAAAGCAACAGCATGGAACTTATTCTCAGCTCATAAAAAATGTCCTTATTACTACAGGTATGGGACCAGCTATCCAGAATGCTTTGGACCAGAGCACGGATCTTTACCTTATTTGGATCTTCATACCTTATGTCTACTAGAAAATCATGTAAACATTAAATAAACCCAATATGCTGGCTCTGCTTTCAATAAGGATTAATCATACTGAATCTTAATTTGTATCATGTACCCTGTCCCATTCTTACAGTTTTTTTTAAAACTCGGATTATTTGGATAAAATGGTGTCTATGGGAGTCGGCCTTTCTGTAATTCGGATATTTTTGGATAATGGATTTCCGGATAACAGATTCCATACCTGTAGTAACATATTTTTGGCATCTTGTCATATTATTTTGCATCTTTGCATAACTTCTTTGTGTACAAACAGCTAAGGAATAACACTGAATGAATGTGCCCGGATTTGTGGGCCTAGGGTGGCAAAATATTAGGGGCAGCATGCCACTCACCCACTTTCTGAGGAGCACTGGGGAAATGCAGCTAGGGGTGCAGGAAATCTGAGCATGTGAATGAGGAGAGATGTGGCAATTGGTGAAGACGGAATGTTGATGTCTTTGCAAAACAGAGTTTGAAATACTTTTTTTATATATATCTATCGAATTCTATATAAGGAAAGTTTTAGTACAGTATTATGTTGGATATGTACTGTATATTGTACTGTTATATTTAGTTGTCTCCTTGATTGTATACAAACAGCAGAAATATTTATTTTAGATCAATACATTTGCTACCCCACCCCACCCCATATAGTGGACTCCTGTTAACAAAACAGTCATAAAAATGGGTAAATGGTTGGAGTTGTATACTGGAAATTAATTATCTACCCTGCAAGGACCAAACATGGAGTAGCTTTAATTTTCCTGATTGCTTTGTCTAGCTCAAGAAATAACACAAAATAGCTTTTTTGTGATTAATACAATAGGTAAAAAAGTTTTCAGCACAAGCCCTTTTCATTAAACTTGTGTTGAACAAGGGATATATTGCCTTTTATTAATGATACATGATGCATAGTTATTTCCCTAAAAAGCCTGAAAGAAATGTCTTAAATAGCCTAGAAGCCATTTTTTATTATTACAAGTAGAGGATCACTTAAGACAAGACTTTCCTCTCATGTAAATAAAGTTAATTAAAATGCTTTAGCTCTATTAAAAAAACATGTTAAACCCAATGGTATTGTTTTGCAATCATCATGGATCTATGCTAGCTTGAATCATTACTGTCAATGTACTTTTCTAATATTACAGAGTCAGTCAGAAACAAGTTTCCAGATATTATATCCCATATTTGCATATAGCAATGCAAATAATTGGGCAAATTCACTAACAGGCGAAAATTCGCCAGCGATCCCATATTTGCATATAGCAATGCAAATAATGGGGCAAATTCACTAACATGCAAAAATTCGCCAGCGATGGCTTCGCGCACATCGCAACACTTCGCCAGGTGTAAATTCGCCTGGACAACGCTAATTCATGAAGATCCAAAGTTGTGCACAGGATACCGAACGCTGGCAAAATTACGCTCAGCAGTTCGAAGTTATGCTAGCGTTGGCCAATTAGCATATGGCGTGCAGTTAAAGTACAATGGCCGTATATGCTGCAGCAAATACATTACACTACACAAGGCCAGGGAACCTTAATAAAATTATATAAAAGTTGTTATAATGCCCTACACATGTGCCCACAGTATAGTTTAGGTGCCATATGTTAGCAAATGTAGGGGGGAAGGAAGATACCCAAAAAAAACATTTACAATCTTTTTCAGTCTATCACCCTTTAAATAGAAAAAAAACTTAGAAAAATTTTAAAAACTTTTTTTTGAGGAACTCCTATCTACTCTATTTCCCTTCGCCTGGTCTGAGGTGGCAAAGGCAAGTCTGGCGATAGAGGTAAGGGTCAGTAAAATCAAAAACTTAGTGAATTTGCGTAGAAACACGCTTTCGCCAGACCGTAATTTCGCCTGGCGTTAGAGTGCGAAGTTGCTGCAGAATCTATCTCCTTGGCGAAATTACGCCAGCTGCGGTTAGTAAATTGGCGAAGTGCCGAAATGACGTCATGCTGGCGAATTTTCGTGAATCTGCCCCATAGAGTTTGGAATTTGAAAAGCATTCATTTTTTAAAATGTACTTTTATATTTCCTCCATACTGAGATCTGTGCAATATTTTATTATGTTTGGTATGGTATTGAAACATTTGGCAACAATGTTGTTGTTGCTGGACATTCGAAAAATGTTGGTATGCCAATTTCTATGTTTCTGCATACTAATGGGATACACAAAAGACCAAGAGGTAAGCTTCAAATACATTCTTTAAATAACAAGATACCAGGGCCGGGCCAAGCTGACCGGGCGCCCTAGGCACCCCGGTTGGCTAACCTCCTAGGGAGGGCTAGGAAGGGCAACGAAGGGGAGGGAGGTAGCGGCAAGCATCAGAGGGGTGGGAGGTAGGAAGGGGAGAGTGGCAGAGGAGGGAGGCAAGAGGGGAGCAAATCCAGATTAGGAGTATGCAGAAGACCCTTGAACAGGCACCTGCCCAGCGCCCCCACTTCATTGCACCCTAGGCAGGTGCCTCTTCTGCCCACCCCTAGTTCTGGCCCTGCAAAATACATACAGTTAATGGTGATAAACATAACAATTATAGAGATGTACAAGATTCTATAGTTTGCCCCAATACCTACATATGAGCTTATTGCTATATTTCTATAAAGAATATATCTAATGTAAATGTATTTATTATAATTGCAATATATGACTCGGTGCATTAAAGTAGGAAATGGTTGTATATATAAAACCATATACAAATACTAACTCATACAGGAGGTAAAGAGGGTCTTTTGGGGTATTAGCCACAAGTTGTAAGGTTGGGCAAATTTTATTGGGTCCCACAATACTTAGTTGACAGGGGGGCCAAACATGTTGTGGAATAATAATTTAGGCAGTTTGGGGGAGGGATATGCTATATAACATAAATGGGGCTTGATTATTTCTTCTAATGCCCTGATCATATACTTTGAGATAATAATGTTAACCTCAGGAATGGATCAACTTGCCTAGGATGGAATTAATAAAGAGAGATCTGGGGCAGAGCCTTGTAGAACCTCCACAGAAAGAGGCAAGGAAGATGATAATGACACTAAAAAAAGCATTTTAATAGGAAATATGAAATCTAGTACAGAGCTGTTCAATGAAGGCCAAGATAATGCAGAGACTAAAGGATGACACAGTTATCAATTTTGTCAAAAATCTGCAGAAAATTTGGAAGTATTAATAAAGAGAAGTGCTTACAAATAAACAAAGACTTATTTAGGTTGTATTCAATCACTGTGAAAAAATGTCAGCCAGTTTGTGCAAAATTTACCAAACATTTTTATGTAACTAGTTTTACCTTTCAAACCTTTCCTGTGACTTTTACTGCCTTTGTGTGGTATCATAATTACTTTATATAAAAGCAAAGAGGGGTCATGGCATTAGGGCTGTGACCATCAGAATACATTTTTTTCCTATAGATTTCTGCAATAGGCATAACCAAAAATTAGCTCATAGCTTTTAACAAGAAATACAAGCAGTTTAGGTCATCAAAGCTATTTTCCTGTACTCAATACAATTAAATTAAAGAAGCAATTAGAATATAGTTATTTAATATTTTGCTGATTTATACCAAGTCAAGCCTTCTGACATATTAGTAAATTGATGCAACAATTATGTACATTTATCCTGATCTATGGCAAACTATTATGGATGTGCGTAGCAAAGCACAAGACATTTTGAAATATTGTTTATGCATGGATATTACATTTTGGTAAATTAATTTCTTCTAGATGTTCAGTTTCCTTGTCAGGCAATGATACTTCAAGAAGAATGTGTTGGTTTAATGGATTATTTAAATGCTTTTATATAGTAAATCATATTCCCAGGATCTGCCCAACCTGCAGTTTAGATAAACTTGATATATGGGTTGTGTAATGAAACCAAATATCTGCTTTCTTTCTTTTCTTACAAGTGTGCCAAGCACCAAATGAGAGCTTTGTTGTCATGCCAGTTTAACTTCTTAATGCGTTCAAAAAGAATATTTCTTTTAACCCTTTAAGTGACACTGACAATAATATCTACAGTATATGGTAAAGGGACCCAAGTGCCACAAGCCATATATTCTCCATTTTCAGTGCCCTACACAATTATACAACATGAGGAGGGAGGGGGAATGTGAAGAGCGCAGTGACATCTAGGAAGTACTGAATGTAAAGTGAAAGTAATCAACTGGCCCTCCTTTATGATCTTCAAGATTTTAACTATTGGCCCCACTGGACCATAAATACTTAGGAGATATCCTAGAGAACTGGAAAATTCCTATATTTATACAACTCAATGTTAAATAGAAATGACATACAATTTTTTTGGTACCAATTATGCCACACATTCATATCCCAGTTCCTCCCTGGAAACAACATACAACACGTCCCTGGAAAAGATGATCCTCTAAGATCCACAGAGTACAAAATTGACCTTGTGATTATACCATGCCTTGATCACTACAAACCCTTCTCTATTTTGAAGAGCTTTTTAAGGGCTTATAATAAATGGCAGCAATTGCTTCTGACCCTGAGTGTGGAGCAGTGAGATGAGTTAGAGACAACCTGTATGGTGACCTAATATCACTTAGGAATAGATTGATTTAGTACAAGGCTAAATATTTACAGTATATCAGACTTGCAAACACTTTGCATGCAAGCAAATAAGGAAAATTATATTATTTATAAAAAAAAACCTTTTTCTTCTCAAGAAGAAGGTCACAAACATTGCTATTATCAAGAGTTATTATGAAATCAGTCATTCAGAAGAAGAATAGCCAGTGCTTAATGACTAATCTCTGTGCTTTCCCCAGGGAGACACCAACAGCTATGAGTCATGTGTCCTTAAAAGTTTATTACTCTGCTTAATTATTTAGACTCGCTAAAAGGAACAGTTCAGTGTAGACATAAAAACTGGGTAAATAGATAGACTGTGCAAAATAAAAAATGTTTCTAATATAGTTGGTTAGCCAAACATGTAATATATAAAGGCTGGAGTTCTTCTGTGGGCTGCCACACCTTTACAGCACTTTGGAAATCTTGTAATAAAAGTCCCAAGTTTTGAACCACTTACTGTAAGGGGCACGTTTACTATGGGTCGAATATCGAGGGTTAATTAAGCCTCGATATTCGACCATCGAAGTAAAATCCTTCGAATATCGAAGTCGAAGGATTTACCACATTTCCTTCGATTGAATGATCGAAGGATAAATCGTTTGATTGAACGATTAAATCCTTTGAATCGAACGATTTGAAGGATTTGAATCCATCAATCGAACGAAATAACTTTGATCATAAAAAACCAAGGAAAGGCTATGGGGACCTTCCCCATAGGCTAACATTGATGCTCGGTAGGTTTTAGGTGGCGAAGTAGGGGGTCGAAGTTTTTTTTAAACAGACAGTACTTCGACTATCGAATTGTTGAATAGTCGAACGATTTTTAGTTCGAATCATTCGATTCAAAGTCGAAGTCGTAGTCGAAGGTCGAAGTAGCCAATTCGATGGTCGAAGCAGCCAAAAAAACACTTCAAAATTCAAAGTATTTTTCATTCTATTCCTTCACTCGAGCTAAGTAAATGTGCCCCTTTCTGTTTACACTGACCATTAATTGTATCAGGTATCCATTTTTGGTTTCCATGAATTACTACATTTGATTCAATCTTTGAGACTTTTATTAAAGTGGATCTAAATCCACTTTTAGACTCTTAATACCAGGCTCGAAGTTCAGAATCTCTCTTTAGCATCTCTCAGGGTAAGTGTCCACAACCCAAATTATAAGTTACTATGCAGATGCACATAGTCATTTATGGTCTATGTTATGACACCATTAACTATGAAACATTTGTGTAAGTTGCAGATGTGCTGTGAGAAACATCAATTCACTTTTTGGGTTATATACTCTTTAAAGGACAAATCAACCCATTTCCCTGTATAATAAATACCCCATTGCTGTAGGGCAGTGATCCCCAATCAGTGGCTTGTGAGCAACATGTTGCTCATCAACCCTTTGGATGTTGCTCACAGTGGGTGCTTATTTTTGAATTCTAGGCGTGAAGGCAAGTTTTGGTTGCATAAAAAAAGATTTATCACTAAACCAGTTCACATAGGGCTACTAAGTAGCCAATTACATCCTTTATTTGGCATCCCCAGGAACTTTTCATGCTTGTGTTGCTCCCCAACTAATTTTACATTAGAATTAAAAGTTGGGGATCCCTGCTGTAGGGGGATGCTCTATTATTTTTCTTCTATAGAGCCTCCTCCATTAACTTGACAATTAAGAAACTAAACTAGCTGTCACCATTTTTTTTCCATTATCACCAATATCGCAAAGGTACCACAATTGTCCTGGCCACTGATCCAAAACATGTAAAATTGACAGCTCCCTCTAGCCGCTGATTTCTGCACATGTTTTGGTTCTCTGCTAGATTCGACTGTGTAGAATTGTGATCTTGGTATTAGGAGAGACCACTGCTTTATGGTATTGAGATTTAACTAGCCAGCAGGGCTGGAACTAGGGGTAGGCAGAATTACCTATTCTGCCCCTGCTTTGGGCCTTGTCCTCCTCACCACTTGCTGCTTCCTCTCAGCCCCACTGTGGTCAATCTTGCGTGCCATGAGAAGGCTGAGAGCTGGCTGGCTGGGTTGCCTAGGGTGCCCGACCGGCTTGGCACGCCTCTGCTAGCCAATTCTCTATTAAGAAAAAAGCATGGCTACATAATAATGATGCATTAAGGTAATGCAAGAGCAATTAATTATTTATTCTAGTTTCAGACGAGACAACATTTTATTGGACTTTCCTTGTCCTTTAAATAAATGTAGGGGTCCAAGTAGGGGTTAAGTTCCCCTGTGGTCTTAAAATTCACACATGGTTGGAAATCCCCTGCTGTGGCCAGCTAAGTATTGGGCCTAAATTGAATATGGGAGGGGATGTGATATCTTTTCCCCAGGGCAGTGTGCCCTAACATTTCCAGATTTGGCCAGAAAGTGTCACTGTTGTGCAATGCAGAGCTGCCATGTGCTAAGTCTCTTTTCCCTTCCACCCCCAGTTGGGGTTGGATGTGGCTGGAGCATGGAGTACCTCAAGGGTAGACTGACCCTTGGTAGGATTAAGGTATGGGGCCCCAAGTATTGTGAAGTTCAACTGGATGGAGATATCTAGAGCTCAGAGGCAGAAGAGAACGTAAAGGAGCTGCCTGGTGATGGATTCCTGTGATTGTGTTGTCCACCAGGATTGGGCAGAGACTGTGCCAGGGGTTAGAAAGATCACAGAGCAGGGTTGATAATGATATGTAATTGCAATTTTGCCCTTTCCTTTAAATTATATAAATCTGTTTGCTGCACTTGTGTGTTTTAACCTTATTCCTAGTAGATATTACAGATATCAAGGCCTCACCAGAAAAAATGGATCTTAAAGCTGCCCCTAATGCATTTGCTGCTCTCTTTTATCAACTACATAACCCCCCTCACATTAGAAATATTTATGAAAATGATTTATTTCAGCATGGTGAGTCCCAGATAGATGCTGACACAGTACACTCCCAAGATAATTGGCTTAACAAGGCAAGGACACATTTTATTTCCTCTGAGTTTGGGAATCAACACCCTTGTTGCATCATATTTCAGAATGAAAACTGCTGATATAGCAACATTTTCAGTTAGCATTAAACAGTATAAATCAGGTTTGTTAGATCTTAAGGGCTTACTGCATTCACCCCCTTCTTTGACTGTCATGGAATACTGGGAGTTGCACTTCTAGAAAAAGTGATTAGCAAAAGGATTTTGTAAAATATTAAATGCTATGTTTAGAAATGGCTATTTTGTGCACCTCTTTATACACTCACTAAAATTCCAACCATGTTTTAGCAATGAGTATTGAGCTAATAAAACTTTTGCCTGCCATAATCTGCAGACATAGAGTCAGCCTTTCCAAAGTCCATATACTTTATTGTCTTGAGCTGATGTAACATGATGTTCTGCAGGCATTAAATGCCCTTTCATCTACTGGCGTGATGTAAATCTCAGACTTACGCTCATCATTACAAGATACTGTGTTGTGGAATTACAGTTATGATGATATTAGGCTAATACCGGTAAGGGATTCATTATCCAGAAACCCGTTATCCAGAAAGCTCTGAATAACGGAAAGGTAATTTTCCCATAGACTCCATTTTATTCAAATAATCCAAATTTTAAAAATGTTTTCCTTTTTCTCTGTAATAATAAAACAGTACATTGTACTTGATCCAAACTAAGATATACAGTAATTAATCCTTATTAGGAAACAGCCCATTGGGTTTATTTAATGTTCACATGAGTTTCTAGTAGACTTAAGGTATGAACATCCAAATTACGGAAAGATCCGTTATTCTCAGGTCCTGAGCATTCTGGATAACAGGTCCCGTACCTGTAATTAATTTTAAAGAACAAGGAAAGGATAATTGACTGGGGCTGCCAATATGTTAGGCACCAGCAAAATTAAATTACTATGTTTTTGTCCCTGGGCTGATGCCCTTTAAAGGGGCTGTTCACCTTTAAATTGAGTTTTAGCATGATGTAGAGACTTATATATTGAAGCAATGGTGCGGTGTAGCATTTTTTCAGCAGTTCTCCAGTTAGGAATTTCAGCAGCTATTTGGTTGCTAGGGTCCAAACTATCCTAGCAACCACCAAGCAGTGGCGTGAGACATTGGAATATGAATAGGAGAGGATCTGAATAAGTTAATAAAGATAAGTACTAAAATATAACAATAACAGAGTTTTTGGCTGGAAAGTAGAACAGGGCAAATAATTAAAAAAAACAAAAGTTGCTAAGAATTGCTAACTGTATATAACATAGTAAAAGTTAATTTGATAATGAACCACCCCTTTAAGGAAAAAGGCACTAACCTGAGTATCACTTACCTGTCCCTAAAGCAGATGCACATAGGGTAAAATTCTCTTTAAAGTATTCTGACTGGGAAAGGTAAGAAAGACAACAAGTGCTATTATGCTACTTTTTCCACCATTCTTTTTCTAAAAGAAGCACTGAGCTCTGGGGAGGTCTAACATATTGGCATCTCCAATTAATTGCTTGTCCTTTAAAGTCAGTTATGAATTAAACATGTTTTTTATGCACAGATTACTCTTAAATATTAACAAACTAGAAATCACAGAATAGATCTTTTGAATATGCAGAGGAAAATATAGGTTATGGAACTCAGTGTGTAACTTCTAATAGTCTTATGTTTAACAATAGGAGGATATTATCCTTTAAAGTATGTAATGTATTCTAAATGTTCACAAGTAGATATGGTCAAGTGAAAGATGACCAATGGCAATATTGGTTTTGCTAGACAGAATAAATGAGCATTAAATGAAAACTATACCCAAAAAATAAATACTTAAGCAGCAGATGGTTTAGATTAAATTACGTGTCATATTAAAGAAAGTTATCAAACTGGCATATATATTTAAGTAAATATTGCCCTTTTACATCTTTTGCTTTGAACCACCATTTTCTGATGGTCTGTGTGCTGCCTCAGAGATCACCTGACCAGAGATACTACAGCTCTAACTTTAAAAGGAAGAAGTGTGGAAGCAAAAGACAGAACTCTGTCTGTTAATTGGCTCATGTGACCTAACATGAATGGTTTGTTTAATTGGTTTGTGTGCACCGTGAATCTTAGAATCCCAGGGGGTGGCCCTTATTTTTTAAAATGGCAATTTTATATTTAGGATTACCCAATGGCACATAATACTAAAAAAGTATATTATTATAAAAATGGTTTATTTACATAATGAAGCAGGGTTCTACATTTGAACTCTTTTATGCAATATATTTTTATACAGACCTACATTGTACGGGGGTATAGCATACCTCCCAACATTTTGGAAATAGAAAAAGGGACAAAAACATTTGCTGAGATATTTTTGACCACGCTCATTTTTGTGACCACACCCCCTAATTAACATGTTTCTGTGCTTTTTATGTGTTATTACAGTTTTGTTAACGAAGGTGAATTGCTCTTTAAGCTGCAAACAAATAAGTAATTGTAACAATTTAGATAAGGAGGTCCCTTGGGAAAAGTTAGACTCACAGCTTAAAGGGCAATTCAGCTTCAGTAACAAAACTGTTATAACTGAAAAAAACACAGAAATATGTTCAAACTTTCATAACCTGTCAAATTTTGTAAAAGGAACATGGTAATTAGAGGGTGTGGTAACAAAAATAGGCGTGGTCAAACATTTTGTCGTGCTACGTGCATCAACTGTTTTTGTCCCTCTTTTTATTTCCAAATTGTTGGGAGGTATGCACACATGATCTTTGGATGATGGTTTGATGCTCTGTTCATAATTTTCTAACTTGTGTGTTTTGGAGTGATGGCTATGTCACAATATAAGGCATGGTATGGACAGTGATATTATGATAAGTATGGGCTGTCGTCAACCTGAGCTCATTCAACCTACAGATAAACCTCTTGGTCTCTCAGAAATGGGCTGGATTGTGGAAGGAAAACATTCTGTATTTAGAACAATGCTTACCAGTTGTGCCTAAAATGAATATACCTTTATTAAGGCCCAAGGTCCATATATCTGGCATTATATAAAGCAATGTTTTTCATCAGGTTTGACTTGGTGGTCTGGTTTGATTAGTCATTATCAAGAGGCACAATTAACAAAATGTTAAAATGCCAAAGAAGGAACTAGAGGAATCCCTGCTGTCTCTATTTGCCACCAAATTAAGTACAACATAATAATAATAATTCTCTTTTTTTTAGTTATTCCAAAATTAATCACTACAGACATGATTAATTAAAGTGCCATTGTGATTGATGTAGGAATTAATCACATAGATTAAACAATGCAATTTCAGGGACCCATGAGCCCTGCCCAACAGTGGTATGGCGCCCCAATGAAAGAAAATTGCCCCCCACACACAAGTTCATGCCTGTGATCCCGCAAGTCCCCAGCACGCTAAAGAGAGCCAAAGAATGTAATTTTTTGCTTAGATGAGAAGCTAAAAATGCCCACAGGAGGGATATTAATGATGCGTAAAACACTTGGCATTTAAAATGCCAGTTTTTCGAAAAGTCACCACAAGGCCCTTTCCCCTGAATCCAGGGGGTTTAAATACCAGCCCGGACAGGATTTACTACTATATTGGCTACAGGGTAGATCCAATGAAGCTCCTGGAATACAACCCTACATCGCACAGGGTTCAAAATTTGCCCGTGCCTCGTCTTCTTAGTGCAATCGCCACCCATATACAGCCCACCGAGTGCAACTTGGCAGCTTTTGCGGCCATGCTTGTATAGCAGTCAGAACTTTGATGGAGCTGCCATACAACCAAACACAGTCTTTGAATAATGGAAAGACTGGGACAATCAACCTGTTGCTTAAAACAATGCTAGATTGGGGGGCAAGTATTAGCCCAATGTTAACCTGGGCCCAATACCATGAAGCTCTGCTGGAAAAACATTGCCCCTGCATGCAAGATTATTCAAGTGTTCTGCCCTGGAAACACAGTCATCTTCCCAAAATGCTGCTCCCAACATTTGCCCGAGCTTCGCCCTCTCCCTTCAAGGCCCGCCCCCACACACAGCCAGGTAAATTGCACCGTTGCAACTTTTGCAGCCGTGCATTTATTGCTGTGGAACTTTGCTGGAGCTGCCACACGACCACACAATCTGTGCAACATGAAAGGGAAAAATCAACCTCTTGCTAAAAACAATGCAATATGGGGGAAGGGGGGGGCACAAGTTTTAGCCCACTGTTCACCTGGGCCCCTGGTGGAGAGGCTTGTCCATCAGTGGCATGGTGTCCCAGTGACAGAACATTGCCACCTGCACGCAAAGTCAAGCCAATAATCTGCCCAAGATCTGCCCTCATCTTCACATAATACCACTCCGAAAATCTTCCCAGCATCGAACACTCCCTGCGAGACCCGCCCAGATATCACCGGCCAATACGACACTTTTACTACTCTTCTGGCCTTGCATCGATTGCTTTTGGAACTCTGCTGAAGCTGCCATATCACCAAACACTGTCTGTGCAAAAAGAACGGGGGAAATTACTGTGTTCCTGAAAACAGTGCAGTGTGGGGGACCCAAATTTGGGCCTGGGCCCCTGCTCCAGATTCGCCCTCTTCCTGCAAGCCCCGCCCAAATATGTCAAACAAAAATGGCACCTTGGCAGCTTTTACAGCCCTGCATTTATTGCTGTTGAAATGTTGCTGGAGCTGCCATACAGACAAACAGTCTTTGAACAATGGACAGAAAAATTAACCTGTTGCCAAGATCCACTAACAGGAAAAAAATCATTGTAGGTGATGTGGACTTTGAAGGTAAAACTCTATATTCAGTGATAATACAGGTATTTCAGATGTAAAGAGTATATTTTTCCTTGCAATTCTTTAAAAATATCTAAAACCATCCCATTGTGCAAGATAATTCGCTAAAGGCGCAATTAAACACATTTTAATAGCGATGCTGACCCTGAACATATTGTCAAACGTTTTATTAAGCATTGTTGCTTTAAGAATACAACCCTGATGCTGCTCTCATAATGCGCTAACCCTTGATTATATGTTAAAATATGCTGAAATATGTAGCCCATCAACAATCAAGTAATCTGCAGTGGTAGAGTATATTTAGATCCCCTTTTATGCACCTCTGTACCACCTTTTGACAGCAAGCTATTCATTCAAGCTTCTAAAAATATTGTGGATTACAAATCCATATTTGCAGTTTTTATTATTTCTTTGGCTTTAGCTTTTAATTTCACAGATTGTACTTTACCCAGTGTCGTAACTAAAGTGCACTGGGCCCCCCTGCAAAAAAATCCGGGGGCCCAGTGCACTCCTATCGCCTCCCTCCTGCTCACTTCCCGGACTCTGCCCATGGCTGCCAAAAGGCCAGATGGGATGGGAGTGACACTGTGGCCACGCACTGAAAACCAGTAATAATGACATTACAACTGCTGCTTCTTAATTTCTTAATTAGTAGAAATTTTAAGCAAATCCAATGAGATTTGTAAAACACAAGCGTGAATTAATGATTTTAATGATTTGGGCACAACAGAGATCCATAAGATCACATAAAAAACGATTAGACAACTTGTCACATATACAAGTTTTAAAGTTAAAAATATAAACATTTTACTAATCCATTTTCAAGGATCAATCTCTCTCTCTCTTAAGCTTTCTTTCTATCTGTTTTTTAATCCTCATAATGGAAAAAAAAAAAAGCGAGAGATTTTTGCAATTCACATTCACACTCATATAAGGAAGTGATTTGAAGCCTTCACACATACCAGAATATGCCTTTTCTTGTCCAACTTAATGTAATATTATGGAAATCAGGTAAATCAGGATAATCCTTTCCTCTTCTGCAACAAGCATTTATGAAACAGGATACAAGTTCAAACAGTGGTTAGCTTATTGCATTTTTTTACTGTTTAAATAATTTTTGGTACATTAAACAGTTGATTTTACCAGCATATTATTTATACTGTAAGTGCACTGACCAACAATGCATAACTCACTATTATGCTACCTGATATATAAGACAGGGGCTTGAATACAAAATGCTGTCACTTACTGACTATGGGCAGAGCAGGGGTAAAACTTACAGTTCAATAAAACCAAACAGTCAGAATCCACGTTAAATTTGCGAAATACTCTAACTCAGGGAGTGAAATGCTAATGTTTAGAGCATCACTTCCATCATAGTGTGACCCTGGTACTAAGTCCTGAATCTAATGTAATAGCTGCAATGAACTTAACAAGACCAGAATTCATTGTCAGCTTGCGTAAAACTAACCTACAACTATTATAGTAACAAATCCAACTAATCAAGCTTGAAATAAAGGTTGGTGTATATGACCTACAACTGTGGTAATTGGCATTGGTGCCTACCTGCCCCTTGAACACAGCTCAACCCTTAAATCTTGTGGAGGATTCCATACACTTCTTATATACTCATATAGACAGGTAACATTCTGTTGCATGGTATATTTGATACATTTAGACAGAATATCTCAATAAGTAGAGATAACAACTCTATCCCACTATCTGCCAAAGGAAATACTTATCCTGTTTACAGGTCTCCATTCATATGTTTCCATATAATCTGGGAATATTGAAATCACTAGCATTGCCCTTATAAGTAACTGCTGCATGCCCTGCAGTGAATTACATTAGCAGCACTCAACAATTTCCAATATGTGTCAAGTATGTAGAGACTGAATGTGATGCTTCAGCAACTAAAACTAATCCAGATAGGCATTGTCTGCTTAAAGATACTGTTGGGGTATGAAAGAGTTATTGTGTAACATGTAACATGCACTGTTACCATTGGACCAAGGATATGCATGACTATTGAAGATCCCATAGTTCTTTCTCATTGAACTCCACCTTTAACAGGGGTGGCTGTACTGGAGTACTTGAGGCAGGAGGTGGCCTCTGTAAATTAAAAGCTTAGACCGTAAGATTGGTCAGACTTCTTAAGTGGAAGATAAGGGATAGGGACATTGTGAATTAGGGCTTGTAGTAAGTGATAAGGAGTATGATAGTCAGTGCTAACTAGAAAGAGTAGTTCTCCCGGTGCTCGCTGAGTAGAGACAGGGTGGGTCATTAATCCCCAGGCAACACCCATTAGTTTCACATACAGTATACCTTGGATACAAACATTAACGTACGCCGTAAAGTAAATCTGTGGGTCCTGCTGGCCCACACATCACTAATGAGCTGGTACACTGGAATTGCAAAATTGTGATGATACTAACCTAAACAGAAACTGTCATGTATTCCCAATTTTGGGATCAAAATCTTGAATTGGTTAATTAGTTAATTGCAATTGAGTTTTATTGTGGTGACAAATTGTAACTGTGGAAAAAAACACATTTGCAAAAATTATGAAATGCTGAAAAAAAAACACTTCCCATTGACTTCTATGGCATGTTGACATAGTTTTTATCTTTTATTTCAGTTTGGTAAATCTTAACCGTAATGAATTATGCCACTGCAATTACAATATAATATATTGCCCCCTTTATTTAGAAGATCTGGTAATCTAGTGACTAGCCAAGAAATCAAAGAGAGCAGGAAACGGAGAGCATTCTTCAGGCTGCTTATCATATATCACCTGTAGGGCATTGGGTTGGATTAAACAGCCTGTGTGATTCATTGGAAACATTAAGTCATAGTAGTATCGTGATTTTGTTATACAGTCAAGAGCATAAATTAAAAGGAAACCTTTCCAAAAAGGGACCTTTATAAGAGTAGTATGACATTCTTTCTTTACCACCCACACAGATTTTAAAATACCAGTATATATGTATTGCCTGAAGACTTTTTCCTTCTATTCTGCACTGATATCTAAACCACAATCTATCATAAATAAGGGCCAGAAAACACCTGCACTGCTCTCCATGAAAAATCAGTATCATAATGCATGTCCCTAGCTGACCACAATGAAATCAAATATGTTCTATTGTCATATTATTACTGTTAATAACATCAATGAGCCATAGACCAAGACCATCGTTTCCTATCAAGCACTAGGGTTCATTTATAAACACTGGTTAAATTTGCACCTGGGCAGTAACCCATAGCAACCAATCAGTGCCTGGCTTTATTTCAGCCACCTGCAGATTCAAGAGTAAAAGCAAACCTTTGATTGGTTTCTATGGGTTACTGTCCACCAAAATACAGTATATCTAAATAAAACATAAATGTTACAGCATAGCAACAGCATGGGGGAGAGTTCAGAAAAGCACATCTGGGATGGAATGTATCTTTGCCTTAAACGTTACGTTTTGCTTTTCCTAAACATTTTCTGTCAGTCTCTCCTCATCTCATCTTAAGGGCTGTGCATAAATCTTCACTGTATTATCATTTATTTGTGTAGGATAGCAGGCGAAACTTGGTTTTGATTTTAAATCTTCCATGATTATATATGAAATCACCATGTTGCTATTGTAACAAATGAAACCCATGGCGTCAAGCCATGCACCCCCCTGCCTGCAACATCCATGTGTTCAGACTTTTGCTTTTATCATTACGTCTTGAATAAATATGATGTTTATACATTTTTGTCTTACGAATCCAGTGAGTACGGCAGCATGATAGTGTGCTTTGGAGGATTTACAATGGGTGCTTCAATCGCTCCTTCATACACTAATTGTTTTTACGGCCTTTTATGAACAGCATAATATTATACCTACATTTAGGGAATCCCTCTTTTCATATTTACGTTACATCAAATATGTGTTAATCATGTGGCAGAGTAACAAAACAGAAATGTTAAATATGGAGGAGAGCTTTAATAACTTGAATTTTCCAGTTAAATTTGCAGTTACATATGATGAGCAACAGATAACATTTTTGGATGTTGAAATATTTCAGCAAAATAATGGCATGGGTTATAAGCTGTACAGGAAGCCCACAGATAGAATCACTCTCCTTTACGCCACTACTTTTCATCTTCCCAGTTTTAAAAAAGCATTTCTTTTTTCACAGTTCTTATGTGCCATACGTAATAATTCTGATCAAGATATATGTGAAATGCAGTTGCAAAAACTCTGGATCTTTTAAACAAAGAGGTTATCACAAATCTATATTAACAAAATCCTTAAATAAGGCTTGGCCATATGGTACGGGAATATGATTTAGACCCCAAAAAATGGTTTCTAATGAACAAAGCCGTTTCATTGTGACATTTGCTGTACCTCTGGTTTTTCCACAGTTAAAACTACTGTGGTGAATCTTTGGTCCATATTACAGAGACAAGTATTTGTCTAAAGTCTTGACCCAAAAACCCAAATCGGATTACAAACAGGGACCAAATTTAAAAGGCCTTTTAATGAAAACCAACCCTGTTAAATGCTATGAATCTGGTAATGGGATTCTCAGTAAACTAAAGAAAGGATGCTATTAATGTGCATGTGGATGTAACCCCTGTAGGTATATGGTACCCGTTAAGTCCTTTAGACAACCCCATTCTGGCAAAGAGATCCATATCAAACATCAGATCTCATGTACATCTATAAATGTTATTTATATTATAACATGTCCATGTGGTTTAACATATGTGGGCAAGACCCAAATTACATTATGTGAGAGGATGGGTAATCATGGGTCCTCAATTAAAAGAGCCTTTGAAACTGGGAGGTCAGATTTACCTTTGCCTCAGCAGTTTTTTAATACCTAATAGGGAAGGAGATTGGTACTGTATGCACTTACAAAAGGAGATCTATTGGATTAAAATGTTATACACTATCGGGGGAATGTAATTAAAGTTGCAAAGAGCAAAACAATTCACACCAGTAAGAATAAAAATCCACATCTCGCAATGTAATATTGTTCCTTAAACTGTTATTACATTGCATTGTAATTGCGCATTGCGAATTGTAATTGCGCACTCTTAAGAAGTGCTTGAAGGTGTCGTAATCTTTTGGAGCAAACATAACGACTTTTTCAGTAAGAAGTTTTATTATATTGACTGCGCATTGGTGCAAACTATAAAATTCACAAACATTCTTCCTCTGTCTGAAGTGGTCGACAAAGTTTCTGTGTTCGCAAAAGCTATATTATATTCGCGCAAAGAAAAATTTGTTTGTGCAAAGGCATAATTTTTTGCTTTGCGAATAGTTTTTCCGTTACCGACTTTTTTTTACATTCCCCCGCTAGGCTCCCTGGGGATTTAATCAGTATTGTTCATTCTCTCCATTTTTAGAGACAAGATAAAATATGTAATAGTACCATGATTCAATTGTTTTGGTAAATGTACCTTTTCCTAAACTGCAATTTAGGAGTGCTATTGTAATTTATAAGTGCCATTTAATGTTGATCATTCAAGAATGAAGAGTTCACGGAGCAACAAGAGGAGCGTGTGTGTGTGCCCATGCTGGTTTAAGAAAAATTTAAAAAATGTATTCAGAATGCTTTTCAAAGTGGAAATATACTTCTTTCCTTTAAAAAGTTTTGCGCAATTACAGATCATGTTATTTTTAACAGTAATTAATACCTTTGGGCATTCAGGTCAGTGCCAGAATTGGACAGCTGTGATTGGTTGAAATTCAGGCAACACCTTTCTCTCACAATATATAGGGAAGATACCTGACAAGATTCTGCAGCCTGAAAGGCAATCAAAAGAGAGCTTGTTTAGTTTTCATTATGACTTTGCAGATCATATTACTAGCTTTGACATGTGGTAAGTTTCTTTATCTGCACCAACAAGTTTCTTGCATGATGTATTTTATGTTAGTATTATTGAATGTAGACTAAGCCTTTTTTGTTAACATACATATGATTCAACTGCTCATTGACACTATAGAATTATTTTTGCACTTCTACGAATATTTGCATGCGGAAGAAATTTACTATACAGCTTAATAGAATTGTTCCACAAACTATGTTTGAGTTTCTGAATGCACTGAAACTGTATTTTGTACCACAGCAGCAATGATTGTGTTGAGTGAGGAGTATTCAGTCACTAAGTCACCAACGTTTACAAGCAAAATAGAAGGTAATTTTTTCTTTGTCTTCTTATATTGTTGTTTGTGTGCAGTTGAAAAATAACACTAATAATAATATTAACAATAACATTAAATAAGCATGGTGGGATTATAGGAAATGAAAGCTAAAAAGGAAAGTCAGATGCTTAAAATATATATATTTTATTCTATTTTAATATGTAAGCAATTCTAAACATTTACACACCTGTATTTTGCTTGTGTATTCCTGAAATTCAAAACAGGCATGTAGAAGGCAGCCATTGCAGGGTCATGAAATATTTATAACCCATACTTACAGGGGTGCTTCTGATTCTGCTGCTGTTAAAATAGCGGACCCAATACTGCCCCCAACCCCAGTGCTTGCAGACCAGGGCAAGGAGGGTAGATTCACTCGTGTAGAGAGAACCATTTCACACCCTGCATTAAAAGAGCTGAATTTCTTGTTAAAAACTGGAAACTTGGCTTCAATTTAGCAGGGGTGGCTTTTTGCTGCCTGAGGCAAGGTTCCTACTTGCACTGTATACTGTTGTTTTGTTTGTTGTAATGTGTTGGAAAGAATCCTACGACACTTGTGTAGAGAAAAGTAAAAAAAAAAAAACGAAATATTTTTCTACGCAATGAAATTGGTGTTTGTAAAATATGAAATACACACTATGTTTTTGTTTATAGATTGGTGTCACACAGATTCAAAGCAGTTACTTTAAATATGTTTTCTATGAGGAAATAAGTGTGCCCATGGCAATGCCTAGAACTTGATGTTACCTATGCTAGCACAAATTCAGGTTGTTGCTATACACCTATATATACAGCATTTTAATATTTCTTTCAAATGCTGCTGCCTGCTGCTTGTCCAATTTTAAATCACTGTACAACTTTAATCTAAAATACATTTAAAAAACTTGTTTTGGTGAATCCAAGTTTTGCACCCTGGAAGTCACTTTTTATAGCAGTCTATTGTAATTGGCCACAGTCGCAATGCAATTGTATCTTGGAGATACTATTATTAAAATAGATGGGCAGATGAACCTGCCCTATGGGAATCCCAAAAAGATTGTGTGATGCACTGATGAATTGCACTTGCTATGCGAATTTAGTACACTGGTGGAATATTTGTCCTTGCAGCTCCGATTCGAATTAATGCGCCGCCTGAGGCAGTTCCTCAAAATGCCGTCCCCCCTCACTGGCAGGAACACTATTGCGTAGAGCTCAATTGCGCTTTCTCGCAATAGTAGAGCCCAATTCTGCTCTTAAAGGTACCAGGAGCGGCTTTTTGCCGCCCCTGATTTCCTCTCTGGCGTTGCCGCCTGAGGCAAGTTTCTCAACTCGCCTCATTGGCCTTTTACAACCTGCAGACAAACCGAGCTCTGAGAAGAATACCTAAGACTACACAAATTAATTTAATTATTTTTTGGCCCAAAACCTCAGTTACTTAAAGGAGAATTCAACCCCTCTGGCGCTAAAATCCTTCCGCCTCCTCTGTGTTTCCCCCCTCCCTTATCCCCCCCTCCCTACCACCCCCCCGGGCAAATGCCCCTAACTTGTTACTGACCCCTCTGTGCAGTTCCTCTCCTGTTGAGTTCACGGCAGCCATGTTTGCCCGTGCGCTCTTCTTCCTGTATTCGCCGGTATTTGGTGGCGCATGCTCAGTAGAGGGATTTACCGGTAAGGATCTACTGTGCATGACCCTGAAAGTCACGAAGTTTCAGATTTCTTTTTTCGAAAACGTTGTGACGTTTGGCGCATGCGCAGTAGATCTTTAAATCCCTCTACTGCGCATGTGCCACCAAATGCCAGCGGATACAAGAAGAAAAGCGCATGGGCGAACATCGCTGCCATGAACTCAACAGGAGAGGAACTGCACAGAGGGGTCAGTAACAAGTTAGGGGCATTTGCCTGGGGGGAGGTAGGTTGGGGGGGAGGAGGGAGGGGGGCAACACAGGGGAGGGGGGGTTTAGCGCCGAAGGGGTTGAATTCTCCTTTAAAAACTGCTGAAGACATGTTATGGATTTAACCTTGCAACAAAATAGACACCTTATTCTCCAAATTCTAAAGCTATAACTTTTCTGATAGTTAACTGAAAGAGAAGAACATGGCTGCTTTGCACCTGTCAGTGCTCTGCCCTGCAGAGAATTTACAATTCTAGAGTGCAACAGTAAGGGGCACACACTGGCGTTAATGACCCTTATAATGTCTAGAGTTTCTAAATTATATTTCATTGTTCCTACCTCTGTTTCTGAATTTGCCCGCTGCAGAGAAAAATAATTTGAGTGCATGTTTTTATACTGAATCCTTTAATAGGCTGAATAGGTTTATTATTAAGGAAAAAGGTTATTTTATTTAAGATGCTTTCAGCTTAAAGTAAAAGTTAGGGGATAGTGTGGGTTAACAGTTATTTCAATGTGTTTACTTATTTTCTATGCCAGAAAATTAAATAGATTCTAATCTTTTTCTCTCATTTACAAGAACAAGAACAGGAATTTATTGAAGACAACAATCCTTGCCGCAAAGAATATCTGAACTATTGTCTTAATGGTCAGTGTGTGTTTCATGCCGATCTCACCACTCCTCTGTGCAGGTACTGTATTATATATAAATCTTTTCACATTTACCCTATATGTACTGTAATAAAATGCACTAAGTTTGTCCAGTAACGGTAAAGAACCAAAAAAATGTTTGTTGTTTGCTGTTTTGCACCTGGCCAAATGGGGGTGTTTTTTTACATAAACCCTTTAGAGTATAGGATTGCATAAAGTGTTTACATGCATGCATGTCCTTGGACAAACTGCGTCTATTATTATATATAAATTGTATTGTAAGATCCATTTAGTACATAATGCGCTATTCACCTAGTACAGGTTTTCTGTTATCCAGAAAGCTCTGAATTACAGAAAGGCAGTCTTCCGTAGACTCGATTTTATCCAAATAATACAATTTTTTGAAAATAATTTACTTCTTCTTTGTAATAATAAAGCAGTAGCTTGTACGTGATCCAGCCTCAGATATAAGTAATCCTTATTGGAAGCAAAACCAGACTATTTGGTTTATTTAATGTTTATGTAGGGATCCATAGGTTTAACACTACCCTATGGTTTTAAATGCCTACACTTCCTTGTCAATACGCAGTGTAATTACGTCACCAGCAGATAACGCCACAAATATGTATGTTATATCATAATGTATGTTTTAGAGATTTTCTGTTCTGAGCAGCTCTGCTGCAATCTAAAGACACAATTGTGAAAAGTGACAGAGCCCGTGATCACTGTTCCTAATCTCAGTCACTGAACACTGTAAACTCTATCCTCTTTATACTTGTCCTTTAATCCCAACATTACCCCAAATATGCATGTTTCGAAATCCAGTGCTCTAGTACAATGACAACAATGACATGATTATAGCCTAATTTTAGATGCCAAATTTCTCCTAAGAAATTAATTCTTATAAGACATACAGATGTACTTCATTGTATAAGCTATGAAAAATAAACAACAATTAAAGAACGTATGCTCTGATGCCATACATCTATGTTGTTAAAAAAAGTATTTACATAGCTATGTTTTATATAATAATGTATTATTATAATAATAAAATAAGCCTCCTCTAAAGTGGTCTGTTCTAGATTTGAAGTACCTCTACCTAGAATTTTTATTTATGTCCCATGTTGTCCCTTTGTAATATTGTTTCATGGCATGTTGGGGAGAGGTTGTTTCCCTTTTTCAAGTTTTGTAACTACAACCTGCAATTTGTCTTCTATTCAGGTGTGACACCAGTTTTACAGGAGAAAGGTGCGAACACATGACTCTTTTAGCATACTCACAAGATGAAGAAGCTGTATATATTGCAATAGGAATAGGTGTTGGGTTGCTGATAAGTGGAGCTATTTTCTTTATCTGGTATTGCTGGAAAAAAAGGTAAGCTATTTACTATCTTAGGTAAAAACAATATTTCTGAAGCTGGCTTTAAAACATTTTTGAACAAACACTAAAGTAGTTAGTTTAAATCTTTCTTACAATATCCTCATATTTAGCTGACTACAAGAGTCCTCTGCACTCAACCCATTATCAATATATTTAAGACAGAGACATTTTGTGCATACTGCTACTAAAAAATGCCTTACCCTTTAAACAACACAGGGATTGTTTGTCCATATATTGCAATATATTTAAGCTGGCCAACTACGTCAAAGTCATCCCATATCTGGCCAGTCCTACACTTCATTTTCATCTGATTCATTAAGAATTCAATTGCTTAATTATACATTTTACAAAGGGACTAAGTTTTACCTGCAACTTACTAGCTGCTTTCAAAGTAAAACTCCCAAACTTGGCTGCCCTTTTATTAGAAACCAGTGGGATCACCTGACTATAGCTGGGAAGGGTGGGAGCTACAACATGGAGCTGGTCACTGCTCCTGTATAACTATAACAAACAAGGGAAAGTTGTGCTCACCACTATTTTTTAAAACAGCTAGTAAGTTGCAGATAAAACTTAGTCCCTTTGTAAAATGTATAATTAAGCAATTGAATTCTTAATGAATCAGATGAAAATGAAGCGTAGGACTGGCCAGATATGGGATGACTTTGACGTAGTTGGCCAGCTTAAATATATTGCAATATATGGACAAACAATCCCTGTGTTGTTTAAAGGGTAAGGCATTTTTTAGTAGCAGTATGCACAAAATGTCTCTGTCTTAAATATATTGATAATGGGTTGAGTGCAGAGGACCCTCATATATAGCTGGATATAGCCATATCCAGAGTGTTGAATGTGTTATTAGAATGCACAAAATCATTACATTTAAAAAAAACCTAATGCACCCTTTGCCAGGGTAACATTTTATACAGCAGGGGTACTCTTTTAACAGATTAATAAATTGGAATGTCAGTTTGGTTCCCCAACAGGACAAAAAGGGAGCAAAATAATCCAAATTAAATGGTAATCTGGAATTTGGCCCTACAACTGAATCTATGGAGCCAGTAGCCAGTAGAACAGATGGCCACATTTGAGTATATAGTTTCACAAAGACAGTTTCTTTGAAATTAATGACCTGGTTCAACTACGAAAGCAACTGCAAAATTAGTCACGCAAATATGCATATTGTTGCATGTAAAGCCAGACATGTTACATGCACTTCCATAAACAGCAGAACCCCCATTTTACGTTTTTTCATGGGACCAGAAAAAAATTGTGTAAAAACCAGGAAATGTAAAATCAGCATTATGTATTATGCATAATATATAGGTGGGACGACAAAACAACAATGTAAAATGAGGGGATACTTAATATCAGGGGATGTAAAATTGAGGTTCCACTGTAGTTGTACTTTATCCCTTTTGTGCCCGGTATTATGATGAAAAAAGAGAGGGAGCTCTGTAACAAATGTTTATGTTACAATTTTTTATTCCAGAATAGATACAAGGCTTTGCAAGAACATAAAACACTAATGGGGGAATGTAATAAAAATCGCTAATGGAAAAACTATTTGCAATGCGAAAAGTTATGCCTTTGCGCGAACAAATTTTGCTTTGTGCGAATTTAATATAGCTTTTGCGAGCCCGGAAACTGTTTAGCGACCACTTCCGACAGTGAAAGACCGTTTGCGAATTTTATAGTTTGCGCCAATGCGCAGTCAATGTAATAAAACTTCTTACTAAAAAAGTCGTTATGTTTGCTCCAAAAGATTACGACACCTTCAAGCACTTCTTATGAGTGCGCAATTAAAATTCGCAATGCGCAATTAAAATTCGCAATGCAATAACAGTTTAAGGAACAATATTACATTGCGAGATGTGGATTTTTAGTCTTATTGGTGCGAATTGTTTTGCTCTTTGCGACTTTTATTACATTCCCCTGTAAGTGGGAACATAGTAGACTGTGATCAATAGACCACATCATTAGCACGTTTGCTTTTATTAGAACTGCTGCATACTTGTCTCTAAATAGGCATCATTAATATCCACATTTCTAGTATTATCACATTGCTGGTTTCTACGTCGCTTCCTACTGAGGATTCTGCATATTTGCAACATTGTGTAGTATAGAATGGAAATGTATGGGAAACCCTTCCACATTCAAAATGTATAATATAGATTAACATCATAGAAAAGGATTTCTCCCCGAAACACTACTTGTTCTTAGTATATGCTTAAACATACTTGATGATTACATGCTGTTTTTTTAAATTTTAGGTGCAAAAAAACAGACTATGAAACCTGCGAGAAAAATGAAGCAATATAAATATAAAACGTATTCATTATTTCCTGCAAAAACCCAGCAAGTACAGTTAGAAGATTATTGATCATGGCATTATTCTCTTGATGACACCAAAATAATGGGACATTGTACAGATTTTTTTATATTGATAATTCTGGACTGTGCACCATTGCTTCTTTGCTGAATTAAAATGCATTTGCTGCATACATTTGGCAGCAGACAGGTCCACATTAATGCTTTTATATACATATATATATATATATAAATTAAGCTAGTAGCAGTTTGTTTTATAAAGGGTGATGTCTCATATTCCTGCTAACTGCAAACTGTGAAAGTAAAGGATTTTCAGAAACCTGTGATAGGAATGAAGTTGAAAGAAATCAACTTTTTTTTTGGCATACACGGCGAATATTAACATTTGGAAATCTTTCCTGACCTATTAACAACTACACTATTTAACTGTGTCATAAAACATTGATTTATTTATTGAATGGTCTGAATGATCTGACTGAATCTTTAAATGAGAATTAAAGCTTTAAAATTGACATTTCTAGACATGCTGCATTTTATATACTGAACTTAATGTACCAGCAGAGAGTTTCAGCAGCCCTATAACAGTAAAGATCCAGGCTTTCAGTTGTCCACAGGGACTACCCAGCACTTGAGTGTCACTGACACTGCACATGCTCATTGCACTCTGGGCAGCTGTTGAGAAGTTACAGTCAGCTTAGGGGTTGTTGAAATCTTCAAACAGAAAATTAGTTATGTGTGTTTTTGTCTGTTATGGAAGCTATGCTGCAATGTTAGTAATGTAATTCATTATTAGCCATATAGACTATACATATACTGTGTGTGTGTGGAGAGAGAGAGCATGAGAGAGATTCTGTATATTGCCATTATTGTGATTATTGCAATAGCGATTATTCTGGAAGCATTGGTTCTCTATCCTGCAATGATAGTAATTTAATTCATTATTAGCCATATACACTATACATATACTGTGTGTGTATAGAGAGAGAGAGAGAGAGAGAGAGAGAGAGAGAGAGAGAGAGAGAGAGAGAGAGAAAGAGAGAGAGAGATTCTGTATATTGTTGATCCCTTAGCTCAGGTAACAAGCAGCAGCCTAGTAGAGAAAATGCAATTAGCAATTCTAGTCTAATTCTTAAGCTTTATTTATCATTTAGTATCTCATTTTTTTTAACCTATATTTAAAATATATCTAGATTTTACAATACAAACAAATCCTCCAGTCTGTGTAAATCTGGTTCTATGGACTTTGTTCCTGTAACTGGAGATGGAAATCGAAACATTTTAAAATATTATAGAATGTATTATTCTTAACAATATTTCAAGTCTTAATATTATATATAATTATATTATATATTGTTTTTTGATTTGCTGTTCTGTTTGTTTTTTTCCATTTTTCAAATTGGAGTCACTGACTTCTGCAGCCAAATCTATTTCTCTGTGACACTACCGTTTTATTGTTAATGTTACTTATGTTGCTTATATTCCCATTCAGGCTCTCTCCTATTCATATTTCAGTCTCTCATTCAGACCACTGCCTGGTTGCTAGCATAAACTGTACCACAGCAACCAGATAGGAGAGCTGCTGAACAAAAATTAAAATATCCAAGAATAAAAACAACTGATTGTCTCAGAATATCACTGTCTACAGTGTAAATGTTTATTCAAATCTGAACTACCCATTGTCTGTCCAACAATTTAACTCGATAAATCCTCCTGGTAGTATAGTTACAGTATAATTTCATTAAAGCAAAATTACACAGTCAATTTCATATGTAAGATAACAGCAAGCAGCATTGTTATTGTGAATTCTATTGCTTATTTTATAATATTTTTGGTCATCATCTTTAGAGAAGTGAGGGGCATTTGAAGCATGTATAAAAATGACCTAAAAGGGCCTAAAAGGCAATTAAAGGCTATTACAAAAATAAGATATTTTAACTTTTTGTATAGCATTAGAGTGCTGTGCAGTTTCCTGCAACCAGCAGGCCTATGCCACTTAAAAGAATTGTTCAGTATAAAAATAAAAACTAGGTAAATAGATAGACTGTGCAAAATAAAAAATGTTTTCATTATAGAAAGTAGGACAAAAATGTAATTTATAAAGGCTGGAGTGACTGGATGTCTAACATAATAGACAGAACACAATTTCCTGCTTTGTAGCTCTTTTGGTTTCCACTAATTGGTTACCAGGCAGTAATCAATCAGACTCTTGAGGGGGGGGGCACATGGGTCACAATAATGTATGCTTTTGAATCTGACCTACATGCTAAGGATTTATGTAAACTCACGGGACAGTCAAGTCCTTGACTAACTCAGAGTTAGAGAGCTGAAAAGCAGGAAGTTTGGTTCTGTTTGGCTCTGCACTGTTCCTTTAAGACAAAACCGCCCAATCTGTCCCTGTTTTTCTTCCGGGGTTTCTTTGGCATGGTCCTCTTTTAAACTACTCCCTTACACTTTAAGAGAAATACAAAGAACCGCATGGTCACTGGGAGTAATCGTGGTTATGTATGGCCATGGAACATGTCACGGCTATGAAAAATAACTCTTACTTAATTTTCTGAGGAACATTAGTTGTCCCTAACCAAGGAGTTACAGAGCCATTTCTGAATATATCCTAACCAATATAACAATATTTAAAATCTCTTCCAACCTTCTAGCGGGTGTAGCCAATCCCAGCCAGAGAATGCCATCTCCATCCAATACCACATTCCTGACCTGTAATCAGTGTCCCAATATAATTCCATCTCATCGATATACATCTATACTATTTTTTTTACTCTTATTATCATCCTGAGTTCTGTGTTTAAGTGCAAACTGCTGTATGTTTCATAAGATATAGTGCATGGATTTATTTATCTTAAATCTCAAAACTAGTCAGGTCATTTTATTATGAATTATCTGTCTTAAAGATGAGCCTGCTATTTTGAGGAAAACATAACCTTTAACGAATACAAATGGAATTTTGCTTTGAACCACAAATTTGTTGAAAAAAAAAAAGAGGTATTTCTAGCTGAAACACAGCAGCAATGTAAAAAAAAGTGTTTCTATAAGATGCTGATTACTACAGGTATCCCAACGGAACTGTCTTGTGGGCTACAAATGTTGGACATTATGTTTTGGGCTTCTGTGCCAGCCCGAGACAACCAAAGCCCTTTAGCAGGGAAGATCTGTGCCTCGAAAGATGCCCCAGTAGCTTCCCATCTTCTTTTCTGCTGATTAACTGCACATACTCTTTGCTGCTGTCACTTACTGAGCTTAGGGACGGACTCAAAAGATACAGTACACATAGAATATAAATGTCCCTATAAGGCTGATAAGTAATTAATATGGATAATTACTACATGGCAGTACAGAAACCAGTGCAACTAGCACCAGAATTTAATAATCAGCTCTGTAGCATCAGCTTATATTAAAGGCCAACCTAATTTTCTGCTTGAAACTTTGCAACAACCCCTAAGCTTAGCTTCTCAACAGCTGCTCAGAGCACACTGAGCATGTGAGTGTCGCAGATACTTTCCAAGATGGTGACTCCCTGTGACAAGATTGAAGTCTTGGATGATTGCTGCAATTGAGAAGCTGAAACTTTAGGCTGGTGCCATAAGTTCAGTATATAAAACACTGCATTTTTAACCCTATTCATTTTAAAGATTTATTTTTCCTTTAAAACTCCTAAATGGTTGCCCTTTTTATTGGCCCACACTGGGATCACCTGACTGTAGCTGGGAATAAGGCGAGCTACAACACTGAGAAAAAAGCTAACAAACTCTGCCTTAAAGGGATACTATGGTCACACCTTTTTTATCTCAGTAATTGTATCTCATCCTCTTTCATGAAATCCCCATCACAAACAGAGACAGGACTAATGTATGGTTTTTGGTATAAATTAATTAGAGACAATTATCTCAGTAGCAGCAAATTGTCATTACCCAATGCAAGATTAAACTACACTGCAGGTGCAGCATAACTTCATTAATCTTTATTTGAATGGGGAGAATGTATGACCACGGATTCCTTGACTTCTAAAAATATTTCTAGAAACTGTCCAAATTAGATAAATGCATATTTCGGGCCATTGCATGTACTTTCTTGAAATCAGGTTTTACCTGTTTAAATGTTTAAACTACAGAAGAAAAAAATGTTTGCAATTTGTGGTATCTGTAAATGAGATACTGATATACTGGCATATAATTGCAGGGCTGAATGTGTGTGGAAAGGAAACTCTTCTCTGTATGTTTCTTGAAAATTACTTAAATTTGACAATAAAGGGCATATAGACTTCTATTTCTAAAAGAGGAAAACAAAGTTATGATAAATCCTTATGGCGTTTATCATTATTTTCATAAGCCCCATTGGTGCTCTGAATATTGCCCTCACATAAAAAGCTGCTGAAGCTGCAATGCAACTACAAGTTTGAACCAAATCCTCTAGTATTGTCTAGCCTTCCTTAGACTCATGAATACAAGGCTAAATATTCATTAACAGAAACATGTTTACTCACAATTTCTATAAATGTACTTTATAAGCTTCATGAAGATTTTCTGCAGTTTTATTTTGAAGGCAATTTCACTGATAACCTGGGCACAGTTCATTTGTAATTTTTGCTGACATGGTCCAGAGTTAAGGGAACAATATGTGCATCAAGAGCTTTCAATTCATTAAATGAAAAGGTGAATTTATAGTGATGACTATTGCTATGGATTTTCTTTAAATAGTCACAGGAGTGTTCCATATTAGGGACATTGCTGATTGCTATGACAATGCTGATTTTTCTTTGTCAATTTTAGGAAAATTCGGGGATATTGGGACATAAACATATCTCAGCTCCCTGCAGAAGCATAAAAAATTAGTTTTTGTTTTGTGTTTTATGAAAATTCACATTCTTGCCTTAGTTTCCAATAGAGATGTCGCGAACTGTTCGCCGGCGAACTTGTTCGCGCGAACATCGGGTGTTCGCGCTCGCCGGAAGTTCGCGAACGTCGCGCGACGTTCGCCATTTTGGGTTCGCCATTGTTGGCGCTTTTTTTTGCCCTCTCACCCCAGACCAGCAGGTACATGGCAGCCAATCCGGAAGCTCTCCCCTGGACCACTCCCCTTCCCTATAAAAACCGAAGCCCTGCAGCGTTTTTTCACTCTGCCTGTGTGTGCTGAAGAGATAGTGTAGGGAGAGAGCTGCTGCCTGTTAGTGATTTCAGGGACAGTTGAAAGTTTGCTGGCTAGTAATCGTTTTGATACTGCTCTGTTATTGGAGGGACAGAAGTCTGCAGGGGTTTGAGGGACATTTAAGCTTAGGTAGCTTTGCTGGCTAGTAATCTACCTTCTACTGCAGTGCTCTGTATGTAGCTGCAGTGGGCAGCTGTCCTGCTTCTGATCTCATCTGCTGACTGCTGCAATAACAGTAGTCCTTGTAAGGACTGCTTTTATTTATTTTTTGTTGTTTTACTACTACTACTACTACTACTACTATAAGAGCCCAGTGCTATTAGTCTAGCAGTGTTGGGGAGTGGGACTGGTGTGCTAATCTGCTGCTCCTAGTAGTTCAGCAGCACCAACTTTAATTTTTTTTTTTTTAATATTCATTTTTTTTTTATTTTACTTTTTTTTATTTTACTACCGCTGTAGTAGTGTATAAGTTGACCTTTTAGGCATTATTTGCCCTGTAGGCATTATTTGCACACTGTTTTCTTCAACCCGCCATCGAGCTGTGTGACCTTGTTCACATTCTGTCTAAATATCCATAATATTACCGTCTCCAGAAAAAACACCGGAGTCACTTTTTTCAAGCAGCCATAATATATTTTACGTAATCCGTATCCACCGCTGTAGTAGTGTATACGTTGGCCTTGTAGGCATTATTTGCACACTGTTTTCTTCAACCCGCCATCGAGCTGTGTGACCTTGTTCACATTCTGTCTAAATATCCATAATATTACCGTCTCCAGAAAAAACACCGGAGTCACTTTTTTCAAGCAGCCATAATATATTTTACGTAATCCGTATCCACCGCTGTAGTAGTGTATACGTTGGCCTTGTAGGCATTATTTGCACACTGTTTTCTTCAACCCGCCATCGAGCTGTGTGACCTTGTTCCCATTCTGTCTAAATATCCATAATATTACCGTCTCCAGAAAAAACACCGGAGTCACTTTTTTCAAGCAGCATTCATATATTTTACGTAATCCGTATCCACCGCTGTAGTAGTGTATACGTTGGCCTTGTAGGCATTATTTGCACACTGTTTTCTTCAACCCGCCATCGAGCTGTGTGACCTTGTTCACATTCTGTCTAAATATCCATAATATTACCGTCTCCAGAAAAAACACCGGAGTCACTTTTTTCAAGCAGCCATAATATATTTTACGTAATCCGTATCCACCGCTGTAGTAGTGTATACGTTGGCCTTGTAGGCATTAGAGATGTCGCGAACTGTTCGCCGGCGAACTTGTTCGCGCGAACATCGGGTGTTCGCGCTCGCCGGAAGTTCGCGAACGTCGCGCGACGTTCGCCATTTTGGGTTCGCCATTGTTGGCGCTTTTTTTTGCCCTCTCACCCCAGACCAGCAGGTACATGGCAGCCAATCAGGAAGCTCTCCCCTGGACCACTCCCCTTCCCTATAAAAACCGAAGCCCTGCAGCGTTTTTTCACTCTGCCTGTGTGTGCTGAAGAGATAGTGTAGGGAGAGAGCTGCTGCCTGTTAGTGATTTCAGGGACAGTTGAAAGTTTGCTGGCTAGTAATCGTTTTGATACTGCTCTGTTATTGGAGGGACAGAAGTCTGCAGGGGTTTGAGGGACATTTTAGCTTAGGTAGCTTTGCTGGCTAGTAATCTACCTTCTACTGCAGTGCTCTGTATGTAGCTGCAGTGGGCAGCTGTCCTGCTTCTGATCTCATCTGCTGACTGCTGCAATAACAGTAGTCCTTGTAAGGACTGCTTTTATTTATTTTTTTGTTGTTTTACTACTACTACTACTACTACTACTATAAGAGCCCAGTGCTATTAGTCTAGCAGTTTTGGGGAGTGGGACTGGTGTGCTAATCTGCTGCTCCTAGTAGTTCAGCAGCACCAACTTTAATTTTTTTTTTTAATATTCATTTTTTTTTATTTTACTTTTTTTTTATTTTACTACCGCTGTAGTAGTGTATAAGTTGACCTTTTAGGCATTATTTGCCCTGTAGGCATTATTTGCACACTGTTTTCTTCAACCCGCCATCGAGCTGTGTGACCTTGTTCCCATTCTGTCTAAATATCCATAATATTACCGTCTCCAGAAAAAACACCGGAGTCACTTTTTTCAAGCAGCATTCATATATTTTACGTAATCCGTATCCACCGCTGTAGTAGTGTATACGTTGGCCTTGTAGGCATTATTTGCACACTGTTTTCTTCAACCCGCCATCGAGCTGTGTGACCTTGTTCCCATTCTGTCTAAATATCCATAATATTACCGTCTCCAGAAAAAACACCGGAGTGACTTTTTTCAAGCAGCCATAATATATTTTACGTAATCCGTATCCACCGCTGTAGTAGTGTATACGTTGACCTTGTAGGCATTGTTTGCCCAGTTTTTTTGGCCGCAGCCACTGAAGCACAGAGGCCAGAAAAAATATGCCATATAAATGCTGAAAATAGTCATTTTTTGCCATACGTTGACTCAACGTATATGGCAAAAAATTACTATTTTCAGCATTTATATGGCATATTTTTTCTGGCAACTGTGCTTCAGTGGCTGCGACCAAAAAACTGGGCAAACAATGCCTACAAGGTCAACGTATGGCAAAAAATGACTATTTTCAGCATTTATATGGCATATTTTTTCTGGCCACTGTGCTTCAGTGGCTGCAACCAAAAAAACTGGGCAAACAATGTCTACAAGGTCAACGTATGGCGAAAAATTACTATTTTCAGCATTTATATGGCATATTTTTTCTGGCAACTGTGCTTCAGTGGCTGCGTCCAAAAAAACTGGGCAAACAATGCCTACAAGGTCAACGTATGGCAGTTGTTTAAAGAGAACAGTAGATTACTAGCCAGCAAAGCTACCTAAGCTAAAATGTCCCTCAAATCCCTGCAGACTTCTGTCCCTCCAATACAGAGCAGTATCAAGCAGATTACTAGCCAGCAAACTTACTATCATCTGTCCCTGAAATCACTAACAGCTCTCCCCCTACACTATCTCTTCCAAGCACACACAGGCAGATTTTTCAGATACATTTTTTGCCCTTGATCCCCCTCTGGCATGCCACTGTCCAGGTCGTTGCACCCTTTAAACAACTTTAAAATCATTTTTCTGGCCAGAAATGTCTTTTCTAGATGTTAAAGTTCGCCTTCCCATTGAAGTCTATGGGGTTCGCGAACCGTTCGCGAACCGCTCGCGTTTTTGCGCAAGTTCGCGAATATGTTCGCGAACTTTTTTTCCGACGTTCGCTACATCCCTAGTAGGCATTATTTGCACACTGTTTTCTTCAACCCGCCATCGAGCTGTGTGACCTTGTTCCCATTCTGTCTAAATATCCATAATATGACCGTCTCCAGAAAAAACACCGGAGTCACTTTTTTCAAGCAGCATTCATATATTTTACGTAATCCGTATCCACCGCTGTAGTAGTGTATACGTTGGCCTTGTAGGCATTATTTGCACACTGTTTTCTTCAACCCGCCATCGAGCTGTGTGACCTTGTTCCCATTCTGTCTAAATATCCATAATATTACCGTCTCCAGAAAAAACACCGGAGTCACTTTTTTCAAGCAGCATTCATATATTTTACGTAATCCGTATCCACCGCTGTAGTAGTGTATACGTTGGCCTTGTAGGCATTATTTGCACACTGTTTTCTTCAACCCGCCATCGAGCTGTGTGACCTTGTTCACATTCTGTCTAAATATCCATAATATTACCGTCTCCAGAAAAAACACCGGAGTCACTTTTTTCAAGCAGCATTCATATATTTTACGTAATCCGTATCCACCGCTGTAGTAGTGTATACGTTGGCCTTGTAGGCATTATTTGCACACTGTTTTCTTCAACCCGCCATCGAGCTGTGTGACCTTGTTCACATTCTGTCTAAATATCCATAATATTACCGTCTCCAGAAAAAACACCGGAGTCACTTTTTTCAAGCAGCCATAATATATTTTACGTAATCCGTATCCACCGCTGTAGTAGTGTATACGTTGGCCTTGTAGGCATTATTTGCACACTGTTTTCTTCAACCCGCCATCGAGCTGTGTGACCTTGTTCCCATTCTGTCTAAATATCCATAATATTACCGTCTCCAGAAAAAACACCGGAGTCACTTTTTTCAAGCAGCATTCATATATTTTACGTAATCCGTATCCACCGCTGTAGTAGTGTATACGTTGGCCTTGTAGGCATTATTTGCACACTGTTTTCTTCAACCCGCCATCGAGCTGTGTGACCTTGTTCACATTCTGTCTAAATATCCATAATATTACCGTCTCCAGAAAAAACACCGGAGTCACTTTTTTCAAGCAGCCATAATATATTTTACGTAATCCGTATCCACCGCTGTAGTAGTGTATACGTTGGCCTTGTAGGCATTATTTGCACACTGTTTTCTTCAACCCGCCATCGAGCTGTGTGACCTTGTTCCCATTCTGTCTAAATATCCATAATATTACCGTCTCCAGAAAAAACACCGGAGTCACTTTTTTCAAGCAGCATTCATATATTTTACGTAATCCGTATCCACCGCTGTAGTAGTGTATACGTTGGCCTTGTAGGCATTATTTGCACACTGTTTTCTTCAACCCGCCATCGAACTGTGTGACCTTGTTCCCATTCTGTCTAAATATCCATAATATTACCGTCTCCAGAAAAAACACCGGAGTCACTTTTTTCAAGCAGCATTCATATATTTTACGTAATCCGTATCCACCGCTGTAGTAGTGTATACGTTGGCCTTGTAGGCATTATTTGCACACTGTTTTCTTCAACCCGCCATCGAGCTGTGTGACCTTGTTCACATTCTGTCTAAATATCCATAATATTACCGTCTCCAGAAAAAACACCGGAGTCACTTTTTTCAAGCAGCATTCATATATTTTACGTAATCCGTATCCACCGCTGTAGTAGTGTATACGTTGGCCTTGTAGGCATTATTTGCACACTGTTTTCTTCAACCCGCCATCGAGCTGTGTGACCTTGTTCACATTCTGTCTAAATATCCATAATATTACCGTCTCCAGAAAAAACACCGGAGTCACTTTTTTCAAGCAGCCATAATATATTTTACGTAATCCGTATCCACCGCTGTAGTAGTGTATACGTTGACCTTGTAGGCATTATTTGCACACTGTTTTCTTCAACCCGCCATCGAGCTGTGTGACCTTGTTCACATTTTGTCTAAATATTGATAATATTATCGTCTCTAGAAAAACCACTTGAGTTACTTTTTTTTCAAGCAGCATTCATATATTTTACGTAATCCGTATCCACCGCTGTAGTAGTGTATACGTTGACCTTGTAGGCATTATTTGCACAGTGTTTTCTTCAACCCGCCATCGAGCTGTGTGAGCTTGTTCACATTTTGTCTAAATATTGATAATATTATCGTCTCTAGAAAAACCACTTGAGTTACTTTTTTTCAAGCAGCATTCATATATTTTACGTAATCCGTATCCACCGCTGTAGTAGTGTATACGTTGACCTTGTAGGCATTATTTGCACAGTGTTTTCTTCAACCCGCCATCGAGCTGTGTGAGCTTGTTCACATTTTGTCTAAATATTGATAATATTATCGTCTCTAGAAAAACCACTTGAGTTACTTTTTTTCAAGCAGCATTCATATATTTTACGTAATCCGTATCCACCGCTGTAGTAGTGTATACGTTGACCTTGTAGGCATTATTTGCACAGTGTTTTCTTCAACCCGCCATCGAGCTGTGTGAGCTTGTTCACATTTTGTCTAAATATTGATAATATTATCGTCTCTAGAAAAACCACTTGAGTTACTTTTTTTCAAGCAGCATTCATATATTTTACGTAATCCGTATCCACCGCTGTAGTAGTGTATACGTTGACCTTGTAGGCATTATTTGCACACTGTTTTCTTCAACCCGCCATCGAGCTGTGTGACCTTGTTCACATTTTGTCTAAATATTGATAATATTATCGTCTCTAGAAAAACCACTTGAGTTACTTTTTTTCAAGCAGCATTCATATATTTTACGTAATCCGTATCCACCGCTGTAGTAGTGTATACGTTGACTTTGTAGGCATTATTTGCACAGTGTTTTCTTCAACCCGCCATCTAGCTGTGTGTATTATCGTTTCCAGAAAAACCAACTGAGTTTTTGTTGTTGTTGTTGTTTTTTTAAAAATAATGCCAGGCAAAGGCAGGCCGCCACGCAGAGGCCGTGCTAGGGGCCGTGCTGCTATGCAATCCTGTGGCCCTAGCAAATTGCCCAGTTTTAAAAAGCCAATGACCCTGAACTCCCAAAATGCTGAAGAGGTAGTTGACTGGCTTACACAGCACACCCCATCCTCTACCGTTTCTAACTTTACCACAACATCCTCCTCATCCTCCACTGCTATGGCCACCCCACGTAACACTTCCTCCACCACCGGTGCCCCTTCTTCACTGGGGTCAGAGGAGTTATTTTCCCATGAGTTTCTTGAACTGAGTAATGCGCAACCATTATTGCCAGAAGAAGATGAAGGAGATGAGGACCTTACACCAGATTTAATTCTGGCAGAGAACACGATAGAGATGGACATAATGAGTGATGAGGAGGAGGTCCCCGCTGCTGCTTCCTTCTGTGATGTGTCAGAAGAAATTGATGCATCTGAGGAGAATGATGATGAGGAGATTGATGTTTTGTGGGTGCCTAGTAGAAGAGAGCAAGAGGAGGGTAGTTCAGATGGAGAGACGGAGAGTCAGAGAGGCAGTAGGAGAATAAGACTTAGAAGAAGCAGGGAGGACAGCCCGCAGGGATCAGTAGGGCAACAACATGTATCGGCACCTGTGTTCAGCCGGCCAACGCACCCGCCATTGCCGCCAATACCGCCAACTCCGCCAACTTCTACTGTTACCGCCAGATCGCACACTTCCAAAAGTCAGCAGTGTGGGATTTTTTTAATGTGTGTGCCTCTGACAAAAGCATTGTAATTTGCAATGAGTGCAGTCAGAAACTGAGCCTTGGTAAGCCCAACAGCCACATAGGTACAACTTCTATGCGAAGGCACATGAGCGGCAAGCACAAAGCACTTTGGGAGCAACACCTCAAAGGCAACAGGCAAACTAAAAGCCACACTCCTTCTGGTCCAGCATCTTACTGCTCTACCTCTGCTCTCCTTGACCCGTCTGAACCACCCTCCACTCCGCCTTCCACCTTGACCACCTGTTCCCATTCCCAGTCATCTGCCACCAGCCAAGTTTCTGTGAAGGCCATGTTTGAGCGTAAGAAGCCAATGTCTGACTGTCACCCCCTTGCCCGGCGTCTGACAGCTGGCTTGTCTGCACTCTTAGCCCGCCAGCTTTTACCATACCAGCTGGTGGACTCTGAGGCCTTCCGCAAATTTGTAGCAATTGGGACACCGCAGTGGAAGGTACCCAGCCGCAATTTTTTTTCTAAAAAGGGAATACCACACCTGTACCAACATGTGCAGAGCCAAGTTACCGCATCTCTGTCACTTAGTGTTGGGCCAAAGGTCCATATGACTACTGACGCATGGTCCTCCAAGCATGGTCAGGGCAGGTATGTCACCTACACTGCCCACTGGGTGAACTTGGTAATGGCTGGGAAGCAGGGAATGGGTAGCTCAACAACAACAGTGGAGTTGGTGTCACCGCCACGGATTGCACGCGGTTCTGCCACCACCTCTACTCCTCCATCGCTCTCTACCTCGTCTTCTTCTTCTTCTTACTCTGCTGCTGGGTCCTCCTTCTCCTCCTCCACACCTGTGCACCCCCAGCTCCCCCTAGGCTATTCGACGTGCCAGGTACGCCGTTGTCACGCTGTCTTGGGGATGACGTGCCTGGAAAGCAAAAACCATACCGGATCTGTACTCCTGTCATCTCTGCAGTCACAGGCCGATCGGTGGCTGACCCCACACCAACTGCAGATCGGAAAAGTGGTGTGTGACAATGGAAGCAATCTGTTGGCAGCGTTGAGACTAGGCAATTTAACACATGTGCCCTGCATGGCACATGTGTTAAATTTAATAGTCCAACGTTTTGTCTCCAAGTACCCAGGATTCCAGGACGTTCTCACCCAGTCCAGAAAGGTGTCGGCCCATTTCAGACGTTCCTACACAGCCATGGCACGCCTTGCTGACATTCAGCAGCGCTACAACATGCCAGTCAGGCGTTTGATTTCTGACAGCCAGACTCGCTGGAATTCAACGCTCCTTATGTTGGAACGTCTGCTGCAACAACAAAGGGCCGTCAACGAGTACCTTTTTGAACTGGGAGGTAGGACTGGATCTGCACAGCTGGGGATTTTTTTCCCCCGTTACTGGGTGCTTATGCGCGATGCCTGCAGGCTCATGCGACCTTTTGAAGAGGTGACAAATATGGTCAGTCGCACCGAAGGCACCATCAGCGACCTAATACCCTTCGCTTTATTCCTGGAGCGTGCCGTGCGACGAGTGACAGATGAGGCTGTAGACCAGCGTGACGAGGAGCTGGAAGCGCACGATTTCTGGTCGGAATCACCAGAACGAACCCAGGCACATGCTGCAACGCAGGGAGAGGTGCCAGAAGTGGAGTCAGAGGAGGAAGGTGGCTTTGTGGAGGAGGAGGAGGAGGACCAACAGGAGCAGGCTTCCCAGGGGGCTAGTGGTGACCTTTTGGGGACCCCTGGTCTTGTACGTGGCTGGGGGGAGGAGACCGTGGATGATGCAGTCCTTGATAATGAGGAAGCGGAGATGGATAGCTCTGCATCCAACCTTGTGAGAATGGGGTCTTTCATGCTGTCATGCCTGTTGAAGGACCCCCGTATCAAGAGGCTTAAGGAGAAGGACCTGTACTGGGTCGCAACGCTACTAGACCCTCGGTACAAGCATAAAGTGTCAGAAATGTTACCAACATACCACAAGTCCGAAAAGATGCGGCATTTACAAACCAGCCTGCAAAACATGTTGTACAATGCTTTTAAGGGTGATGTCACTTCAGGAACTCATCAACATTCCAGGGGCAGAGGTGCCAGTAATCCTGCCACGAGCACACCTGCAAGGACAAAGCCCTTTGGCCAGTCTGTAACATCAGACATGCAAATGTTTTTCTGTCCAAGGCAGCGCCACAACCCTTCTGGATCCACCCTCAAAGAACGCCTCGACCGGCAGGTAGCGGACTACCTGGCATTAACTGCAGATATCGACACTCTGAGGAGCGATGAACCCCTGGACTACTGGGTGCGCAGGCTTGATCTGTGGCCAGAGCTGTCACAATTTGCCATGAACCTCTTGTCTTGCCCAGCCTCAAGTGTGCTCTCAGAAAGGACCTTCAGTGCAGCAGGAGGGATTGTAACTGAGAAGAGAACTCGCCTAGGTCACAAAAGTGTCGATTACCTGACCTTTATTAAAATGAATGAGGGGTGGATCTCGGAGGGTTACTGCACGCCGGAAGACTTGTTCTGACTTCTATGCAGCTGTCCTTCTCTTCAAGCCTCATGACTCCACACACAGCTGTCCTTTAGCGTCCTCCTCCTCCCTCCGCCACCGTTACAAACTAGGGTGCAAACCCTACTGGTTTAATTTTTTCTGGCCTCTGTGCTTCAGTGGCTGCGACCAAAAAAATGCCTATTTTCTGCATTTATATGACATAATTTTTCTGGCCTCTGTGCTTCAGTGGCTGCAACCAAAAAATTTATATTTTCAGCATTTATATGGCATAATTTTTCTGTCAACTGTGCTTCAGTGGCTGCGACCAAAAAAATGCATATTTTCTGCATTTATATGGCATAATTTTTCTGGCCTCTGTGCTTCAGTGGCTGCAACCAAAAAAATTACTATTTTCAGCATTTATATGGCATAATTTTTCTGGCAACTGTGCTTCAGTGGCTGCGACCAAAAAAATGCATATTTTCTGCATTTATATGGCATAATTTTTCTGGCCTCTGTGCTTCAGTGGCTGCAACCAAAAAAATTTATATTTTCAGCATTTATATGGCATAATTTTTCTGTCAACTGTGCTTCAGTGGCTGCGACCAAAAAAATGCATATTTTCTGCATTTATATGGCATAATTTTTCTGGCCTCTGTGCTTCAGTGGCTGCAACCAAAAAATTTATATTTTCAGCATTTATATGGCATAATTTTTCTGGCAACTGTGCTTCAGTGGCTGCGACCAAAAAAATGAATATTTTCAGCATTTATATGGCATATTTTTTCTGGCCTCTGTGCTTCAGTGGCTGTGGCCAAAAAAACTGGGCAAACAATGCCTACAAGGTCAACGACGTTGACCTTGTAGGCATTGTTTGCCCAGTTTTTTTGGCCACAGCCACTGAAGCACAGAGGCCAGAAAAAATATGCCATATAAATGCTGAAAATAGTCATTTTTTGCCATACGTTGACTCAACGTATATGGCAAAAAATGACTATTTTCAGCATTTATGTGGCATATTTTTTCTGGCAACTGTGCTTCAGTGGCTGCAACCAAAAAAACTGGGCAAACAATGCCTACAAGGTCAACGTATGGCAGTTGTTTAAAGAGAACAGTAGATTACTAGCCAGCAAAGCTACCTAAGCTAAAATGTCCCTCAAATCCCTGCAGACTTCTGTCCCTCCAATACAGAGCAGTATCAAGCAGATTACTAGCCAGCAAACTTACTATCATCTGTCCCTGAAATCACTAACAGCTCTCCCCCTACACTATCTCTTCCAAGCACACACAGGCAGATTTTTCAGATACATTTTTGCCCTTGATCCCCCTCTGGCATGCCACTGTCCAGGTCGTTGCACCCTTTAAACAACTTTAAAATCATTTTTCTGGCCAGAAATGTCTTTTCTAGATGTTAAAGTTCGCCTTCCCATTGAAGTCTATGGGGTTCGCGAACCGTTCGCGAACCGCTCGCGTTTTTGCGCAAGTTCGCGAATATGTTCGCGAACTTTTTTTCCGACGTTCGCTACATCCCTAGTTTCCAATTGAGGTTCATCAGATTTACATGAAGTATGATTATATGATGACTCTTGTGGTTGCTCTTAACTCAAAAATATTTCATAACTACATTCATTTTGAAATTATCCTTGCAACATTATTAAATAAGAGTTAATTGCTTAGGAGGTTCTCTTTCCAGTGACATTGCAAAAAGTAGGCTTGGTGGGAAGATAATGTATACCAATTCTACTAACATCTTGCATAAACTGATGTTAATGTCAGTAAAGAACTTGTTATTCCTAATATAAACCTTTCCAGCTGGTGGAAAACGTGTCAGATAAACGTGGGAAACCATAAACAGGAAGTGATGATGGGATATTTTTGCAATGCTTCAGTAATAATGTTTTTATTTAGAGGTCATGCTTGTATGATGATAACAACTGGCAAAAAAGGAATACTCTTGATATAAAACTGCTACACGTATGTCATTACAACCCTATCACGGTACAAAGACAGTAATTTATTGTGTATTGTGTTAAGTACTGTTTTTATTTCTTTAATTTTTACAACAAATTTGAAATTAAATTAACTAAAATTTGCACTGGGGCCTAAAATGTGTACTCTCTTGTAGTAACATATACATAAACCTTTTCCTGAAGAAGAATTCAGTTTAAGGAACTCCATGATTGTAGACAGGATAGATCAAATATCATTCTTCACTTCATCGTTGTTTTTAAAAGTAGTCTTTTATGGAATCATTTAAAGGAGAAGTAAAGTTCCAATACAAGGGAGGTGCCAAATGTTAGGGCACACCCCAAGGATTGCAATAACTGTCTGATACCACTTGGGAGCGAGCAATTCTCTTCCTTCCTTCTTCTTTTCAAAATCCAATGGCCAACGCTTTTGCCGTACAGTGAAAAAGACTGCTTTTTTGTTAAAGTCGGAATTTTTACTCTACTGTGCATGCACGCCCACATGAAGGAGGAGGTTCACTTGCTAGCAAGTGCCCCAGGCCAGTGCATTTTTCTGCTAATAGGAGCACCAGTCCAATGTATCACGTAACTACATATCAAGTCTATACAAACCTTGGGGGGTGCCATAACATTTGGCAACCACTTTGATACTTTCAGTCTGCCTAAAATGTTAGAAATATTGTCCACACTTACACATTATCAAACAAAAAGATTAAACACATTAAAATTAGGAATTTGGTTGCTATAAGCTTCCCTGCTAATTTTAAAAGGAAAGGCATATTATGTAAGTGTATGATTATATGCATGTTTGTGTATTTCCTTGCCATAAAGCTTTACATGCTTTTGACACATGATGGACAGCAATCAAAGGAAGTTCCCAGATATGAAACTTAAAACAGGTTATTTACAGGTTAAAACATTGACTACAGCTGCAGAGCAGTATAAGCCAGAATTCCTAACAATGCACAGAAGCCTGACACAATCTGGTTTAACACAGACAAGTGTAGAAAACATCTGAAGCATCTCACACAACTACACCCTTTCCCCACTGAAATTAAAAGCATGGTTCACTTTTAAGCAACAATATTCTGAGAAAGCTGTTTTTTTTTATTTTTTTTATTTCAGTAGCTATTTGGTTTGTAGGGTCCAATTTAACTTAGCAACCAGGCAGATGTTTCAATGATAGACCAGAATATGAATAAAAGATATGATATAAAAAGTTACAGTGCCAGTAACATTGTAGTCTCACAGCAATAGTTGTATAGCTCCGTGGTCAGTGATTCACAGAATGGGCTAAAGGAGTCAAGCATGCCTTAATATCAATAATATAGTAAAGTATTCTGGGATATGTAGTCAATAACTGAGTAAAGTGTGATTGAGCAGTGCAGTGCAGCAGAGTTTAAATCCCCTTTAATCAAGTTAATAAAATCATAGCTTAGCATAACTTTTAATACACATCTATGAAGTTCAGCTGTTTTGTGTTTTCAGAATGTATACTAGTCACACTGACATCTAGTGGTTACATTTAGGTATACTAAGTAAAAATAAAGCTTAGAAATCCAATATTCCAAATATTTACATACATCTTATGACATTACGTTTGACATTCACAGCCTGCCCCATGATTATAAGTATGCATAAGTAGAAATTTGTAATGGGAAGTTAAGAAACCCAAGTAGAGGGTTCTGGCCCATTTACCCAATACTATCATATACCTAACAAGTTATAAGATATCCCCTTGAATATGCTGGTGAGGGATTTCACTCAATTATGGCACATATACAAGGAAATTGGTCAAAGAAAAATTGATGGCCCTGGTTTAATGCACATTAGATCTTGACACATAATTAAGCTAACACAGTATTCTCTTGTATACTGTACAAAGGACATTACCTCAATATCGTTTTGCCTTTTTTAGATCCCTGGTAAGGCCTCATTGAGTATGCAATGCAGTTTTAACCTCCAGTCCTTAAGAAGGATATTAATAAGCTGAAGAGAGTGCAGAAATGTGTAAATAGCAAGGGAAGAAAGACCGTTTTTAACTTTAATTTATGAGAAAGTAATAACTGACATTTAGTTACCCTTTTTGCTGCTGTGGGTTTTCTGTGCACAAACATTTCTATTTGGGCATTTATGGAATTTAGAATGCACGTTAAAAGGGTGTCTGAGGAGTTGGCTTGTGGGTTGTGGGCAAGGTCTGATTCCTCCAAAGTTACACTTCTGGACTGAGGGAAAATGGCATCAGAAGTGAGTGAGTCATAGACTGAGGATGGAAAAACAACTCCAGTGAGTTAGGTATTATAATTTGTAAAGTATGCTGGCATCTTTATATAAATAAACTGACTTGGGAGAGGGGGAGTGCCTGACTTTGGAGCCAAATGTACAGGGGTTCCAACAGAGCTAATAAAGGGATCCCTGCTGCAGCAGCTAGATTGATCCAGATCTGTGGAGAGTGACAGTGCTGCTTGAAAGTAGTTTCCAGGAAGAATGAAAAGGAAAGGCTGCACTTTGCTCTGCTTGATAAAGTATTTGAGCATAAGGGAGAGCCTGTTTCTATCTCCTGCCTGTGGATACTTTGGCCACTGTGTGTTTCCCCAGGGTGAGGACAGGTCCTGCTCATGTACCTGCCACATGGCAGCGGCTGCTACCTTCAAAAGGAAAGGTGCCTGGGGAAGGTAAGAGCTCTTGGGGAAGGGACATTGAACAGAATGGATTTATACTACATTTATCCTCCCAGTGTGGGACTGTGGCATTGTGCCAGGGGTTGATAGTCTACACAGGTTCTCCAGAGTAAAGTGATATTAAGTGATTTGCATTTACAGTTATTAAATATAGTTTTACATGAGGTTTATATTTGCTTTATTGCAAACTGTGTGTGTTTTATTTTTCCTAGTGAAAACACCCCTGAGGTGTGCTCCCTAGGTGGAGACACTTCGCTGCAAATCCCAGTTCCCAGTTCTTTTTATACGCAAAAGGGACTCAGGGCCCTGTATTGCCAAGGGTTAATTGCTATTTAAACCAAATTAGTTATGAGCAAAATTTTTCAGTGACAAAACAGACATATACCCCAATGTATCCTTCTTGGAAAAAGTAGCGGCAATAAAAATGTTTGCAGAAAACAAAAAAGCCCATAAACAGTGTATTTTCCTGAAAAAAAAGTCAATGGGGCTCATTTATTAACGCAGCGCAGCGCTAAAAAGAGCGCAGTGGCCAGACATTTGCCCAGCGCATGCGAGTATTTAATAATGTAGCGCACGATACCTTAACAGTGCGATTTGTGCGCTAATGTAGACACAAGACAGGTGCGACGTGTGAAACTGCGTATCAGCTGTCGCAGTGCTTATAATAAATTGTGCGCACAGGAAGATACCGCAAAGGTAAGGATTAGTTGTGCTCATGTATGAATGCGCTGCTTTAATTAGTTGCGTCACATATTGCGCATATTGCGTTCACTTAGACGCATCTGCATTTGTTTCTGTGCTAATATTTGTTTGGTTGCAAAGGTGTTTAGCCTACCTGATACCCTTAAAGGAACCTAGGTCAATATAAATATGTTGGGTGGAAGGCGTGGTTTATATGCACTTTACAAGGGTTGTTCATCTTGAATATACTAGCGCAGCTGGGCAGGAATGCGCATTTTGAAGAGCGTTACTATTACGCCACGAAGAGGCAGGCGTAAAAATTGTGGTGCTGTTGCCCGGGTGCAGTTTTGCACATATACAGACGCAAATCTGCGACGGCCGCAGTGCAAGCGCATTGTAGCCACGCCCACAGCCACGCCCCTAACAACCACGGCATCGTTTGCGACATAAATGCCCAATCTTTTGCGCAATGCGCATAAACAAAACCATCGCAAAAGCTCTGTGTTATGCGCAATATCACGCAAATATATTAGCGATCACGCTTGTGATGGCGCAGACAACCTTTTGCGTCCACTTATGCGCTGCGCTGCTTTAATAAATGAGCCCCAATGTTTCAAAAATGCTCCTGCAGATTCACTCATCACTAGTCATGATTAAAAGATATGGAAAATTACTTAGTATGCACTTCTAAGCCCTATAACATTAATTTATATTTTTGTTTACAAGATATAAACTATTTTTGACTATTTTATGATCTCGTTATATAACATTTTAAGCACATCCCGAGTAATCTGGATAATATAATCAACAAAAGACAGCTATCAGCCATATTGTAGAGGAAAATATAAAAAAATAGGCGTATGGCATAAATATTTTAAAACATTGCATGTTAAAATATGTTTTCCTTTCAATAAGTAAAAAGAGTTGCCAGATGTATATTAGACTATTTTAAACAGAGAATATAATGAACTTTGTAACAACAGTGCCACCTGCTTGTCAGGTGACCTACTTCAGACAGAAAAAAAACATTACCCTAGAAAATGATGGTGTTGTGATATTGCTCTGCTTAGAAAATGATGTTATAAAAGTAATCTGATATTTCTCTGGCCAGTATTAGGCAGGCCAACATCTCAACAACTCCTTTCTTTTCTCATAGTTAATTTGTTTTTTTCTTACATTGAAGGAGAACTAAACTCTAAAAATGAGTATGGCTAGAAATGCAATATTTTATATATTGAACTCATTGCACAAACCCAAAGATTCAGCTGTTGTGATGCTAAGTTTAGGAGGCGTCGCAAATCATCAATCTGAAAATTAGGTTTGCCTGACATATAAACTGATGCTACAGGCCTGTTTTAAAAATTATGATGCTAATTGCAGTGTTGTTCAGTGCTGTCATATATCAATAATCTCTGAATTCATTAATATTCAGCCTTGTCCCTAAACTCAGTTACTGACAGCAGCATGTGCAGTGAATCAGCAGAAAAGAAGATGGGGAGCTACTGGGGCATCTTTGAAAGCACTGATCTTCTTTACTGCTACAGGGGTGTTGTTGCATTGGGCTGGTGCAGAACCCCGAAATATGTCGGCATATTTATCATGTGGTATAAAAAATGGTGTTATAATACACCGTACATCACCAGGCTTCACCGTTTAAAAACCAGTGTAAATTTTCTATGTGCCTTACGTGCGAGAACGTCCTCCGCCGTAAGATATGTAAAATAACTGGCGTAAAATAAAACACATTTGATAAATTTGCCTTTTATATTACACAACTTTTTACAACATATTTTTTGTAACGTTTGTTTTACACGGCATAATATATATGCTCCATAATGTGCATTATTTCTGTCATACTACTGTTTAGTACTCCTTTAAGTTGTTTCAGGGTTTATATTTGTTAAGTCAGTTGGTGCAAGCACTGTGTGATTACCGGAAGAGCTATGGGAAGATGAGCTGCTGATAATGCATGTCATTTGTCTAACTGGTTCTACAACCCACTGTTGAGCAATCATTTTTGTGACAAATTCTAGCATATCCGCAGTTATGGTTTGGTTTCCCATACTTTGACACTTCCGCAGAAATGTTTAAATGAATGTGTCTTTAAAAAGAATGCACCAAATTGATAAACAGAATATAAGCAAATATATACACATTTATTGCTGTTTTTGTCTACATCCATAACATCTCATTACATCTCTTTCTTTTGGACTGGCATGGTTTTTGCGCCAAACAAGTAACTTGAACGCCTGAGGCACTTGTTTAAGAAGAATCTTAATTGGTCAAAAAATACCAGAGATGTTTCACCTGAGATAAGACATAT